>NC_057711.1:75995668-76067963 GCF_004010195.1 Chiloscyllium plagiosum | reverse complement strand
GGTCTAACATATGAGGAATGGCTGAGGATCCTGGGATTGTATTCATTGGAGTTTAGAAGATTAAGGGGAGATCTAATAGAAACTTACAAGATAATACATGGCTTGGAGAGGGTGGACGCTAGGAAATTGTTTCCGTTAGGCGAGGAGACTAGGACCCGTGGACACAGCCTTAGAATTAGAGGGGGTAAATTCAGAACAGAAATGCGGAGACATTTCTTCAGCCAGAGAGTGGTGGGCCTGTGGAATTCATTGCCGCAGAGTGCAGTGGAGTCCGGGACGCTAAATGTCTTCAAGGCAGAAATTGATAAATTCTTGATGTCACAAGGAATTAAGGGCTAGGGGGGGAATGCGGGTAAGTGGAGTTGAAATGCCCACCAGCCATGATTGAATGGCAGAGTGGACTCGATGGGCCGAATGGCCTTACTTCTGCTCCTATGTCTTATGGTCTTATGGTCTTATTCTCCATCTTGAATGGGGTCACTTGAGGTATGACATGTTAATGGAAGCATGTTGCCTTTAGCTAAATATGAGTCCAGATGCTTATGTGCCTGTGAAGTATTGTTGTAAATAATAACTATCCATTATAAACATCTTTAATGTTAGATTTTTTAATACCACAATATCCAAGCCTAGTTTCTCATGTTAACATTAGCACCGCTGTATGACATACAGTACTCTGCTGGAGGCAAAAACTCACAGCAACACACAGTTATATTTGAAATTCACAGTTAACCAGCTGTAAATAAAGTTAATTTGTATATTATAGTTGCCAATACCCCTCTCCGAGTGGGCTTTCCCGCCTTTAATCAAATACACAGAAGTTAACTGGTTACTGCAGGCTTCCTGATGTGCTGTCAATTGCAACTGTTTTAAACATCTGCCTATGTCTGAAATCACTCACTTCTTCAGGTTAAAATGTCCTCCTCTGTGTCTCTTTATACAGCTGATGGATAACATGCTGAGTGTTGCCAAAATCTTCTGTGTTTAGTTGCAGATTTGAGCACTTTAACTATTTTCCTTTTGGATTGAGGTTACTGTGGTATTTCAATTACTCAAACAAATGCAGCCCAAGGTAAGAAGACACTGCTGGTCCCCTCGCTTTTCTTCCTCTTCCACATCCTCATCCTCATGGTCCTACTTCTTAATTTTTCATGCTGGCAATGGCCATCTTATGAAGGCAAGCTTTTGTAGCAAACCTCCAACAATCTTAGCTAAGTACAAGAAGGCTCCTCCAGGACAGTCTAGGCTGAAGTATTGTTCACTCAGCATGCCTGTGAGTGCTCTATCACATTTCTCGTGTACATGCGATTGTGAAGTAGTGATAGACTCTGCAGCCCAGTAATGTTCTCTTAGGCTAGCTTTGGATCAAGTACATCTGGTACCATTGACTGCTACACAAAGAAGGCATTATAACTACCTCCTTAACTCTTGATCTACATGATAATATCTCACATGGACTGTACATTGAGGAACAGCCATGTTCTTGACTTTATTACAGGGTGAAGTTGAAATGTGGCATCTACAACTCAATGCGCAATGGGGCCGTTTACAAACTTTGTATTCACTTTGTCCACTTCTGTCCTGAAAAAGTGAATTTAATGAAGTTTTCTCACTTTGCCCAAAGATCCTCAGTGACCTCTTTTATGTAACAGTGGGTATAAACTGTAGGATAGTAAATTCTCCAGTGCCAATCTAGAAAGAATGAGACTTGTAAAAGATCACAGCAACGGTCACTTTCACAGCCACTGGCAATGTAATCCTTTGTGTACTTGTGGGTTTCCATTGTGACTGCAGCAAGGGTGGATGTGATCTCCTGCTGAGAAGTCTTTTTCTCCTCTTCCTTCTGCTTCTTGTAGCTGTTTCTTTTACTCTGTGTGTCACTCTACCAGAAATGCTCATTTCCAAATCCCGCATGTCTGACAGCATCAACATTGTAAGTCCTAAAGTCAGCAAAAACAGTTTGAGCATCGGCCACATTCCTTATTGACTTAGGAAGCTTCTGTAGGAAGCACCAAATGACTTAAGTGGAGTAACAGCCAGAAGAAATCAACCTAAACTAGCTGATCATGATCCCTTGAACCAATGCTGTCAGATGGTTCTCATGCTCTTTTACACATATTTAATTATTTAATTGCGTGAAATTAAGAGAAAACCTCGGGTGAACCCGAAGCTTCAAAAATTGAGTCAAATCAGCTTTGCATGCTTGTGGCGAGTCATTACTTTGCATGAGAATGATGTGTGTGTTTGTCATTTCTAAGTGCATTATTGCGCCCAAAACCTTACTCTTTCCCTTCCATGTATTTGTGCCCCTCTTAAGGACTTGAAAATGTTTCCTAAACTGATATTCCCAATATTGCATTAATGAGAGAGTGCTGTGCTGGCGGAGGTGTTATCTTTCTGTATGAGATAATACACGAAGGTGTGGTCTACCTTCCCTTATTAGGCTGCACACATGTCGGGAAAATGTGAGTGGGACAAACTTAGTAGCTGATATGCTCAGGGCAGCTCAAATTCAGAAAGACCCTTTAAAACCTCTCTCACATATCTAAAGAGATTAATGTTTGCTTTAGGTGGCTGCTATGGATACCTGAAAACCCCCCAACACAGCTTCATACTTTAGTTTTGACTATTGTATGAACAGGTACTGGATATTATGAGTTAACTCTAGCAAATAAAGGATGGAGCATTTTTGTATGGAGGTGAAAATGCCACTAAACCCAGGAAAGCACACCCAAGTTTCTTACACGACTTCACCGCATTCCTGGCCAAAAAAAGCAGCAGAAGAATGTCATGGAAAAAGAACATTGTTGATATTATGTTGACAATTTCATGTACTAATTACAAACAAAATTACAGCCTACAGAGCAAAGGATTTTGGTATGGGTCATGGGAGCAATATACCATGAGTTGGATTTCATGTGATAGTGACTGATTGCATTTGGCTGTTGCCATGCAGAGTAAAATCATCTTCCACTCAATGAAAACGGTCTATAGTCTGAGCCATTTTCTTGTTAAGCATAAAAAAGCTAAACTATCATTGTGCAGCAACATTGTAGCCACCAGAGCTCCATACAATATTCTATTATTTGGAAACCATAATGGATTCCGTGGAGCAGGATCAAGCCACACCAGTCAAAATCCAGCTATACTTTTTTCTAATTATTCTCCAATCTTCCAGGTAAAAACAATGACTGCAAATGCTGGAAACCAGATTCTGGATTAGTGGTGCTGGAAGAGCACAGCAGTTCAGACAGCATCCAAGGAGCAGCAAAATTGACGTTTCAGGCAAAAGCCCTTCATCAGGAATATGAAGAGCTTTTGCCTGAAACGTTGATTTCACTGCTGTGCTGCCTGAACTGCTGTGCTCTTCCAGCACCACTAATCCAGAATCCAATCTTCCAGGGTTAATTTAGACCAAAGATCGTTGAAAATCTGTTGAAATATGCCAAATCAAATAGAGCAAAAAACTTTAAGTGCATCAGTAAATGCATATCTTTGGAGCAAAAAGAAAGATTAAGAAAGAGAAATTCACAGACATCCTATTGAAGTGTCAGGTGGCATAATATACACATTGCTGGTGGAGACCTGGCACCCAATATATTGGTAAAGAATTACACAGAGATAGGACAAAGGTGGATATATTGAGTTAGACCATAAAGCAGTCATGAACTCATCGAGTGTCAGAACAGACTTGAAGAAACGAGATTTCCTATTCCTGTCCCAAAGTTCCCATACAGTTTCCATTATTAGTGGCCAGGGTCCACATCTGCAACATAGGTTAGGCTCTTTGCATGTGTTTACTATCTGTTTGAGGCCCCCATTTCAAAGAATTGAACTGTCCAAAAAAGCCAGCACCACGTCTGCAGCATTCTGGATAGTTGCATCTATTGCAGTCAAATGAGCAGTCCTTAGGTGGAAGTTTTAATATTGCTCAAGCCCTTTTAAAAATCTTGCCTTTTATTAATTCTGATTCTTCTGTTTGGCAGCGAAGTTGAAAATCAGCCTTCATTTATGTTGCAACTTCCAGATATAGTTTATTCTTTGTAACTCTGAATCCTGATAATGTGCTGTTACTTTGCTCTGCAGTCTTCTTAAATTATCTGAGTCAAGAGTGAATATAATTATATTGAAAGGAAATCAAATAGAGCATTATTTGTTATCAACTTTTTTTATTTGTAACTTAAGCTATTCTGATTTGAATTCCATTGAAACAGCATGTCCTATTTTTCTGCTATCTTTTGATGCTACAGAAATGTAATCAACCTTAAGTTTCATCTCATTCAATTAAGCATTATGGAGTTTATTGAATTACAGAATTATAGAGTCATTGAGGGGTACAGCACCGAAACAGACCCTTTGGTCCAACTCATCCATGCTGACCAGTTATCCTAAATTAATCTAGTCCCATTTGCCAGCACTTGGACTATATCCCTCTAAACCCTTTCTATTCAGGTACCCATCCAGAAGCCTTTTAAATGTTGTAATTATACTAGCCTCCACCACTTGCTCTGGCAGCTCATTCCATACACGCACCACCCTTTGCGTTAAAAATTTGCCTCTTTAAATCTTTCCCCTCTCACCCTAAACCTATGCCCTCTAGTTTTGACTCCCCTGCCCTGGGGAAAATACTGTCTATTTATCTTGTTCATGCACCCCTTGATTTTCTAAACCTCTATAAGATCACCCCTCAATCTCCGACACTGTAGGGAAAACAGCCCCAGCCTATTCAGCCTCTCCCTATAGCTCAAACCCTCCAACCCTTGCAACATTCTTGCAAATCTTTTCTGAACCCTTTCAAGTTTCACAACATCCTTCCTATAGCAGGGAGCCCAGAATTGCACACTGTATTCCAAAAGTGGCCTCACCAATGTCCTGTTCAGCCGCAACATGACCTCCCAATTCCTATACTCAGTGCACTGACCAATAAAGGAAAGCATACCAAATGCCTTCTTCACTATCCTATCCATCTGAGACTCCACTTTCAAGGAACTATGAATTAATTCAATTATTTGAAACACAAATTTCTGCAGTTGTAAGGCTGACTGGCCAAATACTTGGACCAAAACGATTACAAGGTAAGATCAAAGGGCCATAAATTATGCAGAATCAAAAGCTTTGGGAAACTGGAAGCTACACTTTTGATTGGATTACTAATCATTGACTAAGCATTCACGTGCTGTGGTTGCAAAAGATGTGAAACAGATTGTCAGTGTATACACAGGAGGCAGATAGTGTGGAAATATTAACTGGACAACTGGATGGATACTTGAGAGGCTGATTGGCTCAATAACTGAGGCCTGGAGCTCTCGGGTTCATGCTGCGCTTCAGGTCAGGCGTGACACCACTGTGAGGCTGCTGTTCTCATGTTGGGATAGGGTAATTTGTGTACAGTTTGGGTGGGTGGGCTCTGCGCTCGGGTTGGGGACAAGGAGGCGATGCTGTGGTCCAACGATTTCTGTCATTAACCCCTTATAGACAGCAATAAGATTTGGAGACAAAATAGAGAGATTGGTCAATATTTTCTGCCCCATGCTATTCAGCATGTTCCTGATGTGAAAAAGCTAGCTTGAAAGTTAATCACAGATTAGGATACATGTCAAAGCATTTGGAAGTAATTTGAAAGACTCAATGGTAACTCTGTGCAACTTGCTGATGAGATCACATTTGGAATATTGTGTGCAGATTTGGATATTCATTCTTCAAAAAATGTTTATTCTTTGGAAAGTGTTCAGAGAGGAAGAACAACAAGGATGAATTCAGGATTTAAAGCACCATGTCAGGAATAACTATACTTGCAATGTAGAACTTGTTTTAACTGGAGACTAGAGGTCAGAGAGGAACATGATCCGCATCTTTAAAATGTTCAGAAGTATAAATAATGATGAAATAAGTATTTGACTTGGACTCTGAGCACAGACATAGGTCATAGGTTTCAATGAACAAGTCTTAAGCAAAAGGAAAGAAAATTACATCAAAGCAAATGCAAAATTCGGTAGATGCTGGAGATATGAAATTAAAAGAGAAAGTGCTGGAGAAATGCAACAGATCTGGCAGCATCTGTGGAGAGGGAAACAAAGTTAATATTTTGAGAAAGCATTTTGAAACTCAATTCTGAAAACATCATATTAGATCTAAAACATTAGTTTAATATTTTATGTAAATATTTGTGTAAAATATGACTGTTTTCTCCTGAAAAGTGAACAAACAGACATCAAGGAAAAGCAGATGATGACTTGTTGATAAATCTTTCAAAGCTGCCTGCCAAAACATTCAGATGAGATCAAGGTTAGAGGTTACACTTAAGAGAATCTGATACTCTACAGGGTGCAATGGTTTCTGTGATCTAGGGTCTAAAACAAAAATGTCTGGAAATATCTGCAGAAGAAAGTAGGTTTGTAATCGAGTTGTAGACATGTGTGAACTAATCAATATTCTGACATTTTAGCTTGAATGTAATTGAGGATCTGAGATTATTTATGTGAGAATTTCAGGAGATCAAATGCGAGTGGTTTTAAAGTTCATTATGAGATCGATAACTAATGGACTGTGGAAAGATGGACTGATTTGGATTTGTTTCTTATTTCCTTATGCTGCATTGAAATTAAATTTGGGCAATTTGAATAATTTTCAAAATGCTGACACTAGATCAGAAAGTCTGATGTACACTCTTGAGATTTTGGGCCCACTTATGGGGAACTTGGGGATTTTACCTACCCCAGGCTTGCTTTGAAAGCTTTGTTGGTAATTGTCTGGGCACTTGCCCTATCTCTCTTGGTCTCTCACATCTGCTCTTTTGTTCATTTTACCCCAGTTCATAGAATTTTAAAGTAACGTTTATCACTTTCTCATCATTACAGAATTGTAGCACCATTGAATAGTTAGAGAAAGGGGTCATTCAAGTCAACCCAGCTCTTTAGATTAGATGAGATTCCCTACAGTATGGAAATAGGCTCTTTGGGCCAACAAGTCCATGCCGACCCTCCAAAGAGCAACCCACCCAGATCCATTCCCCTACTCTATACTTATCCCTAACTAATGCACCTAACACTATGGGCAATTAAGCTTGGCCAATTCACCTGACCTGTACATCTTTGGATTGTAGGAAGAAACTGGAGCACTCGGAGGAAACCTATCAGACTTGGGGAGAATGTACAAACTCCACACAAACATTCATCCGAGGTGGGAATCGAACCTGGGTCCCTGGCACTGTGAGGCTGGAGTGTTAAACACTGAGCGACCATGCCACCCATAAAGAATATGCAAGAGTAACTCAACAAGAACTATTCCCTCACTCTCGCTTTAAAGCCCTCTCAAACGTTTCTCCTCAGATAGTTATCCAATTTATTTTTGACAGTCACAATTTAGTCTGCCATCACCCCACAGCCAGTGCATTCCAGATCCTAATCACCTCAGAATACAACTCTCTGAAATGATTAAAATTTTGCTATGTAATATTCGTAATAATATATTCAGGCTGCTATACAAGGTGTCATTATCTGCCTTTATGAAAGCAAGTTTAACTGTACAAAAGACCAGCAGAGGAGCATTTGATATGATATAATAGTAACTGGTGTTTTAATATTTAATGTGAGTCATGGAAACCTAGAGTGATATCATAGAATCCCTTCAGTGTGGAAACAGGTCATTTTTGCCCAACAAGTCCACACCGATCCTCCGAAGAGTATCCACCCAGACCCATTCCCCTATCCTATTACTTTACATTTCCCCTACATAAGGCAACTAACCTACACATTGCAGAACACTATGGGCAATTTAGCATGACAAATTCACCTAACCTGCACATCTTTGGACTGTGGGAGAATGTGCTGGAATCAAACCTGGGTCCCTGGAACTGTGAGGCAGCAGTGCTAACTACTGAGCCACTGTGCCACCCTATGGTACAAAATAAAACTGACTCTTTGAAAAGTTTTGTCCTGCCACCCCACCCCCACCACCCCTCCTGTTTTTCCATAGTGCTGCAAACATTTCTTCTTCAAGCATTCATCCAATTCTATTTGAAACCTATCATTGAAACTTCCATATCACCAGCACTCCAGATCATAACAAATTGCAATGTACTTTTCCCCTATATTTTGGGTCTGCCGCTTTTGTAAATTGAACTAAATCTGGCTTCTGATTATTGACTGCTGACAGTGAAAACATTCTCTCCTTCTTGTTGTATCTAAACCTTTCATGATTTTGAGCACTGCTGTTAAATCTCTTAAATTTCTTTGCCTGAAGGGGAACAACCCTATTCCCTTCTCTCTCTCCACATAACTGAAGTATTTTGTCTCTAGCACCTTGTTTCACATAGTGCCACTAAAAATAGTCATAAAATTGTCAACCTGCTACTTTAGACTGCAATAACCAGTATATGGTGGCTTATTTTCTGAGAGTCACCACTCCATTCTGAACAAAGTAATAATTCTGAGAATGACTTGTTCCTTGGCTGATAAATATCAGTGAGGGGATCTACTGCAGATTGCAAATCCAGTGAGCTCTGCTGGTAAATGCTATTCTGTGGATTGCAGGCAAGGGGAGGACTGGGTTCAATTGTGAGGTCCAAGAAATGAGCTTACCAGCATTCATTCTCCAAGAAATGAGCTTACCAGCATTCATTGCTTAAGCTCATTTCTTGGAGAATGCCTCCGAAACTATACCGGAAACAGATATACCGTTATCAAGTCAAGAGATTAAGAAAAATAGTATAAAATGTGGGAAGGGCTCTTGTGGCAGTGGTAGTGTCCCTGTCTCTGAGCCAGGAAACCTGGGCTTATATTCCACCTGCTCCAGAGATGTGTAATAAAATCACGGAACAGGCTGATTAGAAAATATCTACAAATGTGGAGAAGGAGTCATAAAAAGGATCTAATGACCAGTAATGAAAATCACAGAAACGAGACCGGAGTAGAAAATTGTTCCCTGTAGCAACATTGTGTACATTATATATTGAAAATCAAGTATACAATTTTCTCTTACAGCAATAACTTTAATAGTCACAAAGTTGAAAACTGCCTCAGTCATCTTTTATGCTGTAATCAGCTAAGTTACCTTTGGTTTCAACAGTTTTTTAGATGTTTTATAGAGTAATAAAGGTCTACATCACAGAAGAGTCTCTGCTAGTCAAAAACAAGCACCTAACCATTGTAATCACACTTTCAAGTACTTGGTCCATAGCTTGCCTTGGTATTGCAAGTGTACGTGTAAATTATTCTTAAATTTTATGAGGGTTTCTGCCTCTACATCTCTTACAGGCAGTGAGCTCCAGATTCCTAACATCCTCTGAGTGTATTTCTTTCCTCGCAGCTCAAAACATCCCATTCTTTACCATAAATCCATAACTCCTGGTCATTGACCCCTCTACCAAAGGGAAAAGTTGCTTCACATCTACTCTGTCTATGCTGTTCATATTTTTATGCATCTGAGTCATGACCCCCCCTCAGTCACCTCTGCATCAGCAAACACAACCCCAGTTCATCCAACTTTTCTTCATAACTGAAACTCTCCAGTCAAGGCAATAGCTGGGTGAATATCCTCTGCACACACTGCAATACAATCACATCCCTCCTTTAATATAGCTTCTAAAACTGCACACAATAGTCTAATATGGCTTAATCACCCTTTTATACAAGTCCAGCATAACCTCCCTGCTCTTAAACTCTGTGCATCACCTAATAAAGACAGGGTGCCTCCTTAAACACTTTATTCACTGCCTTGCTACCTTAAATGACTGGTGGACATACTCCCAAGGTCCCTTCGATTCTTGGTCCTTTCCAGGGTTATTGTGGCCTAGATGATATGTTAGTGAGTCAGGTCCCATTGCAAAAAATATTAATAGAAAAAAGTTAGATTTTTATGATTTTCAATGTAACAGCATTTTAAATGAGTTTTGAGATTAGCACAAAAGAGTATAAGAACTAGAAGCAGGAGTAAGCAATTAAGCCTCTCAGGCCTGCTCCGCCATTTAATAAACCATGGCTGATCTCATCTTGGCGTCACTCCCACTTGCCTGCCTGCTCTCCATAACCCTTCAACCTATTACTAATTACGAATCTGTCTAGCTCTGCCTTAAATTTAGTCAATGTCCCGGTATCCACTGCACTCTGGGGTAGCAAATTCCACAGATTCATATCCTTTCGAGAGAAGTAATTTCTCCTCATCGCTGTTTTATATCTACCACCCTTTATCCTAAAACTATCATCTTTCATTCTAGATTGTCCCCCACGTGAAAACATCCTCTCTAAATGTAATTTTTCAATCCCATTTAGCAACTTATAAACCTCAATTAGATCAGCTCTCATCTTTGTGATTTCCAGTGTGTATAGATCTAAACTGCTCAATTTCCCCTAATAAGACAAGACTTCCACCTCTGGAATTAATCTAGTTGAACCTTCTTTGATCTGCCTTCAGTGCAATTAAATCCTCTCTGAAATGGAGGTGCCGGTGTTGAACTGAGGTGGACAAAGTTAAAAATCATGCAACTTTGTCCAACAGGTTTATTTGGAAGTACGAGCTTTCAGAGTGCTGCTCCTTCATCAAGTAACTAGTGGGGTAGGGTCATAAGACACCAAATTTATAGCAAAAGATCACAGTGTTATGCAATTAAAACCAACACTGTTGTTAAGTTTTTCATCTTTTAGAATGGGTTGCAGGTTTTGG
The DNA here is from genome assembly GCF_004010195.1 of Chiloscyllium plagiosum. NCBI lineage: Eukaryota > Metazoa > Chordata > Chondrichthyes > Orectolobiformes > Hemiscylliidae > Chiloscyllium > Chiloscyllium plagiosum. The sequence goes on along the minus strand of NC_057711.1, from coordinate 76,057,304 downwards.
TTCATTAATATGTAAATCACAGAACTTCTTTTAAGTCACCTTCTCGAGATAACTTATGATTTTATTAAAAAAAGTGACATTTCAGCTCAGACAATACATTAAAGGTGTAAGGTTAGAGTCTGCCTGTATCCCAATCTTGAGTCAGACTGGTTCTATTTCCAAAGTAGGAATTTATAAAATGTTACATGGATTGATTGCCTGCATTGACTGCCTTTTGTGTGCTTCTTGAGCAAAAGTAGAATATATCTGCAAATGCAATTTTCACTTTGGAAATAAAATGAGTGGTACGTATATGGAATGAGCTGCCAGAGGATGTGGTGGAAGCTGGTACAATTGCAAAATTTAAAAGGCATTTGGATGGGTATATGAATAGGAAGAGTTTGGAGGGATGTGGGCTGGGTGCTGGCAGGTAGGACTAGATTGGGTTGGGATATCTGGTCAGCGTGGACAGCTTGGACCCAAGGGTCTGTTTCCATGCTGTACATCTCTATTACTCTATGACTCAAGATTGGGATTTACATATCAATGAACCAAAACCTGTAACCCATTCTAAAAGATGAAAGACTTAACAGCAATCTAGCTTTGTTCAATATATCATTTTAATTGCTTGACACTGAGAGCTTTTGCTATAAATTCTGTGTCTTATGATCCTGCCCCACTAGTTACCTGATGAAGGAGCAGTGCTCTGAAAGCTAGTAATTCCAAGTAAACCTGTTGGATCATAACCTGGTGATGTATGATTTTTAACTTTATCCTTCCTGAGGTAGGAGGATCAAGGCTGTACACAATACTCTGGACGTGGTCTCACAAATGCCAAGCATAACTGCAATAATACTTCACTCCATTCCTTTAGCAATAAATCCCAAAGTTCAGCTTACCCTCCTTAGTACCTGCTGTACCTGGGTACTAGCTTTCTGTAACTCATGCACGAGTATACTCAGCTCCATCTGCATTGAAGCATTGTAGAGTTTCTCTCCATTTAGATAATAGGTTGCCTTTTTATTCTTCAGACCAAAGGAGATAACCTCACATCTACCCTCATTTGCCATATTTTGGCCCCATGCACCTAACCTGTCCTTATTAATTTGTAAATTTCTTCTGTATTCATTGTCACTTACTTTCCTATCTATTTTAGTGTCATCTGCAAGTTCGGCTCTAGTACTTTCTATCCCCACATCCAAATCATTAACCTGGATTGTAAACAATTAGGGCTTGAGAACCAAAGCCTGTTTCAACCCACTAGTTAAAGCATGCCAACCAGAAAAAGACCCATCTACCCTGAGTCTTCTTTCTGATGGTCAGCCAATCCTCTATCCAAGCTAATGTATTGCTCCTAATCCTGTGTATACCTTGTGTGTTAACCTTTTGTGCGACACTTTAGCAAATGCTTTCTGGCAGTCCAGATATACTACATCTATAGGACCCCCAATTATCTACTTCACTTGTTTCATCTTTAAAGCACTCTAGCAAATTATTCAAACATGATTTACGTGATTTCATAAAACCATGCTGACTTTGATGAGTTGCTTTTCTGCTTTTCAAAAGTCCCTTTACAACTTCCTTCATAATAGATACCAACAATTTCCCAACGATAGATGTTAAGCTAACTGGCCTTAAGTTTCCTACTTCCTCCCTTCAAAGAAATACCCAGAAAGAAATGGATGCTAAAATATAAATGATTTCTGAAAGAATCTGAAGGTGTTTATCAGATCAACTATCCCATTACTTGGTAATGATAAAAAGAAAATTGTTTAAATATAAAAATATAAATTGTCAACCTCACAAACTCCAGATGACTAAAGAGCTTAAAAGGTAAAGTAAAAGCTGGCAATTGCATAGAACCTTTCACAACCTGAAGGTGTCACAAGATTCTTTACAGTTAAAGTATTTTTGAAGTTTACATGCTATTGTTATGTAGTTAACACATCAGTTTCAAGACTAAATAGAGAGTGTGGAAAGTTGTACGCCAGCTAGTAAACTGATGTGGTGCAATGGCCACCATTACAGACAGGGACAAACAAACTGCAGATGCTGGAATCCAAACCAGACTAGTGGGAGGCTGGAAGAACATAGCAAGCCAGGCAGCATCAGAAGGTAGAGAAGTTGATATTCTGGGTATAACCCTTCTTCGGGATTGGAGGTGAGGGTCGGAGGAGCTGCAAATAAAGCAAGGGGGGAGGGTTTTGGGTGGGGAGAGGGGCAGAAGGGTGACTTAGTGATAGGTTAACATAGGTGGTGGATCCGACCTGGTTGCACAATGGGAGGGTTGAATCCAGTTGGTAGGTGGAAGGAAGGGTCAGTAGGTGGAATGGAAGGGAGGTGGTGGGACTGGATAGGAAGGTAGGGTAGAAAGGTTATTTGAAATCGAGTTTATTTGAAATAACCTTCCCACGCATCCCCTGACCCCTTTTCCTCCTGATGCTGCCTGGCTTGCTGTGTTCTTCCAGTCCCCTGCTTGCCTGCCATTATAGATATTGTTCCAGTTTCATTGATATTCAATTCTTCTGGCCATTACAATTTGTAAAGTTAGCAGTTAATAACTTTATGTTTAAACAGTATTTACTTTAGCCACTGTCGTACAATTCCTTGAGAACATGCAGGAGGCGGAATCTGATAATCTCAGAAAACAGATTTTGGAGATCGTGATGCATGATTAGCTACTGCTATTCAGTAGAAGGTAGACAACAGAGAAATATTCTATTGCCTTAGTTACTGCATTAACTAACCAATACTAACCGTGATGTTCATTGGCTGGTTGTTTTAGCAAGGGTCTAAAGAGGAACCTCAATTATCTGAAGGTCATGGGTGGGGAATATTTTGTTTGGTTAATCCAACTCCAGATAATCAAATGCTGGATAACATAGTTTAGCTAAGCATCGGGAGCTTGCTATCTTGTTGGATAATCTGACATTCGGATAATTGAATGCCGGGCAATTGAGGTTCCTCTGTATTGTGAGTGATAAGCACAACTTAAAGTTACATTGTATCGCTTCATTCTCACCCGCACTTTTTTAAAAGGGTGATGCAGTGTATCTGATTGACATGCTGGGAGTGTTAATTGAAGAGAAACTGATCTGTGAAACATTGGGTGGAATCTAGCGGAGACCACAGACGTTTCAGCCATCAGCTGAAGAGTGAGAGAGGGCATCCTTCCAGAAATCCTGTTGCATCTTATTGCATCAAGCATTTCACAGGCCAATGGTGGGCCTTTCTCTGGGATCAAAGATCCAGGGAACAGAAATCCCTCTTCTCAATAATGCCAGCTAATCAGAGACCAGCAGTTGTATTGAAAGACAATACCATTGCGAGGCTGTGAGAGTGCTACCATTACGACATATGTTCTAGGTCTATGTTACTGATCTCAGGTCACAGGCAGGAAGGGGATCACATAGTGGTAACAATAGAGGAGGGACGGGACTGTCAGCAGTAAGGGCAGAGGTTGGCTCCCTATAGGCGCCCCACCTTCCCAATGTCAGGTCCCTCAATCAGGCACTGAGTTCCTATGAGTATTTTTCCTGAGAACCCAGAAGCAACTTTACATTGGTTTGTGTATCAGTATCTCCCCATGGTGAGCCACTCACCCACATCCGGTTAATTCAAACACTGGAAAGTAAAGTTCAATTGTTTGACTAATCATTAAGTCCTTATAACCATGTTTGCTTAAAAAAAAGGAATCATCCCACATGACAGCATGGCTTCAAAGTGACTGTTGATTTTCCTTTTCCCTTCAGCTCATTATTAATTGTCTTTAAGGCAGCAAATCATGCAAATATGGATATTAGTGCAAGATTTGCCATGAATACTGATGCAGTCATTATGCCCACATCCCATCAACTGAATTTTTAAAAAGCACGAAGTAGATGCAAATGGCTGAAATTCAAACACTATTGTGTCTCAATCCTTAAATTATCATTGGTGTGGAGAATAGGAAATCAGATGATACTCATCTGACCAAAACCACACTATGACAAGGAACCCTTAAGAACAAACATTTGGTGGCATGTCAGTCTGGGAGATAAAGAGGGGCTGAGGGAAACGATCCAGGCCAGATCCAACCCAGCCTAGAATTCAGTAACAGGTATAACAGGGGTGGGGAGCCTGCCTTTTATTGACCAATTTGTAGACTCAGGTGAAATCTTCATTATAGAGGTTCAACTAAAGCTTGACTCAAGGAAAGCCAGAGACTAACTAGTAAGGCAGTATAAGTTCATCCCCAGAAACCTCCAAATACCATTTCTTCAGTGATCCAAATGGAAAATATCAGACCTGCAATATTTTAAGACTCAAGTATAACAGTTTTGAACGTATTTAATGTGGAATCACATTCTACCTATTTGTTATCACGTTTTCTTGACTGCATTTGTGTCTGTGAATGAAGTTTGTTGTAAATGTATTTGAATGTTAAGAAACAAAAATGATTTCTTCTATTTTTAAAAGAAAATTCAGAAGAAAAACCTGCCTTAGTCTGATCTTAAGAGTCACAGCATTAAAATCAGTAGAACACTTCTAAAATATACCCATCTCCAGTCAGTTGAGAAGTGAAGAAAGGAGGAAATATCCTATTATATCCCCCTTTTAAGAACAATGTAAGGCAATGGAATAAGTTATTTAGTCCAACTTGTCTGTGCTGGCAGTGATGTCCCACACAAGATTCCTTCCAACCTTTTCTATTAAACCCTCAGATTCTGCCCTTTTCTCCCTCGTGTGTTTGATTTTTTTTTTTGCTTCCACTTATTCAGCTTCCCACATTATAACAGTGATCACAGCTTAGAAGTATCTCAATGGCTATAAGGCACTTTGAGACACTCAGTCATTGTGTATGTAAGTGTAAATCTTTTTTCTTAAGTGCATGTATTCTATGATCCTTTATTCTTAGGTTATTTGTCTTAAATATTGTTTTAGCAGCATGCTTCACATTTCTGGGTAAATGCTTTTCTCTGGAATTCCACTCAGATTTTTAAGTGACGACCTTATATTTATGACCTCAAGTTTCTCAAAAAGAGAAACATTTTACCTTCATCTTGTTTTTCAAATCTTTCCACTATTTTAAAGGCCTCTATTAGATTATTTTCTCTTTTCTACACATTAAAGTTCTTTGATATCTTGACAGTTCTGATGAATTAATGCTTTTTATACACACATTTATGCCTGCATTAAACAACCTCACAAGGCACTTAACCTCTCCAAAACCTGGTCTCTCCCAATGGGCATGTGCCATCTCCCAATAGTAGAAAGTGAGGACTGCAGATGCCAGAGATCAGAGTCGAGAGTGTGATACTGGAAAAGCACAGCAAGTCAGGCAGTATCCGAGGAGTAGGGGAATTGATGTTTTAGGCATTAGCCCTTCATCAGGAATGAGGCTTGTGGACCGGGGTGCTCAGAAATAAATGGGAGGAGGTGGGACTAGGGGGAAGATAGCTGAGAATACAATAGGTGGATTAAGGTGAGGGGGGAGGTGATAGGTCGGAGAGGAAGGTGGAGCGGATAGATTGGAAAGGTGATGGACAGGTTAGGAGGGCAGTGTCAAGTTGGCGGCTTGGGACTGGAATAATGTGCAGGGAGGGGAAATGAGGAAACTGTTGAAATCCACTGATTCTCTGTGTTTGCAGGGTCCCAAGGTGGAATATGGGGCATCTTCCTCCAGATGTCAAGTGGTAAGGGTTTGGCGATGGAGGAGGCCCAAGACCTGCATGTTCTTGACAGAGTGGGAGAGGGAGTTGAAGTGTTCAGCCACAGGGTGAGAGGGTTGATTGGTGCGGGTGTCCCAGAGATATTCTTTGAAACGATCCGCAAGGAGGAGTCCTGTCTCCCCGATGTAGGGGAGACCACATTGGGTGCAACAGATACAGAAGATGACATTGGTGGAGGTACAGGTAAATATCTGTTGGATGTGGAAGGATCCTTTGCGACCTTGAACGGAGGTGAGGTGGAGGGCGTGGATCTGACAAGGGAGTCATGGAGGGAATGGTCTCTCCGGAATGCAGATAGGGGTGGGGAGGGAAATATGTCCCCAGTGGTGGGGTCTGTTTGTAGGTGGCGGAACGTAACGTGCCCTTAGTTTACATTTGGTGTCATTGAAGACCACATCGGAGCACCAGATACTGTAAACTAGGTTGGAGGAGAGGCGGATGAACCACTGTCTCACTTGGAAGGACTTCTTGCGCTGTCCTGGATGGAGCTGAGGGGAGTGGTGTGCCAGCAGGTTTTTGCATCTTTTGTTTACTTTGGATTCCAGCATCTCTAATTAAAATCCAAGCCCACAGTTAACTACCCTGCTATTCTTTGATTGATGCCCAAGAAAGTATCTGGAACCTCAATTTGACATGGTAATAATGGTAGTCCAGTATTCCCTTGGTGTTGCTCTGAAGTGTCACTTCAAGTTTCACAATGAATTTCTCAAGTGGGACTTCAAGCCAGAATATTGTGATTCAGAGGCCAGATTGTTATCAGCTGAGCCATAGCTGATTTGAATTGAGGCAAATATTTTAAATTTGTTTCGAATAAAAATGGACAGGTATTTGAAAGTAAGAACATAAAAGCGTTGATAAATGTGATCAGAGTAAAAATGAGAACAGCCTCCTAGCAACCAGCCACAGAAATGTCACTGAAGGTTACTGTAACATAATCCTTGACTAAAATAAACTGATGTTCCTGAAGTTGAAATGGGGGGAAAAAATGACTCTTGAATTTAGTTGCAACATTTGAGATGGTCTCAAATATAGTATGGGCAATATAGAGGTAAAATTCAACATTGACAGATTTTAAAATGAGTGCTCATATTCGGAAAATCTAAAGAAAGGGGAAGTCAGGCAGGGTCTGCAATGAGTGACCTACCCACCCATGCCTGTTTTGGAATTCTCCTGTGGCTCAGTTTTACCTGCTGTGAATTTTAGATTGTTCACACTGTATCATTTTTGTTATTAGTACATGTATAAAAAAAAGGTACAACTTGTGTTTCTTAAAACATTAAATTTGTGTGTCTATTCATAAAGAGCTAGTGGAAACCTCTGTCAATCTACTAATGGTCTCGATCCAACTCGATAATTTAGTGTCGGGAATTTTTCCAGTTCCTTAGTTGTGAATATACATGCAATTCTTTAGCAGCTTTTTGGTAGGTATACATAATCCTATTCCCTGTGGTTGAGCAATGGGTATCTAGTTCCACTTGCACAGAGATGGATTACAGCAGTTTGATCATCATGCAGACCGCAGGGAAAGTTGGTAATTCATTCCTGGTGTCTAGAAGAAGGATGTCTATGTATTCTAACTCTCCAGCCTTCAGACAAAAAGCGTTACTGGCCCACGGCGGCCAAGGAAGTTTTAAAGAGGAGTGAAAGTTTGAACATTCTTAACTTTACAGATTTAAAATTATCTAAATTTGTAGGACCGCAAATAAAAATTAAACTTTAAAAACCAATAGGCCAGTGTTGACAGGTGCCATTAGTGAGGTTTAATGAGAGAGAAAAAGATCAGGGAGAATTGAATGGAAAATGTAACTAAAAATGCGGAGGCAGCTGCCTTCAATTTAGTTTATTTACTACAATATGATCATGCCAGATTCCCTCATCCCACTCTCAGTGACAGCTGGCATAAACTAGACTCTCAAGCTGGATTTAACTCAAAAATGTAAAGGTGAAACCATTAGTCTGAGACTCTTTCAACTCCTGTGAAGTTAGCCAACAAAATGTTGGAAGAAGAATGAGTATGAAATAAATGGATTGGAATGAAATGTGAATTACTGGAATCTGACCACCCCCTTTAGTGAGTCAGTAAATATGACAAGCAACTATATTAAAATAAATGGAAGGCAAATGTGCTTATGGACAGAATTTCAATACAAAGTCAGGGGTTTATTTTAACTTAATGAATTCTGCATGAATCCTTACACATATGTTGTAAGAAAGCACCTTTGCATCCATAACCTTTGTAACCAAAAAGTCATGTAAGGGAGAAACACAAAATTTTATTAATGCCATGAATGTTCACTACGTGAATTGTGTTGGCCTGACTTTTGCAGTTAGCGGTGAAGCAAGGGTGCTCTTCCCTTACCTCAAAGAAAAATGTCAACAAAGATCAGCAGTCCCTGTGATGTGGTTTTCCCTTTCTTCAAGGCAATTTAATTCTGGAGCCAGGTCAAGAGGATATCTTGGCAAGCGACACAGTGATATCAGAAAGCAGCCAAGGAATTAATCACATTGATGTGTTCACAGAACAAACAAGCACTTAATATCCTCTAATTTCAACTTACATTTTCAAATTGTGAAATAAATTAAGACTGAATTAAGGCAGAAGCTAAAATAAAGATAAACAAAAATGAAAAAAAAATTGAATGTTGAATCGTTTAATTATTATGGAGAAATTTGAAAATCCACAAATATAAAATTGACTTTTCACAGTCAGTGAGGATTGTTTGCAGTAATTCAGAAATTAGTATGCTTTAAAATTTCAGTTACAACTTATCCAATTTGATGCTACATTTTCAATGGTTTTACACCCAAACTAATAATGTTTGAGTTGAAGGTTTTGTCAAAATATGATTGAAATAGTGATTGCAGTTTTTGAGAAACTCTACAGATCACTATATGGAGGGGCATGTGAACATGAACAGTAACTTTGTGTTTATGTAATATTCTGCCTCGTATTGCCATCCATTCAGTGCAGTGAACAGAACAAGGATGGCAAATGGTGTCATTGCCACGGCAAAATTCAAGACATTATCTTCTACCAGACAGTTCAAAAGGAGGTTACTATATTTGAAGATGATCTGTCAGCTCTTGGTTATTCATTAAGTCTCAATTTTATCTCAAAATGGCTACCATTCTCTCCATTTTTTTCTGTAGCATGATCTCCAGTGCAAGATCAAGAGTTTGGAATACTGGAAAACACTCTACCACTTTGTAGCATTTTGTAATATATCAAAGTATAGATTCTTTACCAAGTGTCTCAAACCACCTCTTTATGCAGGACATAAAGCAGAGAAGCAAGTTATTTGAGCCAACCTGTCCATGCTGCTATTTATGCTGCATGTAGCTATCTACCCATTTTTCCCATCTAAATCCGTCATCATAACTGTCTCATTACTTTCCCATGAAACGTACCTGACATATTCCCTGTGGTAGAAAGTTCAACAATCTCACCACTCTTTGGGAAATAAATTTCTCCTAATACCCAATTGGACTTTTTGGCGGTTAGCTTATATTAATGATTTCCACTTCCCCATTGGAGCAAACATTCTGTCTGTGTCCATTCCATCAAAATAGTTCGTAACTTTAAAAACCTCTATTAGGTCACTGCTCTGGCTTCTAGTTTCACATGAAAAGAGACTCAGTCTCATCCTTTGCCTGGAATTTAAACATGCACATTCTTGGCATCATCCTTTGTAGAGTTTTGGTTTGCATACAGCAATTCACTGATTTTAGGTGGTTCAAATCATCCCCAGATCCCTGGTTCTAGACACAACTTATTTAGGGAATGTTAAAAAGAAGGCAGTAGACAGGTGCTTCAGGGCAAAAGAATCTTTGCATTTATTTAAATATAAAAGGTAAGTATAATACAAGAAATGAAGGCAAATGCAATAAACAGTGAAATTATACAGAGGATAGTAATGAATACTATTCAATTAAACACAGATTAAATTAATCACTATTGGAACCTAAACAGCAGTTTTAAGCACAGTAACTTTCATCAGACTTCCTACCCTTGGGGTCCCACACACTGCCGCCAGCTGCCTTTCCCTCTTTGCTAGCTAGGTCGAATATGGGGCCTTGGGTGTTTCAGCTCACCACTGAGGGAAACACAGTTTTAAAATGCATCCAGTTGCTGAGGTTCTTGCTGTCAGTTCTCTTGGTTCGGAACAGGCCTGTGCCTGGAAGCTCTTGTTCAGATAGTGCTTGATTGGTTTCTCTCCCTCTCAATGTCCTTTGTTGCAATCATACTCATGGTTCAGCTTCCTGATTGAGCTTCTCTCTTCAGCCTTTGTAGTTCCTGGTTCAAAAGCTGCTTTTTGGGGCTGGAGATCTGTGGGGAAGCTGTTTCTGCAGAAGCTTGTTGTGAAAAAAGCTCTCTCTCAGGTAAACTCAAGGCTGGCAGTTATGTGTGCTCCATTATCTCCTCTCAAATCTGTGTTGTCCACTGTGTTTCTGGTGTTTCTTTCTGAAGTCAATTGGTTTCCCAATGGCTCGAGTATGTGTGAATGGATTTTGATTGAGGTTAAATGTCCAGTATCTCTGAGGTTCCATACAGTCTGTACAGTGTGGCCCGACATGTAAAGGTTAGTTTCAGTCTAGAGAGTTAGGTTTGGTTGATTGTTCTCTTAGAGCGGAGGTGTAAATTGGAATTTCAGGCTGAACAATAGTCGCAGACTGAAATCATTCTGGCTCTGTGTGTGTTTGTTGCAGTCTGAGCTCAAGATATTGTCCATGTTTTTAGATGTTAGAAAGGTGTGGGGACTTGTCCAGTGTTGTAGATGAGGGGGATTTATGCCCAGTCCCACACCTTTTAAATCTGCTCTGCAGCCTTCCAGTGCCTCTGTATCTATTTTGCAATATTAGTAAGGAGAGGGAAGAAAGGAAAGTCAAAGTGTGCATTCCCTTTTAATAAGACAACTTGCTTTAAAAAAATATTTTAACATCTGAATTATTTTAATGACCAAGAAAAGGCAAGTGACAAGTTTTACTAAGTTTGATAAGTAAGAAAAATCTTTTATATTTTCAAGACTTCTTTATTATATTTGCCTTTCCCTGAGGTCATGACTTGAAGTGATCCAGGCCTGTAATCATTTATGCCCAAAAGCTCTGGTCGTTTTGAGGGACAGACTGATGGTAGTTTTACATTGGCAGTAGCAGATTTCCCTTCCACTCCAGTCAAGGCGCAAAAGCAGAGCCCCAGGACAATTTCTCTGAGAGATTAAGGTCGACTCGAGTTTCTGCCTACATGTGGGGTAGGAACATATATTCTTAGCTAGGGTCTTTTGGCATAGATTATACTGAATTCAGATCATATTGTTTTTTTAAACCCTTAAGTCAGAAATTTTGATTGTCATGTGATTAAAGCATTGTTTAATCATTGTCCTTATGCTCTCAGTGGATATCTCTCATCTTCCCACCATCTTGATAAGATAAAACTTTTCACACACATTTGCTGAATCTTAATTGTTTTTGGCTAAACCCAAGTGTGTCAGGTTTTATGGCGGGTAATTCACCTTGAGGTTTAGTGAATTACTTTGCGGTATCTTCCCTAACTCACCTCATTTGTTACCTACTATTCCCCTATGAAGTTGCTCCACAACAATTTGGCATTCAGCAGATATCCACCAATAGACTAACACCCCTTGTGCCCATGACACCTTTGAAAAATCACTGAGAAACTGTTCAGGTGCTGATGATCCTTCATTGCCCGCCACCAGCACCGTCAGGAGTCAATGCCTCCTGGAAAATCAGTTTGTCATTGACGAAAAAGAGAAGATAACATGCAAGCAAACAATTGACTAAATAAATGGATTGCAAACAAAGTGAACAGGGCCTGAAAATCACCCACAACGGAAACCATATTTTGTCATTATAACAAAAGATTAGTTTACAATCCACAACAAAAACAGAAGTTGCTGGAAAGCTCAGCAAGTCTGGCAGCATTTGTGAAAAGAAATCAAAGTTAATATTTCAGATCCAGTTCCGAGGATGGGTCACCAGAACAAAATTGTTAATTTGACTTCTCTGTACAGACGCTGCCTGACCCACTGAGCTTTTCCAGCAACTTCCGTTTTTGTTTCTGATTTACAGCATTCGCAGTTCTTTCGGTTTTTATTTTACAGTCCAAGATGGTCTGCTGCACACAGCTCTCATCTTTTGAAAGCAAGTGACATTGTGGCTCTGACTAGCTTTTTGCACTAATGAGCTGAGCTCTGTCATGGACAAGGAGAGCTCTCTTGTCCCAAATTGTCCTCTTCCTTCCCTCTCCTCCTATGAAGACTGCTCTCATTGCTCCATTCCTCAGCATCCATTACATCATCTGATTGTTTGCTCCACTTGTGCACAACACAACACGCCAGGATGATATGGCACACGCTGCCAAGACTATACTCAGGGAACCCTTCAGACTGGTCCAAAGATTGGCACTGTCCCATCATCTGCTCCACTGGGTGAGACCATTAAACATGCATCCCACATCAACCAAGTGGTTGCACAAATGTATTGTGAGTCATGGCTGCAGTGAGTAGCCCTAGACTCCAGTAAACAGCATTGCATGGCATCTGAACCCTCACAAGTACTAGGTACACAAGAGTGTTCCAAAATGTCAGAGTCATAGCAGCATAACAGGTACACGCCTCCAGGAAGTGGTAATGATGATCAAAGGTCACTTGAGACATAAACCAAATGGAGCACTTTCCTGTTGTTGAATTCTGCAGTGCTGTGATATGGCCTTCTCAGTGTTACAGGTGTGTGCATTTGATGGTACTCTATACCTGTGGAAAGGAGATATGACTAACGTGGTGCCACTATTTAAGAAAGGTGGTAAGGAAAAGCCAGGGAACCATATACCGGTAAGCCTGACATTGGTGGTGGGAAAGTTGTTGGAGGGAATCCTGATGGACAGGATTTATATATATTTGGAAAGGCAAGGACTGATTAGGGATAGTCAACATGGTTTTGTGCGTGGGAAATCATGTCTCACTAACACAATTGAGTTTTTTGAAGAAGTAACAAAGAGGATTAATGAGGGCAGAGTGGTCTGGGTATATGAATAGGAAGTGTCTAGACGAATATGGGCCAAGTGCTGGCAAATAGGACTGGATTAATTTCGGATATCTGGTTGGCATAGACGAGTTGGACTGAAGGGTCTGTTTCCGTGCTATACACCTCTGTAACTCTATGACTCAATGTTGCGGACTCTTTCTGCCCAGGCTATCGCACTGACCTCACCATCAGGGAATGAAATGAATTGCCATGAGCTTGTTCAGATTGCATCAATCGCTGTTCTGATGCATTTGTTGGTGCATGACTGAGAGAGCCCGCACAGGTCACCCAATGCTTCCTGGAAGAAGCCAGCAGCGTAGAAGCTCAAAGCAACAGGTTCACAGTGACTGGGAGAGGATGAATTCCCTCCCTGCAGCCTTCGGATCCCATTCCAACATCCGGCACAAATCTGCCACCGTGGCCCAGGAGATATAGAGCATGCATCAGCACTGCGCTTCTCTCATCCTTCGGAAATTGAGTCAGGACCAGAAAACTCTGGGCCACCCCCTATTCATCCTGAGGGTCCCTGCGGCAGCAACCTCTCACTAAATTAGGTGCTTCTCATCTTCTGTGAGTTTCTGCTGCTGCTCCTGGACTGTCAGCCTTACTCCTCAGCCTGTGCAGTAGCATAGTGAATGTACTGTACCAGCTGAGTGACCGCCTGAAAAGAAAATGCCAGCAGCATATCACCACTTTACCAACTCTGGACCCACATTAGTAAGATGAGAACATATGGTGTTGGAGGTAGTTTTCAACATGGATAGAGGATTGGTTAACTCATAGAAGACAGAGTTGGGATAAGTGGGACATTTTCAGTCTGGCAACCAGTAACCAGTGGTGTGCAACATGGATTTGTCTTGGGGGTGGGGGGATGTCACAAGTACTTATGTTATGTATTAATAATGCGGATAAGGAGAGTGCATATACTATATCCAAGTTTGTGGATGACTGATAAATAGTGGGGGAAGGGCAAGTGGTAAGAATGACACAAACCACCTGCAGAGGGTAAACGAGTGGCAATAGCTTGACAGATGGAAAATAATGTAGAGAATTATGAGGTTAAACATGCTGGCAGAGAAACAGAGGAACTAAATATTATTTAAATAGAGAAAAGAAATGAAATGTTAGCTTTTATTTGAAATGGAGTGGAGTATCTAAGTGGTGAGATTTTGCTAAAATTGTATAAAGCAGTAGTCAGATCAGAGCTGGAATACTGTGAACAGTTTAGGGTGTCTTATCTTTGGAACGATATACTGGCTTTGGAGTAGAGAAGGTACACGAGGCTGATACCAGGATTGGAAGAACTATCTTATGAAGAGAGGTTGTCTACTCATTAAAATATAGCCGAAGTGGTGATGTTATTGAATCATTAAAGATTCTTAAAAGACTTGACAGTGTAGATCCACTTCGACACTACAGTCAGGAAAGCACACAAATGCCTCTATTTCCTCAGAAGGCGAAGGAAATTAAGCATGACCACAAAGATTCTGATCAATTTTCATAGATGTACCATAGAAAACATCCTATTCGAATACATTGCAGCTTGGTATGGCAATGGCTCTGCCTAAGACCGCAAGAAATTACAGAGAGTTGTGAATGCAGCCCAGTCCATCATGAAAACTAGCCTTCCTTCCATTGACTCCATCTACACTTCCTGCTGCCTCAAGGAAGCAACCAACAAAGTCAATGACCTCTTCCACCCCAGTTATACTCTCTTTCATCCTCTTCCCTTTGGCAGAAGATAGAAAAGTTTGAAAGCACATACCAATGGAGTCAATAACACCTTCTTCCCTGCGGTTATCAGAATTATGAACGGACCTCCCATATATTCGAATTGATGTTTCTCTATACCTTCTCTGTAGCTGTAACACTATATTCTACATTCTGTTCTGTTAACCTGACGCACTTATGTGAGGCATAATTCGTCTGGATAGCACAGAAAACAATGCTTTACACTATATCTCAGTATATGTGACAGTAATAAATCAAATCAAATCAAAACAAAGACTTTTTTCCCCTTATGGAGGAATCTAGGACCAAAGGATATTCAAAACAGTACCAGAGAAGAATTCTCCAAAATTTAAGGGGATATTGACTGCCCTACAAAGCTCTTCTGTCTTCCCTATTCTTTCAATCACTAACCCACTTAGTGCAGAGTTTGACAGAACCATATCTGACAGGTTCAGGGTGAAGAATGGAGTGAAACAGTCCTTCTTTCAACTCTGTTAAGTATCTTCTTCTCAATGCCCCTGATCTTTGTCTTTCCTGGAGGTATTGAGGGAATTTACTTGAATACTCAGTCAGTTACCAAAGCTGAATAAGATAGGGAAGGCGATGATCTAATGGTATTATCGCCAGACTATTTATCCAGAAACTCAGCTAATGTTCTGGGGGCCTGGATTCAAATCCTGCCTTGGTGGAGAAGAAAAACTTATGGAAAAGGAGCCTACTGATTATCATGAAACCATTTCCAATTGTTGGAAAAATGCATCTGGCTCATTCAGGGAAGGAAACTGGCCATTCTCACCTGGTCAGGGCTACATGTGACTCCAGGTCCACAGCATTGTGGTTGGCTTCCAACTGTCCTCTGAATTGGAACAAGCCACTCAGTTAAAGGGCAGTGAGGGATGGGCAGTAAGTACTGGCTAGCCAGAAATGCTCACATTGCATGAGCAAATAAAAAAATGCAAACTGAAAACAAAGACAAAACTTCAGCATGTCTGAATCAGAGAACTCCTCTGGGCTGATTATGCTCTGCTACTCACTCACACAGAATCTCAGATTCTCACAAAGAATCAATGACTGTCTCTTCCATTCATATAACCTGTTCTCCCTTATTATAAGCATCAAGAAAACCATTGTCAAAGGGCAAGGTGTTGTTCCTCCAGCCTGATCATATTACATAACACCAGTGACTGACAATCCCTGCCTTGATGCAGAACTTGATGTACGCATAGAGAAAGCTGCCACATTTGGCCAACATATGAAATGTGCATGGAATAATATTAAGTTAACTTTAGAACATTTTATTAACCAGCACCTGTGGGACCAGGTGTGCTCCAGTTGCTCAAATATTCCAGTTTGTCAAAAAATCCACATCATCAATGTAAAAACACACACTAAGTAATAAAAACATAATAATGCAATAGGTATACACATCACTGTTATACTTTATTTACAACATAAATCATCTTAAATAATAATTAAACTTTGTCTTAAAGAAAACTTACCAGCAAAGAGCTTTCTCTCACTTTCAACTGACTACTCAGACATCAGAGAAATTGTGACAATAAGTAAACTTACAGTGTTTGAGGTGTATAATTTTTGTCAGTTTATTGAAAGTGCCTGTTCATAGGTGCCAGTTAAAACATAGTTTGCTGCTTATAAGTTCCCTGTTCTCAGCACTTTCTGGTATGTCTGTAAATCATGGACGAGTTACAACTATGAAGAAAGAAAACCCGAATGCAGCACATTCTGGGCAAATCATGGAAAAGCCAAAATCACAACTGGGACTGTACTCCCAAAAGCAAAACTCACAAGTATGCTGGTAATCATCAACAGACATGATTTAACTGGCTGAGGCATGTTTAAAGGATGCAAGATGGTCACATACCTCAGGTTTATATGCATGACAAGGTAACTGAACCAGATGACCAATAGTTCACCCAAAGTTGCACGTTAAAAATTTTTGCAAGCTTAACAAGAAGGCCCCAAACATTCATTCTCACACTTAACAGACACTAACTGATGCAAGAAGAAAATGGCAACATCACCTGTTGGTTGTTCTACATCATCTTGGCGATCAGTTGCACCAAAACAACACCATAAAATAACAACACTCTTTGATATCCGATAATCACTTCATTATGTGGCATTTGTGGCAGAACTGCCTCTCACGGATTGTTCTCTTTAGCTTTCTGCAAAAGTGTACTATGCCATTGTACCTTCATCACCAGTAGATCTAATTTGCTGCCTATCCATCACTGAGTGCAGATGGAAAATGCAAAAGCGATGGCTTCAGAATGATAGCTTAGTATAATAAATTTCCCATCTCTCAAGATATCCCAATGAATTTATACAGCATAGTTTCAACATCCTTTACATAATGGGATAGCCAAAATGGAATAATTTGTTCTAGATGTTGCCACACCATGCCCTTGGTAAAGAATATAATTTTCTTGGCTGGATTTGAACACCAATGTAGTTGAAAATAATTAAATTCAATTGTTGGTTCCTATTCATTTTTCTTCCTTGACTTTACAGATTTATTTTGAAATTGTTCTTTCTTGTATTAGAAACATACATTTCATTAGCTGCCAAATACTAATATTCCGTCTGACAGAAATCTGTGCTGAACTACGCATTCAAAACCACAATTCAATGAATTAATCAGCATTTCAGAAAAAATACTGAAGACTGCATTTTTTAATCACCAATTCACAGAAATAGCTCTGTTAAATCATAATACCAAATGATCTGACTAATTCTCAAGTAAAGTCAGTACTACTATGTAAAATGTAGTTAAAATTAAGAAAGTAAAAAATTCGCTGGTAATTAGTATGTACAGTGACAACTGGTTATGTATGTGCATTTTCATAATTGTTTGAATTCTTTCTGTGACTACCACCTCATGTCAAGGAGACTGAGCTTTAATATTCCAGATGACATTCTCAAATGTTCTTTCTTCCACTATGTTCACGATCGGACCTTAATATTTGTCCTGTAAACACCTTCCATTATTTTGGCAAAGATCGACTTCTTGTCACCTATTTTGTCAGCAATACTGTCCCAATTTTCTGTACATTCCCAATAATTTAACCTTCTTGCCATACCTTTTCATCAAACTGTCCACACCTTCTCTGTTATTACACGTCTGTTCACTCTTAACCTTTCTCTTCTTTTTTTCTTCTGTGACTTTCCTATCCATTACTACCCAGTGCACCTGTAAAGTGTACTAGGATTTCATTTTGTTAGAGGGAAAATAATATTTCAAATGAAGAATTGTGATTGTAAAGTTGCATTTTTCCTTTGGTTTCCTTTGTCTGGGACCAAATAATTTCTTACTACATCAAACAATTACCTTCAATTCTTTTTAACTCCTTCTTTACTAAAATACAATAATGAAAGTATGTTGTATTTGTTAGAAGTCAGCCAACTTTACAGACAAACCATAAGCTTAATCTGGTAACAGTGTCTGACACCAACAGAGAATTAATTTTGGATACTCTTGAGTTGTAATACTTAGGTAAATGTAAATTGCCATTTTAAGCATAATGGGTTTGAGTGACAAGTAGAACAAATATCACAATGCTCTTGATATAATGCATGTGACCTTATCTATTCATGCATTTATTTAAATTAATGTAATTGCAATACTTTTTTTTAGATTAGATTACTTACAGTGTGGAAACAGGCCCTTGGGCCTAACAAGTCCACACCGACCCTCCAAGGAGCAACCCACCCAGACCCATTCCCCTACATTTACCCCTTCACCTAACACTACGGGCAATTTAGCATGGCCAATTCATCTAACCTGCACATGTTTGGACTGTGGGAGGAAACCAGAGCACACAGGGAGAATGTGCAAACTCCACACACAGACAGTTGCCTGAGGTAGGAATTGAACCTGGGTCTCTGGCACTGTGAGACAGCAGTGCTAACCACTGTGCCACCATGCCGCCCACTTCTAACAATGCAAGTGAACAACTGCTCACTTGCAGTCACCAGAAGTTATGTTAGCTGTAATAAATGATCATAAGCATTTTGGAACAAGATTCATACCCTCATTCTACATTGCTCACCAAAGCAAGACATTGCTAAACTAGTTTATGCAGTTGACAACTAAATAAAAGGCAATTAATAAAACTCTCCACACAAACCAGCACCCATTTAGGCTCCTTATTGAATAGTTCTCAATAATTCCCGCAAAGTTCTGAGATATAAATATTTACAGGCCATTTCTGCTGAACTTTGACCTGGAAGTAGAACGGGAAACTCGTAATTTATTTTGATTGTCTGTAGAATCTAAAATTATATTTAAGAATATTTGAAAAGGGCTTTTAAGAGTTCCCATTATTTGTAATTTAGATAGTAAGAGGTACTGCCCCATGTGTCCTGACAACCCTTGACCTGAACGCAGTACCAATAAGAAGGAAGTTAAGAAAAAAATCCATGTGGCTGGCAGACTCAAAGCAGAGCTCTCAGCATGAGTGTTTCAGGCAGAATGTGATCAGCACATTGAAGCAAATATAAAGAAAAAACAGACAGAAATAGAAGTGGAACATACAAGCTTCTTCTAAGCGCAAGCATATATCTCTCAGGAAGAAATCAAATAATCTGTTTGTTAAGAAAAGAGATAAGAGCTTCTAGAAACATTATGCAATTTGACTCAAAAACCTAAAATGTGTGTGAATAGCTTAGTTATGCTAAACAAGTGAATGATTTTACAGAACTGAGCAAAGTGTGATCTGGGGTATGTTTGGATGTGTTTTTTTACAAATACATTAAGGACAAAAGGGTAACTAAGGAGAGAATAGGGCCCCTCAAAGATCAGCAAGGCAGCCTTTGTGTGGAGCCGCAGAAAATGGAGGAGATGCTAAATGAGTATTTTGCATCAGTATTTATTGTGGAAAAGGATATGGAAGATATAGACTGTAGGGAAATAGATGGTGACATCTTGCAAAATGTCCATATCACAGGGGAGAAAGTGCTGGATGTCTTGAAACACATAAAAGTGGATAAATCCCCAGTACCTGATCAGGTGTACCCTAGAACTCTGTGGGAAGCTGGAGAAGTGATTGCTGGGCCTCTTGCTGAGATATTTGTATCATCAATAGTCACAGGTGAGGTGCTGGAAGACTGGAGGTTGTCTAACGTGGTGCCACTGCTTAAGAAGGGCAGTAAGGTCAAGCCAGGAAACTATAGACCAGTGAGCCTGATGTCAGTGGTGGGCAAGTTGTTGGAGGGAATCCTGAGGGACAGGATGTACATGTATTTGGAAAGGCAAGGACAGATTAGGAATAGTCACCATGGTTTTGTGAGTGGGAAATCATGTCTCACAAACTTGATTGAGTCTTTTGAGGAAGTAACAAAGAGGATTGATGAGGGCAGAATGGTAGATGTGATCTATATGGACTTCAGTAAGACATTTGACAAGGTTCCCCATGAGAGACCGATTAGCAAGGTTAGATCTCATGGAATACAGGGAGAACTAGCCATTTGGATACAGAACTGGGTGGTGGTGGAGGGTGCTTTTCAGACTGGAGGCCTGTGACCAGTGGAGTGCCACAAGGATCGGTGCTGGGCCCTCTACTTCATGTCATTTACATAAATGATTTGGATGCGAGCATAAGAGGTACAGTTAGTAAGTTTGCAGATGACACCTAAATTGGACGTGTAGTGGACAGTGAAGAGATTACAACAGGATCTTGACCAGATGGGCCAATGGGCTGAGATGTGGCAGATGGAGTTTAATTCAGATAAATGCGAGGTGCTGCATTTTGGGAAATCAAATTTTAGCAGGACTTATACACTTAATGGTAAGGTCCTAGGGAGTGTTGCTGAACAAAGAGACCTTGGAGTGCAGATTCATAGCTCCTTGAAAGTGGAGCCATAGATAGATAGGATAGTGAAGAACGTGCTTGGTATGCTTTCCTTTATTGGTCAGAGTATTGAGTACAGGAGATGGGAAGTCGTGTTGCGGCTGTACAGGACATTGGTTAGGCCACTGTTGGAATATTGTCTGCAATTCTGGTCTCCTTCCTATCTGAAAGATGTTGTGAAACTTGAAAGGATTCAGAAAAGATTTACAAAGATGTTGCCAGGGTTGGAGAATTTGAACTATAGGGAGAGGCTGAACAGGTTGGGGCTGTTTTCCCTGGAGTGCCGGAGGCTGAGGGGTGACTTTTAGAGGTTTACAAAATTATGAGGGGAATGGATAGGATAAATAGACAAAGTCTTTTCCCTGGGGTCGGGGAGTCCAGAACAAGAGGGCATAGGTTTAGGGTGAGAGGGTAAAGATATAAAAGAGACCTACGGGGCAACTTTTTCACTCAGAGGGTGGTACATGTATGGAACAAGCTGCCAGAGGAAGCGGTGGAGGCTGGTACAATTGCAAGATTTAAGAGGCGTTTGGATGGGTATATGAATAAGAAGGGTTTGGAGGGATATGGGCCGGGTGCTGGCAGGTGGGACTAGATTGGGTTGGGATATCTAGTCGGCATGGACGGGTTGGACCGAAGGGTCTGTTTCCATGCTGTACATCTCTATGGCTCTATGGTCAGTCAGTTTAACAGGGATTTTGCAAAGCTACACCATCAGAACTGTCTTCACTTGGTGGAGAGAGGGTTTAGAGAAGTGTGCCATGATGAAAATTGTACCCTTGAAACTTTGAAATAAAAACTGTTGTCTTACTGTTACTCTGCCTGAATAAACAAAAATATTTTGAGGAACTGTTTATCTAAATAATATCACACATCTCTGGGAAGGGATATGGTTGGTTATCATGGAGCAAGATGTAACTGTGTTATGTCAACAATTTAAGGTGACACTTACTTTTATATTAAATATCATTTTCCTGTTAATTTATCTTAACTTTATTATATTGGCTCTGTTCTATTTTTAAAATTGAAGTTACATAATATGAAATCTTGCTGGTATTTTTTTCTTTGGAAAGGATTCAATAAATTTGATTATCTTAAATGTTGTTTGCCCTTGAGATTCACAACACAATGCAGCTCATAGTTTCATCATTCCTTGTGAATCATGTAGTCTTTACACTCCTAACGTAAAGGTCATAATCAACAAATCCAAATACAGTACCTTAATTAACTGGTAACCAAGTACATATCTCAGTAATTAAATAGAATTAGAAGGTCAGCTTTCTTTTACCCTGGGACTATTTTGGGAAATCTAATTAAAGCAAAGCGCAATAGCTTTAATTTTAGTTATTCCTATCCCTTCTTCATCATGGCAGCATTATTCCCCAAGTACTGGAGGCTTTTCTAGGTTATCAACATAGTAATGGCCAACTGAACACAATCGTGATTGCAATACAAGCTTGAATATTTCAACACCTCGACCTAAAAAAAATCTCAATGGCTATCACCAAAGGCAAAGCACATAAGCAGTAAAACGTGTATGAAGAATTAGAGGAGGGAGTGAAATTTCTACCACAAGCAGAGGATTTGTGATTTTTCATGATTTTTTTGTGGTTAGGATGGGCTTAGGAAAGGACTATCTGGTTAGTGTAGCTTCTGCTGGTGATCCAGAGCCAAACGTAGGATTGAAATCTTAAGATGCAATGTTATTTGATGTATTGATAGCAAGAATGGATTTATCATAGGATTGAGAAATTCAAAGTAAATTCCTTGGATTGAAATTTGTTGTGGAGTATTGGGAGATGAGGTGGGATTGGGGGATGGGGTGGGGTGTAGTGGTTGGCAAGAATTTGAAAGTGAAGTTCTTTACCAGATGGATGTTTGAGGGCAATAGCATAAATCCGCTCAAAGTGAAGTAAGATACACACATGGGGCAGAGAAAGGATAGAACAATATATTGATAGGATAAGAGGAGCTAAATGAAGCAGGAACGGACTTTTGTAAAGGAAAAACCTGTTGAGCTGAAAGGCTTGTGTCTGTAAAATGACATCTAGCCCTGTGTAAAAGCACAAATATTGTGTAGAATGCAGAAGTTGAAGGTTTTGTAGATTGGAATTAATCTTTTAACACAATAAGAGTGAAAAGGAAAGAGAGACAGTGTTACAGTTTATGTGATGTTGGTTTAGGTGAATGTCAACTTGTAACCTTTAGAATTGTTATCATTTTATAGATGTAGCTGATACCTGTTGGACAATATATAAACAATCACGGATGCAATGCTGGTTGTGGCAAAATAAGGTTGAGTATTCTTATATAATTAGAAATCATGCACTGACAGTAAGGCTTTGAAGAATATAAATCCCTACACTTATTGTTTCTAAGGGTTGGAAGAATGTAGTGATTAATCAGCACCTAAACAAACACATATTAGCCATAGATGATTTCAGAATGTTTACAGCGGATGATACTCACCTAGTGCTTCCAAATAAACCTGTTGGACTATAACCTGGTGTTGTGTGATTTTTAACTTTGTCCACCCAGTCCAACACTGACACCTCCAAGTTACAGGGGATGAGGCATCACTCTTGACAAGAGGTTAACTAGTGACAAAGATTTGGCAATGAATTCATCAAGAGAAACTATTTTCAGAGCATGGTTGGTTATATTGGAATGGGTAGGAGCAATATAATTCCGAGATAAATCACTTAATCTTTATCCACATTCTAGTACAAACTTGGAAGCAAACATTTAAATTTAGTAGTACTTTGTACTTTTATTTAATGAGTTAGTAACATTGAGTGCATGCAAAGCAACAACTATAATCTGCTTCTGCATCTAATAAACTTCATGGTTATAGAAACTTGGCACTGAATCTTAACTTTTTTGATAAAGTGTGAGTCTTGTCAAGTTCTGTGGAGCAACTCTTGCACTGAGGCCGAACAAGTTTCTTGCAGTATTTTACCAAATTCGTCACTTTAATTGCCATTTCAGGCCTTGTGACAAGAATCATGTTAGCTTTCCACCCCATCTTATCACACGCAGTTCCTAGAGCAACTTACTGCTCAGCACAGGTCCTCCAAAAAACCAACAGCCCTCGGGGCTGCGCCATCTTCCGAAGCACACTGCCCACCTGCAGGAAGCTGTCATTGGCAAGCAGTGTTGCTCAACTGAGGAAGGAATGAGGAGAGATGGTGGAGAAAGGAAGGTTGGCAACACATTTTCATGGAGGGCCTTGCAGATGAGATGATGGAGAGGAGAGGAATCCTTTTTCCCAGCAAAGCTTACACATCACCTATCATATTAACATTTTCAGCGATCCTCACCTGGATCAGTGCTACATCCAGGGTGAGGAGGACTGGGCAACAGTGGAGGATAAAGATCTACAATCTCCCCTGCTCTGCCAGTGCAAGTGCAATGCTCTATCCTCTGCTACCTCACACTTACTGGTGCCACTGTACCCACCTCCCACCAATGTGTATGTTCTGATAGCCCCTCTGGTGCACGCAACACCTTCTCTCACTTGCTCTTGTAACCCTCTATCACCCCACCCCACTAACCCTACCTGCTGTCTGTGCTGCTTCCTCACTTCCTTGGAACACCTCAATACCCTTCCCCCACCCACACCTGCCCTAACAGATGTGCCATCCCGTTGCATGTTACAAATTCAGCTCCTTTATGTCATTGCAGACAAAAAGGTCCCATAATAAATAAGAACGACATAGGACAGGAGCTGAAAATTCGGGTCCTCAATCACTCAGATGAAAAGATGCTTGCTCTGGAGAAAACAGGGACTGCACCTCTCAGGATTAGGAGATATCTAATCCTGACACATTTTAAATGACAATTAACATCCTATTGCAATGGTTACATGAAGCACGCATCTAACACCACAACTAACCAGTGGCTGCAATGTTGTCTACTTCTCATGCAATATACCCATCCTCCCAAGGATCAGCTCATCTCCCACAAAGTTCTTCAATATTCCCAGATGATAGTGTAGACACATTGGAGGAACCATTGTCTCCAAAATCACAGATAATGATATCTCAGTAGATTCCAAAAGGGCACACGGTGTGCATCTGCGTCTTCTCAGATGGCCAATGGAGAACTACTTCAGGTCACTGGCACCCAGAGGCCTGCAAAGACCAGGTACCGGCAGAGCCTCCAGGAGGAGAGGAGATTGTAGTCTCAGCAATGAGGGATTTCATTGAGATGCACAGGGAGGAGGAACAGTGGCAGGCTGGTGTACAAGAGGCACATAACAGAGAAGCTAAAGCATTGCAGCCGGTCCAGCTATGTACTGCCCATTATCTCTCAGACGCTGCAATGCTGCATCGAGTCCTGTGACTGTCAGACTGTGTTCATGAATATGTTGGCAGATGCCATGGAGAGGCAGGCTCAGTGCCCTCAGGTACTACCCAAAGAGAAGACCACACCTGCACTCCATTGCCCAATGTATTGGTCACCAGGACCAAAGGCAAGGTGAGCCTTGAGCTTAGTTTAGGTGCCCCCTCTTCACAAGGAGGCAGGACAGTGCCACAAGATACCAGCTGACGAGCGGCCTCACACAGGTTCCTCGATGGTCTCCTCTCAGGAGACAGTGGAAGTGGCTGGGCTTTCCATCTCCACCCTGCCTGCCAAGGGGTGTCAACTTCCCATGGTAAAAAGACCCTTGACATGTCTGGCCCACCCAGGCACAAACACCCCCAGGGTTACCCCAAACAAATCTCCGGGCCAATGGGGCTCCAAGGCTCTACAGAGCAAGTTTCCTGCAATCCATTTGCAGAGCAGGGGCGCTCAGTGCAAGACAGCAGGAGAGAGAGGAGAAAACTCTACAAATAGAATATGTGGGTGATGGCTGGGAAACTCATGTAAGTAGTTTATGCAGCAATGTGATGTACATTTCTTTACAAAAATTATCATATTGGAAGTTTGTTTTCAAATAACATCAGTTCATTAGTTATTACAAATCATAAAACTTTGTGTTTCATCGTTGATATGGTTATCCCTGTATCTATTTTGCCTGTAGAGGCTTTGTAGTGTCTGCAGCATCACTCCTGGGCCATTAATGAGGAGAGTATGCTGAGTGCCAAATACAGCGTGTAGGAGAAGGTACTGCAATGTATATACATGCCATTAGTTCATTCCAACATTTTAGCTCCCACAACTCCCATCTCCTGTTCACACGACTGTGTGCACAGGAGTGTGTATCTGAAGGAGCTCCCCATCAGTGATGCCTACAGGGATGGCCAGAGGGTGCACTCCCTGTATAATACATTAGAGGAGAATGTTGTTCACATGTGAACGCCTAGTGATAATGTGCAGATGAAGACCATTCCTTACAAGTTGCCTCACCTATTCACCCTATTCCAAGTCCCATTGTTCTCCTAAACATTGCATGCTAGCCATGTGCTCCATGATTACAATGATAGCAAATGGTCCTCTACCTGTGGCTTACAGTCTCAGCATTAATATGCTGTAGAGACCCCAAAAATCACCCGTAAATACCTACCTGTCCTCCTTCACACTTACAACAGACTCCTAACTATTGGCCACTATCCCTTTCACCACTCCCTTCTCCTTTAATTCTTGTGAACGAAGGCAACAGGATCACTGTGGTCCACCCCCTTGATTGACCTGAACTGTCACCCAGCCCTCAACTCTCCAGGCCCCCGACCAGTGGAAGTCATCCCCCTAGTTTCAATAGTCCTCCCTCCCACACTGACTCCAATGGCTAAATGACAAAAGACAATGACCCACTCTCTGGAGCACAGAGGCACAGAGACCTGTGCAGTGCCACTCCAACCAGATACCTAATCATGGGCAAAGCCAGGGACTAGTATGGCAGGCTGCCTTTGACTAACTGTGCCTGGGCCCCCATGGATCTCATAATGGCCTCTTCCCTCAGACTTTCAGGCATAATGTACTTCCTGCTGAGATGCTGCCCATGTGCTTGGTTCAAACACTGCATGGTACAGGTTCTGGAGTGGCGTGACACACTGATGTAAGGCAAAATGCAGGTACTGTGATTGAGGACTGCTGCACATCAAGATCACTGACTGCATACAAGGCATGGTAGTGAAAGGCGGCAATGTAGGCTGTGGTTATGCTGCTATCAGGCACACTGAGGGAGCAAGGGAGGAGCCCTGCTGAGCAGCCTAGTACGTGCTATTTAATAGAGTTTGTTCTCAGCGCATTACTTGTACCTGATGCAATATACATTGTCCTGTTGTTGCCCTGCCCAGTCTATCCTTGTAGGGTGTCCAATGCAGGAGGATGCCAGCATGATTACATTGCCTCCCTTGAAATGACATGTCCTGCCGATGGTGGTGGATTGTGTCCTGTACTGCAGTTTGTCCATGGTTAAGTTGGAGATGTATAAAATCAAGGTGAGTTGAAACCATCGTGTTTCCATGACAAGCTTTCCAAACAATTTTTTCTGGTGAGTTTGGTAAGATTATAATCCATGACAAATTGGTCTGTTGACAAGGCAATTAAGAAGCAGTGATGATCATCAATTGGGAACTCCCCACTGACTAACAAGAATCTTTCCACGGTGTTTGAGAAAAGCAAAAAAGGTATACAGATCAACCTTAGTTATCCGAACATCAATTATCCAAATTTCGGATTTTCCAAACAAGGTCTCAAGGTCCCTGTACATGCATTTCAACCGAAGCAGGAAAATTCTATTCCTCATCCATTTAATGCATCATTTTGTAAATTGGAACAGGAATATAGATGCAAGTATGCTTTAAAAATAATTACACACAACCACTTGATGAATAAGCAGCACTTCAAAAGCTAGTGCCTCCAAATAAACCTGTTGCACTATAATCTGTTGTGTGATTTTTAACTTTGTCCATTCCAGTCTAACACCAGCACCTCCAAATCATAACTTCAAATATACACTCAGCAGCAAGATTCCTTTTCAACATTGACTTGCTCCATTTTGCAAATCCAACAATTTTTTTCCTCAGCTCATTTTCTGGAGATTGAAGTCAAAAAATGGGCTTGCATTTTTTGTTTCCGTTGCTTTTTCCTCCCGTTATCCCATGACGACTCTTTTTCTTCCAACCAAAAAATAGTTCAATATCTTTCAGTTGACAAGAAAATTTATGTAACTTTTTTTTGATGGGGAGAGCAAGTTGTAGTGAATTGGCACATGTGAAAATAAACAAGAGGAAAATTTGACCAGAGGAAAATGTTACCCCTCTCAAAAAAAATTGATGAGTGTACAGAAACTGAAGTCAGCCAAGAAACCTTCCCTCTCTCTCATGTTCCCCCAGTATTTTGCACCTCTCTGTCTCTCTAAGGGCCCAGCGGTCGCTGAGGAGGGAGGGACAACACTTGGTTAGTCTGGACGGCAGGACAGAAAGATGCTTGCTGCTGTCGAGGACTGGGATAAAACCGAAGAAAATGTCAGTGAAACATTTCACAGACTTCAGTCAAACTCTAGCCAAAAAGAGATTTTATTTATAAAATATCATGAATCTTTAAGCAATGTCCAATGTTTGTACACATTTTATCAATTGAATGAAATAAAAACTCTGTAAACATGCTTTTTTATGTAATTATGTTCAGTACTGTTTCCCTAGTTTACGATCAGATCAGTTATCTGAAAAATCAGTTATGCAAACAAAATACTCCCCACCTGTCTTGTTCCAATAAGTGAGGTTGTTCTGTAATGAGATGGTCTCCACATTGAGAAGGGACCCAGTGAGTATCTCACCTGATTCTACCACTCACATCCAAAAACACACATAAAAGCAAACAAACACCATTGACAAGATTTTCTGCTGCAGGTATGGAGCCACTGATTCTGCCTTCTGCATTACTATCCAGAAGTTAGAATTGACCCTAGTATGAGTGGAAGATAGATGAGAAGATTGGAGAAAAAAAGAGAAAGTTCTCTTAGTGAGCCAGAAATAAGCTGCAAGGAGGTGATGTAATGTACATGATCCATTTGTGGTGAAGGAACAGGGAAAGGATTTCAATACAGTACATGTGATAATGACACTTGGAACAGCATGCTAACAGCATGGGTGTAAATCAAAACAGGAGAAAGCCAGTTTAACATCGTGTGCATATCAGGTGAACTAGATTTCTCCGTAATCAGATGAATGTAAAGTGAAGACTCAAGTCTTGCTGATACACACATAAAAGTAGAGACAGGAAGTAAGTTTAGATGGAATAATTGAAGTACTGTAACAAAACAGACAGAATAAAGAAGAAGCCTTTGTGATGAAATAGGTTCATAACTGCAGCAAGGAGTAAAAATTATGGTAGAAAATTTGCACCAATAAAACTTGAAAAAGACTTGAACAAGGAAGACTCATACAGTCATGGAAACAGACGCTTCAATCCATGCCGACCATGTTCCCAAACTAAACTAGTCCCATCTGTGTGTGTTTGGCCCATATCCCTCCAAACCTTTCCTATTCAAATATTTAGAGCTGAAAATGTGTTGCTGGAAAAGCGCAGCAGGTCAGGCAGCATCCAGGGAACAGGAGAATCGACGTTTCGGGCATAAGCCCTTCGACATTTTCAGCTCTGATCTCCAGCATCTGCAGACCTCACTTTCTCCTATTCAAATATTTACCCAAATGTATTGTAACTGTACCTGCATTCACCACTTCCTCTGGTAGTTCATTCCACACACCACTCTCTGTGTAAAAAAGTTGCCCCTCATGTCCTTTTTAAATCTTTCTCTCTTATCATAAAAATATACCTCCTAGTTTTGAACTTCTCCCCCTTATGGAAAATGACCTTTGTCATTCACCTTATCTATATCCCTCATGATTTTATAAAACCCTATAAGGTCACCCCTCAACCTCCCATGGTCCAGTGATAAATGTCCCAACCTATTCAACCTATTTTTATAATTCAAACCCTCCATTCCTGACAACATCCTGGTAAATCTTTTTTGAACCCTGTACAATTTAATAATATCCTTCCTATAGCAGGGTGACCAGAATTGTACACAGTATTCTAGAAGAGACCTCACCATGTCCTGTACAACTTCAACATGACATCCCAACTCCTATACTCAAAGGTCTGAGCAATGAAGTCAAGCATGCTAAACACCTTCTTAACCACCCTGTCTATCTGTGACACAAA
The DNA here is from genome assembly GCF_004010195.1 of Chiloscyllium plagiosum. NCBI lineage: Eukaryota > Metazoa > Chordata > Chondrichthyes > Orectolobiformes > Hemiscylliidae > Chiloscyllium > Chiloscyllium plagiosum. The sequence goes on along the minus strand of NC_057711.1, from coordinate 76,027,858 downwards.
TTTCTAAGAATCATATACCTGAACCCCTAAGTCTCTCTGTTCTGCAACACTACCCATGGCCCTACCATTAATTGTATAAGTCCTATCCTTGTTTCTTTTACTAAAATGCAATGCTGCGCATTTATCCAATTTAAACCCTATCTGCCATTCCTCAGCACATTAACCTAATTGATCAAAATGGCTTTGTCATCTGAGATAACCTTCTTCACTATCCACTATACCACCAATTTTGATATCATCTGCAACCTTACTAACCATGCCTCATATATTTTCATCCAAATAGTTTGTGTAAATGACACACAAAATTGGACCCAGTACCACTCCTTGTGGAACACTGCTTGTCACAGGCCTCCACTCTGAAAAACAACTCTCCACCACCACCCTCTGTCTCTTATCATAAAGCCAATTATGTATCCAGTTGGCAAGCTGACCCTGAATACAATGTGATCTAATTTCATTAATTAGTCCACTATGCAGAACCTTATCAAAATCCAAGTAAACAACACCTACCACTCTGCCCTCATCAATCTTTTTGGTTACTTCCTCAAAAAACTCAGTCAAGTTTGTGAGACATAATTTCCCTTGCACAAAACCATGCTGACTATCCCTAATCATTTCTTGCCTCTCCAAATGCATGTAAATCCTATCTTTCAGAATCATCTCCAAAAACTTACCCACCACTGATGTCAGATTTACAGGTCTACAGTTCTCTGGCTTCTCCTTACAGTCTTTTCTTAAAATAACAGCACAACATTAGCCAGCCTCCAGCCTTCAGGTTCATCACCCGTAGTTTTGGATGATACAAATATCTCCATAAGGGGCCTTGCAAGTTCCTTCCTAACTACCCACAAAGTCCACTTGATCAGGTCCCAGAGATTTATCCACCTTTATGTTTTCTAAGACCTCCACCACTTCCTCTTCTGTAATGTGAACTGTCTTCAAAACATCAATATTTATTTCCCTGAGTTCTCTATCCTCCATTGCTTTCTCCAGTAAAAACTGATGCAAAATGTTCATTTAATATCTTTCCCATTTCATGACATTCAACATAAAGATGACCTCGTTGATTTTTAAGGGGCCCTACCTTCTCTCCAGTTGCTCTTTTTCTCTTCATGTACTTGTAAAATCTCTGGATTATCCTTAATGTTATCTGCCAATGCTATCTCATATTCTTTCTTTGCCTTTCTGATTTCCCTGTTAAGAAAGCCTCTGCACTCCTTATATTCTTCAAGAGATTCATTTGAACCCAATTGTCTATATCTAATATATGGTTCTTTTTTATTCTTGTCTAGAACCTCAATAGCTTTATTCATCCATTGTTCCCCAATCTTACGGACCTTACCTTTCACTGTAACACTCCAATAATGTTTCTGAACTCTTATTATCACAGTTTTAAATGCCTCCTACTTTTCAATCCTCCCTTTACCTGTGTAGAGTCTACTGCAATCAAACTTTGAAAGTTCTTGTCTCAGACCATTAAAATTTGCCTTACTCCAATTAAGAACTATAACTTTTATGGACGGTTAATCCTTTTCCGTAATTATTTGAAAACTAATAGTATTATAAACATTTGCCCAAAGCGTTTTCCTATTAACAGTTCGGTCACTTGCCCTGCCTTATTTCCCAAGAGAAGGTCAAGTTTTGTTTCTTCTCTAGTAGCAGCATTACATTATTGAAATGTAAACAAGGTCAGCATTGGAATGAATAGTGAAGCAGTGCAGTGTATTAGACACCTGAAGGGCTGCATGACATGTTAGTAGGATATGGACTTATGGTATAAACCTCTTGTGCTGTGGTTGACAAGAATAGGACCTACTCCTGACAAATTTTCTCCTTGTGAGAAACTGTCTGGCTTTTGCTTTTTGCATCTCAATGGTAATAAAGTCAAGTTATTCTGTTGAGATACCCTCAGGATCATTTTTATGAACCTTTGCCCTATTATTAGTGGATTAGAAAGGGCACCACCCATGATGTCATCATATTACTTAGGAAAAAAAATCTACTAATAAGACAAAACCGCACATCCATGTGTGAGAGAGATATGAGAAAGTATATACATTATCCTACAGGGCTGCTGCATAATTCTTAGTTCTGGATCAGTGGTGCTGGAAGAGCACAGCAATTCAGGCAGCATCCGAGGACAGGCAAAATCGACGTTTCGGGCAAAAGCCCTCCCTGGTTTCCAGCATCTGCAGTCATTGTTTTTACCTCGCATAATTCTTAGTGTCTACATTTATAGTATAGCCAAATCTTCAGAGCTGATGAAAATGTCAAGAGACAGTGCAGATTGAGAATCTCACATTTGGTTGTGAGACAGATTTGTTTGTGTGTCAGTGGAATGGCTGAATTTCACAGCTGATTGAAATGTCAGGAGACTAGATTAGGAAATGAAAGTGACCTATGCTTCACAGCCAACTGTTCAATTCCCTGACTCTCCAATTTCCTGTGATTTTTCTGTCAGACGCTGCTGTTCTAACAGTATGCAAATAGAATGGAATCTCATGACTAATTTAACTGGTCCTGTCTTCTAAGGACTCAGGAGTTGGATTGGAAAATTGACTTTAACTATATTTGACAGACTCCTACATGATGAGTTCCACACTTCTGTCAGCATAAAGATTGTTTCGATTGGTTACAAATGATGAAGAATTTATTGCTGACATTTAAAAGTTTTTACACTTCTGCCAGAGGATCAAGACCAAGCAGAAAATTTTCTAGCAATCCAACTAATCAATCACAAATTCCTGGTGATTCCAGGCCCCAGGGGTTTAGGGCCAAGTGTGGATAATGGTCAAGGCCCCAAATTTCTCAGCACTAACCTCAGAGGTGAGAATTATTGCCAAGGTGAAAGAGAAGCTGAACAAGGGAAATTTGAAACATAAAATAGAAACCTGAGAAACAGGTGTCGGGGTCTTTATGGAGGGAAGTTTTGCAGTTGGTGACAATCTTGTGAATGGCAACAGATATTTGATATTTGAAAATCTCCTTTCGTTGCTCAGTCTTTTGTTCTAGTGCAACCTTGTAAGAGACAACTGAATCCCTCTAAATAACCAATTTTTATCTCAATCGCTAATTGGTAATTGGTTGAGCACTTGCCCCAGTATGCTCACATAGGCAAACATAGAGTGAAATATTTCTCATCAACTTATAGCCCCTCAGGGACATCAACTACAAAGGCAACATCAGAGTCAAATGAAACACTGGTAAGACCTAGCTCTGCCTTGCCGGCACTTCTTTTAACAGTTCCATTGTATATCATTTGTCATGCTGCTAGCCTGATACTCAATATAAAATGAAAAAAGAGTTCCTCCAAGTACATTTTGGCAGCTTAGGCCGTGATCCTGTCCTAAATTCTCTTCTCAACCCACCAATTCCATCCCCTTCATAGGACTTTGAAGCTGAACCAGACTATTCACAACCTCAACAAAAGTGAAACTGTGATGAGTCAAATTACAGGAGATCTACACAGAAATTTGTGTTAAACAGAGTCTTAAGATAGACGAGGAGCACCTATGTAACACATTAAAAATTTTTCTTGGTACACAGTCATTCAAGATGTGAGTGAGACCAGTCACTTGTCATTGCTGCCATAATTGTTCCAAATGCTTGAGCATCAGAATAATTGACAGACTCAATAATTAAACTTCCCACTCCTTTGTCATATCCACCTTCTGCCACAGTTTTCCCTTTGCTTCAGTTTCTCTACAATTGACAACACAATTAACTTTCTTGCAGGTCTAGCCACTTGCTGGGTTTGAATGTTCTTCCACAGGGTCAGCCTAGCATCAAATGAAAGTTTACCTAGATCTCCATGAGTTCTTACTCTAGTGTGGTCTAACTTGGAATCTGATTGGCATAGTCATATGAAAAGATTGCATGAGGTCAGCTGGTCTGCAATTACCAGTCCACAAATTCAGTTTATCGAGGTCATCATTCTATTGGGTTTGTTATTCTGCTGGTAGTGCTCCTAGTCTGACAACTTCAATACACTGGAATTTTGGATTATCTAAACAAGATGCATCATGATTCCACTCTATTTGGCTCTGAGATAAACTTCTAATCTCATATCTTTCTTAATACCAAGATCCCTTTTGATCTCCATAATATTGCCTGCTTCTGCCCCTTCAGTTATTTACAGAATGGACTATTTAAGATTGACCTGCAGCCTCCCATCATCTAACTGCCATGAACTTCAGTTCATCCAAGCTCGGGTGTCTGTATCATAACTCACACCAAATCCAATAACTCACACTCAACCATCAGCCTTTGATCTACATTGGTTCCAAAATCATTAAAAGCAATATTTTCCTTTGTTGATGAGTACATATAGTATTGTTTAATTTATGAGATTTTGGCTCAGATCCAAATAGAATCAAAACAACAGGAAACAGAATGGTTATATATAGGAGCTTGACTGGAAAGAGGTTATGAAAGGGATATCCAGGAATTACCTTGGGACTTCTGTTAACTTTTTATCTATATTATTGGCTTGAACGAAGAATTGGCAAGCAATGGATGGAATTTTACCGCCCTTTCCTTGCTAAAATATGGGGACGTTTCCAGATAGAAAACCTAAACTGATGAATTGTAGCTCTTTCTGTTGCTCTTTGCAGATGGCAACCACTTAATAAGCTGCCTCTGGGATGTTTTCAGTTAGGCAGTTCGATGCTTTAAAAATTCCATGATGTGGAGGAGCCAGTGTTTGACTGGGGTGGACAAAGTTAAAAATCACACAACACGGGGTTATAGTCTGACAGGTCTAATTGGAAGCATGTGTTTAAAGGGTCAATAGCAGCCTTTGGAGATGCAGCTGTGAATTGCCTTCATGGTTATCACAAGGAGCATTTGCTTCTGATTGATCCAAAAATATGGGAGAAGGCAGAAGATCTCCAGATGATTGTCTTCCAACATTTTTTTAAATGCTACCCCTTCTCTGATCTCAGACCTTTAGTGGCCTGAGAAAATTCCATTTAATATTTCTAAATTTCTAATGAGACTAAAGTAGGGCATGAAAAGGTACTATAAGCAATGAAAGCGGAGGCTGGGAGACTGAAATTTAGATTTAGATTACTTGCAGTGTGGAAACAGGCCCTTCGGCCCAACAAGTCCACACCGATCCACCGAAGCGCAACCCACCCAGACCCATTCCCCTACACCTAACACTACGGGCAATTTAGCATGGCCAATTCACCTAACCTGCACATTTTCACCTAACTGTGGGAGGAAACTGGAGCACCCGGAGGAAACCCACGCAGACGCGGGGAGAATATGCAAACTCCACACAGTCAGTTGCCTGAGGCGGGAATTGAACCCGAGTTTCTGGCGCTGTGAGGCAACAGTGCTAACCACTTTCAGATAATCAGGCCATTTGATGTCAAATGTAATTTAATGTTCATCAAATAAGATGATTTGCAGGAGATGGAAATAAAGATGAAAGATATGTTAATGGTAACAGTGCCATTGTGTATTGCTCAGGAAAATGTTAAATCCTGAAATAATAAGGGCAAGTGAAATATTGAGTTAGAGCACCAGAAAAACTGCTACAATCCAAACTTGTTGCTAGTTGATATGTTAGGTTATATTCAGATAATTTGTATGGCTTTTCTCTTCAACTCCCAATCCAATGAAAGACAGACAGTGCTTAACTTGAAACCACATGGCTTTTACAGGCTTTCTTTGATTAATTTATTTAGTATTTTGTGAGTGCTCACCTTTGAAAAACATTTCTGCTTCAGACTTCATTCATTTGTGGGCAGAATATTGCATGTTTACGCTGGTTGGGATAAAGAAGAGGTGAATTGTTTTGCATATGTTAGCAATACACAATCTTTTCTTGATACGTTATTGGGCTAAGTATGGCCGAGATGGAAGGCCGTTGATTTCATTGATGGGCAATCAATATTCAGAAAGAACTGCTCTTTGTAACCTATAAATGGGTGCCAATGTAAATGAGGTGCATACTATTCAGCAGATCAGCTGTAATTTGGAGAAACGACAAAAGGTTTCACCAAGTTAGGAAAGCTCGGGTGATTTACAATGCCCATCTTCAAGGCCCACACTCATTTTCTCTGGAGTTGGCAATCTCCTGGCTTTGGACCAGCGTCATATCGGATAGCTCAGTGGCAAATTGCAGCTGGATCCCACTGCACAGGTAATGTTGAAAGATTTAGAGTGAAGAGATGATATGGATTGACAACATCCCCCAATGCTTTTGCGAAGCAAATAGGAGCAATCCTTTTCCATGGGTAGCACTAAATTATAACAATGGAAAAAAACATCCTTTGGGAACAATTTTGGGCAGCAAGTGGAAACCTTTCAACATCAGGCAGTTGAATGCTAGGATACTGGCATCACTGTGCTTCTGAGGGTGTCTCATATTTTGATTATAGAATAGATTTTTTTTAAATTGAAAGACAATTAGCTTCTTTACTCTTCTGTAACCAAATAAACTATGGCCTAGCCCAGGATTTATAACAGAGCAACCTACTCTCATGGTATATGTTGTATGCTGTCATATATTTTTTCTTTCCATCAGATAGTTTACTGTCCATCATAATATACTTCCAATGATCTGTTTAATTGTTAAAATAACCACAACATTTGCTTTCTCTCTGCAAAAAAAATTGAAGATTGAAATATTATTTAAATGTACAAGATCCTGAGGGGATTTGACAGGGTGGGCGCTGAGAGGATGTTTCCCCTTCTGCAAGGGTATAGAGCTGGAGGGCACAGTTTAAAAATCAGGAGTCTCTCAGGTAAGACGGAGGTGAGTTTTTCTTTACTCTTAGAGGCTCATAAGTCTATAGAATTCTCTTCTTCAGAGAGCAGTGGAGGCAGCACATTAAGTATTTTGAAGGCCGAGTGGGATCCTTAATTAACAAGAGAGTCAAAGTGTAGGAAAGTGAAGATGAAGACACAATCAGATAAACCTTAATCTTGTCCAATTGTGAAGCAGGCACAAGGGTCCACTCCTTCACTGAATTCACATGAATTACATGACACATGGGAAGACAGTGCAGTGACATCTAGGGGTCCTGATTTGTATAGGAAAGGGGCCCATTACTTGAAAGCAATGGCATTTCGAGACTTGCATGATGAAGTCACCTGTACAAATGGTAGCAGCTGGAGAATTGATATGAAGAGGCTTGTGCATTTATCACTCAATGTGAAAGCAGTACGGCTCCGTTAATGATTTAAGTGACAATCAACAAATTATTATTCACCCAGAGTGCAGTATTTCAGATAAGAAATGTAGATTTTTAAATCACCTGACCCAGAAGGGTTAGGAATTACTCCACACTGTGCAGTTTTAGTGCCATCATGTGTTCATCACAAACGTTTCACCAAAGTGAGGCATCAGCCACGTGGAGAGGCAGTGACTGATGGCAATAGCAGCAGTTACCACTGCAACAGGAACAAGGGCAGGAAGGGAGCAATAAGGAGGGTTGTGATTGTTATCACGGGTTCGCAGGAGGGAACTGCAGCCAAAAAGGGCAGCAGCCAGGCAGGAAATTAGATGTTGCAGCTTGGAGTGTGATAGCATTAACTGGATAGCGTCAGCCAGAAGTTTGGTGGGGGCTCATTAGGGAATGATATTGTGGGGAGGGGGTGAAGCTGTTGATATGGAGTCTGAAAATGAATGAGATTAAAGGCCCTGGAGGGGATAGCATGGACAGGGTCCTGGTTGTGAGTGGAAGAAGGGCAGAGGACAAGGAGGAGAGACAGAGCATGGGTCATGGTGATAGATTGTAAGGTAGTGAAAAGTTTGGAGGGCAGAGGCCTTTGGGAGAAAGTCATTGGTTGTCCAAAGAGTGGAATCTTCTCAGGCAAGACCCTGGATCCAAATCTTTATCTTAAAGAAACTGACAGGTTCCCCAAGTGCCGAATGAGAATAGCAATGAAGGTCACAGCCTCCGAATATATTTTTCTATGATATTATCAGCTCCGCAAAAATGCCTGACACCACACTCGCAAAACAACGGCTCTGATTGATATGGTTAAGGGTGTTTGTAGAAGATGTTGGAGGACTGGAAACCTTGAGGAAGTGGTGCAAAAGAGAAGAGTTCTCTTCCTGGAGAATTAGCAGAGGAGGCACTTCACCAGACTCTGATCCAACATTACCCCAGTCACAGGCATCTCAATGGACTTTTTTTCCATTGTCAACCAACAAGTCCCAAAGATTAACTTGGTAAAAACAATGATTGCAGATGCTGGAAACCAGATTCTGGATTAGAGTGGTACTGGAAAAGCACAGCAGTTCAGACAGCATCCAAGGAGCAGGAAAATCGACGTTTCGGGCAAAAGCCCTTCACCAGGAATACAGGCAGAAGGGTGGAGAGATAAATGAGAGGCTCATTTATCTCTCCACCCTTCAGGCACTCTGCCTGTATTCCTGATGAAGGGCTTTTGCCCGAAACGTCGATTTTCCTGCTCCTTGGATGCTGTCTGAACTGCTGTGCTTTTCCAGCACCACTCTAATCTAAAGATTAACTTGCCAAGGCTCCATCCCATATCATCGGTTTCCTTGGTGCTTACCACCAACCTAACCCCACCCATTTAACCAATCCTTTACCTTTAGTCTTTGAGGGCAGACACAACTGACAGATTGTTGTCTAACTCCAAGGGCAGCTTAGCTGGATAGTCCAGATGAGAGTTGCACAAATCCATGAATGATTGCTATATATCCCCATGACCACATTAGCCTTAGCAGCCTCCAATCCTCGATTGACGGGTGCCTCCATGGATTTTGGTGAGGACTACTCCGCTAAAACTCTAAAACATGGCTGTTCACTTGCTGCATGTCTGCCACCAAATCTGCTGGCACACGATGAAGGTGTGATTGACGTACCACACTGGCATACAGCAAGACGCACACTCCATTGACATGATCAGCAATGCAAGCTCCTAGTAGTGTGTCCATATTAATTGGCACAGCAAGGCTGGCAAGGATGCATAGAGTTTGCACAAAGGCGAGTGTGGGAGTACCAGGAGAGAAAGTGAACCACCCTGAGATGCACCCTGGTCTAATCTGTGAGCTGGCTCCTTATCTGTAACAGCAAAGTGTGCCTGCTGTAGCATCTCAATGCTAAACCCTATAATACAAGGCTGTGCCTTGTGAGTGGCCAACACAATGGATAAAATCCTTGCAACAGCCAAAATGGGGTCAGTACAAATTCAATACAACATTCAGAAGGTCCTGATAAGTTTAGGTTTCCATTACATTTGAATCTTCTTTGTCTTACTTATAAAATTTGGATCTGTCAGAAATTGAGGTGGGACTTCCACATCTGGTTCCCTTCCACCACTTTTTAAGGTCTGTGGAGTCTTCTCACTTCTGTTTAAATCTAATTCCTAAGAGTTTGAGTAATTATCACTGCAAAATATAAAATTAGTTTTGGTGTACCTGTGGGGTCAAACTCAGTAACTATGCTGGGAAAACTACACCATGCGAAGTATTTCTGTCTCATTATTAGCAGCAGCACTTGAGAATGGCTGGAGGCACAAGCTTATCAATGCTGTGCAGGTTAACTCAACTAATAACAGTTGATGTGAGTGGACTTTTTTTTTTGAAAATCATACATTATAGTTTATGCCTTTAATTATAGACCTCAAAGCAAATTTTCTCACTGATAGCAGCTAACTGGAAACTTTTGATTTCACTTCCTGATGACTTGTCAAATATTTACATTATTTTCTTTTGTTGAGTTACTCAGTGCAGAGTTCCCAGTCTCTCTCGAATCTGCCATAACAGTAGGTTGCAATAATAATGTTTCTATAGTTAAGCCAATCAATAAATTCAATTATGGAATGCAAATAAGCAAAATGAAGTAATTTCATGTCAAAGAATTGAATAGTCAGCTGATTTAAAAATGTGACTTTAAATTAAGGATTGGTTATACTGTGTGACTTATCTAAGTTAGGTTCCAAAACAAACTGATACACATCTGAGTACATAAAAGTTCCAGTGGGAATTTCATATTTGAATCAGCTATTAATTACAGCTGGTCTTCTCAACTTTGAATGACTGCTTAAAGCAATTCCATGAGGATTATTTGCTCAAGCATGATTTTTGGAAAGAGGTTTTATTAGCTTGAGGATGCCAAGACATTGCTAAAATCTGTGTAAATTCTGTGATCACTTCTAATTCATGTTTAAAAAAAACTGAAATGTACAAATTAATAAAAATGCCTCACCATCCTTAAATTGACCATTGCTCCTGCTCTACCTGGTTTTAAAGAAATGTTAAAAGAAAGGTAGTGTAAAAAACTGCAATAAAACACAGGTGCACCAGTATCAGGATCAGAGAAGATGTATAGTCGTGCAGATGGAACTGGAAGTAAAAAAGCAATCACGTGTCTCTTCATAAATTTGATTGAGTTTTTTGAAAAAGTAACAAAGAGGATTGCTAAGGGCAGAGTGGTGGACGTGATCTACATGGACTTCAGCAAGGCATTCAACAAGGTTGGCAAGGATAAATTGCACGCTATACATGGTATAAATTACACTAGACCTATGCCTTCTAGTTCTGGAGTCACCCATACCAGGGAAAATACCTTGTCTATTTACCCTATCCATGCCCCTCATAATTTTATAAACCTCTATAAGGTCACCCCTCAGTCTCCGACACTCCACAGAAAGCAGCTCCAGCCTATTCAGCTGCTCCCTATTGCTCAAACCTTCCAATCCTGGCAACATACTTGTAAAGTCGCTGTTTCAAGCATAAGCTCTTCATCAGGAATGAGGGGATAGCTCAAGAGGGTTGAGAGGTGGGCCATACCCTCATTCCTGATGATGAGCTTATGCACAAAATATTGACTCTTCTGCTCTTCAGATGCTGTTTGACCTGCTGTGCTTTTCCAGCAACACATTCTTCAAATCTGATCTCCAGCATCTGCAGTCCTCACTTTCTTCTAACATCTTTGTAAATCCTTCCTTAGACATGGGGGTCAAATGCAACCTGACCAGAGATTTATACAGCCCCAACAATACATTTACACTTTTATGTTCTAGTCCTCTCGAAATGAATGCTAACATTGCATTTACCTTCCCAACTGCCAGTTAAACCTGTGTGTTAACCTTAAGAGAATCCTGAACTAGGACTCCGAAGTCCCTTTGTGCTTCAGATTTCCAAATCATTTCCCCATTTAAAAATTAACTTATGCCTCTATAACTCCTACCAAAGTGTGTAACCTCATGCTTTTCCATATTGAATTCCATCTGCACTTCTTTGTCTGGCCAGTACAAATCCTTCTGCAGTCTCACCGCTTCCTCAACATTACCTAGCCCTCCATCTATCTTTGTGTCATTTGCAAACTAGCAAACTGTTCCCTCAGTTCCTTTGTTCAGATTGTTAATATATAACATGAATAGTTGTGGTCCCAACATTGACCCCTACAAAACTCCACAAGTTATTGGCTGCCATTCTAAAAAAAGGTCCCAATTATCCCCACTCTCTGCCTTCTGCCAGTCAGCCAAATGTCTTACCATGTCAGTACCTTGCCACGAACATCATGGACTCTTATCTTATGTAGCAGCCTCCTGTGTGGCTCCTTGTCAAAGACCTTTTGCAAATCCAAATGCAGCACATCCAATGGTTCTCTGTTGTCCAACTTGCTTGTTACCTCCTCAAAGAATGCGAATGAATTTCCCCTTGACAAAGCCATACTGAGTCAGCCTGATTTGACCATTCACTTCCAAGTACTCCACAATCTCATGTTTAATAATGGATTCTAAAATCTTATCAATAACTGAGGTCAGGCTAATCAGTCTATAATTTCCTGTCCTCTGCCTCCCTCCCTTCTTAAACAGGGGTGTTACATTCACAATTTTCTAGTACTCTGGGATTCCTGACTCCAGTGATTCCTGAAAGATCACCACTAATGCCTCTACAATCTCCTTAGCTATCACTTTAACAACCATACAAGAAGGAGTGCCTTGATCGAGTTTTAAAGATATTAACAAAAAAAGACAGTGCAGATAAAAATAAACCATTTCCACAGGTTAGAGGTTCTAGAACTTACGAGCATAGTCTAAAAATTAGGACCAAATCAATCAGAAGAGATGCTAGGAAGCACTTCTACATACAAAGTGATATGAAGGACGGGGGTTTGGAGACAAGATATTCGTGACTCTACTGCAGTTACATTTTTTGCAATAAAGTGCCCTTTGTCAAAGATCCAGGCAAAGGCATTGACCCTGCTGACTGCTCACATTACTAAGGAATTAAGCTTCTCATGTTCTTCACACAGATTTAATGGATCCAACTGCAATAGGGGTTATCATCACTGAGGTTCTGGTGCTACAAAGGGGCAGTGAAATGAAGGAGGAACAGATGTGACAGTAAACCCAGAAGTAGCAACAACCTCCAAAAGCTGTCGAACAGATTCCACATGAAGAAGTCGCAGCTAAAGATCCCCTCAAAATATAGAGAAAGTACAAGAGTTCCGGAGTCCATCATCCTTTAGATGGCACAGTGTCGGCAAAGACAAAGGATGTGCTGGAGCATTGCCACAGTAACTTGAGGGGATTGGTGGTCTTCCTGTACCAGTGGTCAGCAAGGTGACAGCTACGTTAAACTTTTTATAAAACACAATGTTTCCAAGGTTCCACTAAAGATCTGTGTAGGATCTCACAACCCTCAACAGAAATGGATCAAAGCTGATCCCAAAGTGCTGAATCGCAACGCTTTTCCTGTGATGAAGTCAGTGGTACAGCCCAGGCATTAGGTTGTGACAACCTATGCGGTGCTCTACAAAATTGCAGCAAGTGAAAAGAGGATTTGATGAAAACTGAAGAACTGGGAGAGTGGCAGCAGTCTTCCACTGAAGAAGATAATGACACCAGGCAGGAAGAACATTACCGTCAGCATGATAGAGCAGTATAGCATCAGGGACAACATGCCAGACATGACTTATTTATTTATTTCATTTATTTTTCTAATCAACCTGTTTGGAGATATTATTATACACCTCTGGGCCAGGTAGGATGTGCAGCAATAACAATGGCATAAATATCAACATCCTTACTTCCCTGAAACTGACAGCACTTTATGAAACATAATTATGCAATTTATGACCAATGAAGCATGGAAACCAAGAGGTTGCTGTCAATGATCTTAATCTTTTGTTGAAGTGTTTTCAGATTACAATGAATTAAAAGCCATTGAACAAACAAGAACTTTTCCTTTGAACTTAAAGTTATTAAAGTTTCCCTAAAAGTATTACAAATTGTTAATGAGGAAAAACTGGGTTTTTAGTGGTGGATTGAAGATTAAATATTAGTGAATAACCTCTTCAACTATGGAAGATTAATTCTAAATTTATGCACCATCACTTTTCTCATTTTGATTAAAAAAGTCCAAACTTTTAAATTTTTTTTATTTCTCAACCTTTTCAGAAAATTCAGGTTCTAAGATTAATTGCTATAATTATTAAAATGTATTATTTTTTATTCTTTTTTCTTTGAAGTCCAATAAGAATTCAAATGAAATATAAATTGTTGTATTTTACTTCCTGGCGTCTTCTCTACAAGAATACTTCAATGTCTTTTCTTTTCATCCTACTTGATGGCATCACTGTTGCTGGACATCTGGACAGTTCATTGACTTGACAGCAGATTCAAGATAATGTTGGGAAAGGTGATATCCCTGCCATAGATGTTGCTGAATCATCATTGGGCAGCTTTGTCCAAAGTCAGTGACAAGTACCATCACTGCTAACAAAATTTGAGCCGATAAAGTCAGTTCCATTACCATATAAGTCATATCAAAGACCTTCAATTTCATCCTTCTAGGAGAGACTCATACAATTATTGCAAAATTTCAAAAATATAACAACTATATTACTATAATTAATAGGCTTTTGTTTTTATAATAAGTGCAGAAATTACTTTTCTAAATAAAATACTGCATTCTTAAGAATGTCTTTATTCAATAATTCATAATTAAAGTGGTTGGTCATATACTAATTCTGAGGAACTCAACAGATTTAATTTGATTTGATGTATTGTAGTCACATGTACCTAAGTACAGTGAAAAGCTTTGTTTTGTGAGCAGTACAGACAGATCATAACAAGCAAGGATATACAGAACATAGGGTGCTTAGACAGAGCAAGGCATACAGGTTACAACTGCACAGGAGGTGCACAAAACAAGATCAACATTAGTAAGTTTGACATTACTTGGAGTTAGAGAGTCCATTCAAAAGTCTAATAATGGCAGGAAAAAGCTGTTCTTGAACCCATTGGTTCAAGCTTCAAGCTTCTGTATCTTCAGCTTGATGGAGGAGTTGTAATGAGAGCCCACCGGGCTGGGAGATGTCTTTGATGATGTTGGCAGCCTTGCCACGGCAACGAGAAGTGTAAATGGAGTCCCTGGATTGGAGGTGGCTTCCGTGATAGTCTGGGCCGTGCATACAACCTTCTATAGTTTCTTACGGTCCTAGGCAGAGCAGAGTGACCAATAAGAAATATGTTTACATACCTTACAAAATTCTCCAATTATTGCTCTAATTCATGTGGAAAAGGTAGATTTTATCAATATAAGACTTTGTTGAAGCTATTTTATTAATTAAAAATTTTGGGCTTGGTTAACTTCTGTGACTCTGCATTTTCTAATTATTTAATTGGGTTTCTAATTAATTTGATTAACTTTGTGTTTTGGAACTTAGCATTTGATTTGGAACGATATTAAATGTAACTGCCAAATTATATTTAGTAGCAATCTCTCACATATGAAGCATGGGTCAAAATCCTGGAATGCCTTTCCTATTAGCATTATGTGTGTTCCTAAACCCCAAGGACTACAGCAGTTAAAGAAAATAGCTCACTGTGACCTTCTCTGGGGCAGTTAGGAATAAACAATTAATTCTGGCCTAACCAGTGACTTCCACATCTGATGAATGAATTTTTAAAAATTATATTTGAACACTGCAATAATTCCTTAAATTAAAACAGCAATTTACTGTAAGTAACAAACTAGCCAGTTAACTTGGTCGGCATTTGGTTGGCATTGGAATAGAAATATTAACCTATCTTTCTCTCTCAGATTTTGACCAACACACTCTGCAGTTCCAACATTCAGGTTTTGAATATTCGTCAGTTTATTTTTTCTCATTTGTAGTTTATACTTCACATTTTGAAATATATTTCCCTACTACAGGACTTACAGTGGTCCTGTCTTCAGCCATAAAGTTGTATGCTGGTTTTATGAAGGTTTTAAAAACATAATAAACAACTTTGACATTTGCCATCATGACTCAATCCGTGTGTAACACATTTTACTATCATATTTTACCACTGGGAATATATCTTAATGGAAACAAAATTTAATATGACCCATTTAATGGAAATAATAAAATCCTGTTATCGTTTGATTCACTGCTACATTTTTATCACCTGCAAACTTTCAACTCTGCTGAAACAAATCAGTCCAGTGTATTTGTCAAACGATTAATTTTCAGTCTTACTCCAACTCTTGCTATTTTCGTCAGAGTTTCCTATGCAGTTCCAATGAAGTTCAACATAAGCTTTAGAAATAGCTCCTTATCATTCAATAAGGCATTTTTACAGACTTCCAGACTCAATACTGAACTCCACAATTTCTGATTATAAATTTGGACAGCAGTGGCTGCTGATGATTCTGATAATCCTTACACGTCCTCTAGATGCATTTTTTTTATTTGTCATGATCATTTCTTTCTGCACTTTGTTATTTAATGCCTTCTGTCTTCCACTCTATCAATGAATTTCCCTTTTGCTTTTTTTTCATCTTTCTTCTTATCTTGTCACTGGGCTTGGTTAAAACTGCTTAAATCCTGAATTTTATCCAGTTCTCACTGACCTGAAAGATTAAGTCTAGTTCTTTATCCTCATATGCTACCATTTACAGAGCATTTTCATCATTTTCTGATTTTTAACTTCAGATTTCCAGTATCCACAATATTTGGCTTGTCAAACTTTTTTTGGTACAGAAATGTCCAAGATCCAATTAAAGCCATTAAAATTAAAAGTATTCAGTAATTTACATATTTCAGCCTGAAATTTGATACTTCCTGAAGAAGGACCTTATTTTCATCAGCTGGCAGGGATAAAACATGGAGACAGTAAGGACGACAGATGCTGGAAACCAGAGTCAATAGATGTAAAGCTGGAAAAGGATTCTGGGTAATCCAAGATGGAAGATGGGGAAACGGTTGTGGCTTCAAGAGCTGCACCTTGTTTGATGTAATTTCCTTCAATTTCAGGAGCAGTAATTACTGTTTTATAAGCTGTTGCATTGTTTTGGAACTTCAGGGGAAAATTATCAAAACAACGGCACTTTAAAAAGGAGGAAGAGAGCAAAGGCATCTACCACATGGTCAGTGTGAAAGAGAGAGAAATAAACCTACCTACCCACACTGTTGTCTGGCACAGCAGTGAATCTGCACAGCTACTTTCTTTGCTGTTTCAGTTCAAGTATTTCTGGACATCAGAGTGTGTCTAAGAAAAATTAACAAAGAGTGAAATTCAAAGCTGACCTTGGAGGAAATTGTGCAGGAGAACTTACAGCTCAGGAGCAGATGAGTGGATGGCTTTTAAGTGTAAACTTGCTGTTTTTTTTAAAATAGTGAGTGGAGTGAGTTCTTTTTGGTTATATGTTTTATTGAGATCTGTCTCTTGATTAAAATTAAAAAATATAAAACATCAGTGCTAAGTAAGCCTGGAGCAGTGTTTTTTTTAGACAGTAAGGCTGTGCTATTTTCTGTAGATTGTTAAGGTGCAAAGATGGTCTTTAGTAGAGTGATGTGCTCTTCCTGTCAGATGTGGGAGGTTTGGGAGAGTTTTCATGTTACTGATGATTACGTCTGCAGTAAGTATGTTTGGTTACGAATCTTATCAGATTGTATGAATCGGTTGGATCAGCAGGTAGAGGCAATGACGAATTTACAGGAGCAAAGGGGTGTGATGGATGGCAGTTATAGGAAGGGAGAAAAACTGCAGATACAGTTTGGTAGATGGGTTGCCAGCAGAAAAGGTAGGAGATGGAGGCAGGTAATGCAGGAGTCTCCTATGGCTATCCCTATCTCAAACAAATAGGGAGTGGAAAACGTAGGGGGTGAGGGCCTCCCGGGGAATGTAGCGCAAACAGCAAGTTTCTGGTACTGAGCATGGCTTGAATGTAATGAGGGGTATGTCAGGTTCCAAGTGATAGATTGTGATAGGGGACTCTCTAGTCAGAGGCATAGACAGGTGTTTCTGCAGCCGGCTCTGAGAAATCAGAATGGTGTGTTGCCTCTCTGGTGCCAGGATCAAGGATATCTTGGAGAGGGTGCAGAATGTTCTCAAAGGGGAAAGGGACAAGCAGAAAGGGAAAAGGATGAGATTCTGAAGGGAGAATATAGAAAGGCAAGAATTTAAAAAGGAGGTCCTCGATGGTAGTAATATTTGGATTACTCCTGGTGCTATGAACTAGTGAGGATAGGAATGGGAGGATAAAACAGGTGAATGAATGGCTGAAGAGCTGGTGCAGGGGAGAAGGGTTCACACTTTTGGATCATTGTAATTTCTTGGGTGGAAGTGACCTGTATAAGAAGGATGGATTGCACCTGAGTTGGAAGGGGACTAATATACTGGCTGGGGAATTTGTTAGAGCTGTTCGGGAGGATTTAAACTGGGAAGGTGGAGGGATGAGACTCAGGATTATAGTGAGGAAAGGGAGAAGTCTGAGGTTGGTACAGTTGGGAAATGGAATAAGCCAAACACTCAGGGGAGGCAGGAATAAAGCAGAGAATGAGGTAATTAAACTGTATTTATTTCAATGCAAGATGCCTAACAGGAAAGGCAAATGAGCTCAGGGCATGGTTAGGAACAGGGGACTGGGGGATATCATAACAATTACAAAGATGTGGCTCAGGAATGGACAGGACTTAATGTTCCTGGATACAAATGCTATAGGAAGGATTGAAAGGGAGACAAGAGAGGAGGGGGAGTGGTGTTTTTGATAAAGGATAACATTACGACTGTACTTAGGATATTCCTGGGAATACAGTTGAAACTTTATTGCTGGAACAGCACAGCAGGTCAGGCAGCATCCAGGGAACAGGAGATTCGACGTTTCGGGCACAGGCCCTTCTTCAGGCCCAATAGTCAGCGGGAAATTGAGAAACAAATTTGCAAGGAGATTTCAGTTATCTGTAGGAATAATAGGGTGGTAATGGGAGGATTTTAACTTTCCAAACATAGACCGGGACTGCCATAGTGTTAACGGTTTAGGTGGAGAGGAACTTGTAAAGTGTGTAGAAGAAAATTTTCTGATTCAGTATGTGGATGTACCTACTTGAGAAGGTGCAAAACCTGACCTACACTTGGGAAATAGGGCAGGTGACTGAGGTGCTAGTAGGGGAGCACTTTGGGGCCAGTGACCATAATTCTATTAGATTTAAAATAGTGATGGCAAAGGATAGACAGGATTTAAAAGTTGAAGTTCTAAATTGGAGAAAGGCCAATTTTAACGGCATTAGGCAAGAACTTTCAAAAGTTGATTGGGTGCGGGTGTTTGCAAGTAAAGTGACAGTTGGAAAATCGGAAGCCTTCAAAAATAGATAACCAGAGACAGTATGTTCCTGTTAGGATGAAAGGCAAGGTTGGTAGGTATAGGGAATGCTGGATGACAAAAGAAATTGAGGGTTTGGTTAAGAAAAAGAAGGAAGCTGATGTTGGGTATAGACAGCAGAAATTGAGTGAATCCAAAATGGTAAGTAGGAAGAGAATAGGGCCCCTCAAAGATCAGTAGGATCACCTATGTGTAGAACTGCAGGAGATAGGGGAGATACTAAATGAGTAATTTGCATCAGTGTTTACTGTGGAGAAAGACATGAAAGATACAGAATGTGAGGAAATAGATGGTGACATTTTGAAAAAAGTCCATATTACAGAGGAGGAGGTGCTGGATGTCTTAAAATGAATAAAGGTGAATAAATCCCCAGGACCTGATCAGGTGTATCCTGGAATTCTGTGGGAAGCTAAGGAAGTGTTTGCTGGATCCCTTGCTGAGATATTTGTATCATCGATAGTCATAGGTCAGGTGTCAGAAGACTGAGGTTGGCTAAAATGGTGCCACTATTTAAGAAAGGTGGTAAGGAAAAGCCAGGGAAATATAGACTGGCGAGTCTGACATCAATGCTGGCCAAGTTGTTGGAGGGAATCCTAAAGGAATTTGGTGTATTTGGAAAGGCAAGGACTGATAAGCGATAGTCAACATGACATTGTGCGTGTGAAATCATGTCTCACCAACATGATTGAGTTTTTTGAAGAAGTAAAGAAGAGGATTGATGAGGGCCGAGCGGTGGTTGTGATCTACATTTACTTCAGCAAGGCATTTAACAGGGTTACTCATGGTAGACTGGTTAGCAAGGTTAGATCACGTGGAATGCAGGGAGAACTAGCCATTTGGATACAGAACTGGCTCAAAGGCAGAAGACAGAGGGTTGTGGTGGAAGGTTGTTTTTCAGATTGGAGGCGTGTGGAGTGCCACAAGGATTGATGCTGGGTCCACTACTTTTCTTCATTTATATAAATGATTTGGATATGAGCATAGGTGGTATACGGTGGTGGTGGAAAGTTGTTTTTCAGATTGGAGGCGTGTGGAGTGCCACAAGAATTGATGCTGGGTCCACTACTTTTCTTCATTTATATAAATGATTTGGATATGAGCATAGGTGGTATACTTTGATAAGTTTGCAGATGACATCAAAATTGGAAGTGTGGTTGACACCGAAGAAGGTTACCTCAGTGTACAATGAGATCTTGATCAGATGGACCAATGAGCTGAGAAGTGGCCAATGGAGTTTAATTTAGATAAATGCAAGGTGCAGCATTTTGGGAAAGCAAATCTTAGCAGGACTTATACACTAAATGGTAAGGTCCTGGGGAGTGTTAGTGAACAGAAACCTTGGAGTGCAGGTTCATAGTTCCTTGAAAGTAGAGTCTCAGGTAGATAGGATAGTGAAGAAGGCGTTTGGTATGCTTTCCATCATTGGTCAGAGCATTGAGTACACAAGTTGGGAAGTCATGTTGCAGCTGTACAGGACATTGGTCAGGCCACTTTTGGAATATTGCATCCAATTCTGGTGTCCCTCCTCTCGGAAGGATGTTGTGAAATTTGAAAGGTATCAGAAAAATTCTACATGGATGTTGCCAGGGTTGGAGGATTTGAGCTACAAGGAGAGGTTGAATAGGCTGGGGCTGTTTACCCTGGAACCTCGAAGGCTGAGGGGTGACCTTACAGAGATTTACAAAATCATGAGGGACATGGATAGGGTAAATAGACAGAGTCTTTTCCCTGGGGTGGGGGAGTCCAGAACTAGAGGGCATAGGTTTAGGGTGAAAGGGGAAAGATTTAAAAGGGACCCATGGGGCAACTTTTTAAGGAAAAGATGGTGCATGTATGGAATGAGCTGCCAGAGGAAGTAGTGGAGGCTGATACCCATCTACATGTCTTTTAAATGTTGCAATTGTATGTGAATAGGAAGGGTTTGGAGGGATATGATCCAAGCGCTGGCAAATGGGACTAGATAGGTTAGGATAACTGGTCGGCATGGACAAATTGGACCAAAGGGTTTGTTTCTGTGCTGTACGTCTGTATGACTCTATGACTGTAACAGGTCAGATAGCATTCGAGAAGCAGGAAAGTCAATATTTTGGGCCAAAACCCTTTGTCAGGACTGGGGAGGGGAGGGAACCCCAGAGGTAAATAGAGAGTAGGCGGTATGGCTGGGAGAAGGGTAGGTGAGATGGTGATAGTTGAAAGCAGGTAGGGGGTTATTGTGATTGGTTAGTGGGAGGGATGGAGCTGATTGGTGAGTAGGAGGATGGACCGGTTAGGTCAGATCAGGAAAGCGAGTAATGGGGGATGCTAGACATGGAATAAGGCTGGGGCTGGAGGGATTTTGAGGCAGTTGAAGTCAAACATATTCCAATTTCACTACCATCTATTGGACCTGTTACAGTTTACAAACACATCTTGCTGATGTGCAGAAATTTTCAAATATTCAGCAAACATTTTATTCCATAATATTTTCTCATTGTTTCTTTTCTTCTTATTCATCAATTTCCTGAAACCACTGAGATGCACAGATATCAGCAGCTTTCTGCAACTTGCCTCAAACAGAGACACTTTGAAGTTGAGCCTAGCTGATGAATTTCAGTACTGAAGGTATCAAAGCCTAGTGTTATGTTGCCCTTATGTTCAAACAGAACCAAACAGTGCATAGAGTTCACAAAAAGCAATTAAACAACTGTCATATTCCACCTCTGAAGAGCCTGAGATCAGGAATTAATTCTTATATTCTCAGTTTGCGTAGCTTAGATTCACATCAGGCACTACATTTTAACACCTAATAATGAGTATCTGTACTTCTAACTTCTATGTTTTCACACAGATTGAGAATAAATCCCAAGCAGAAACTGACAGCCAGCTCAAACTCTGTTCACAATAAACTTGTAAATAGTTGAGTGCACCCCATCCTCTCTATTCTATTATTCCTTTTTCCAGATTAAACCCCCTCATTAACATGATCTTAAAATAGCTGTTTGGTAGTACAGACATTGAGTAGTGTCTAAAAAAGACACAATTTTGATGAGGGTTATCAATCTGCATTCATCAAGATTTGTGTAAGAGTACCAGTGAGAAGGGGAACAACACTTTATACTGTATGAGAAGACTATTGATGTGTTGGCAAATGGGCTCTGATTGGTCAAGGTGAATAGTTGAGCGCACTCCATGCGCTTGGCATGGAGAATATGCCAGTTAGATGATCACTTGTAATTAACTGTTAAGCATTAATTCAATCTAAACCAGGCAGTGTACGCAGTATAAAATATTGTTCCCCTTTACTTTGGTATTGTTGTAAAGGTACTAATAAGTATGGGACAAAATGCTTTGACAAGGTATATCATTTTTCACATATCCTTAAAAATTGACTTGTCCTCTGCTTTAATCACTGATTTTCATAGTCCATACCCAGCCATACAGACTACTGAGTGTGTAATATCAATTGAAATTTGTATGGATGCGGATAGCAAGTTAAATATAATCAGATACATATTTATGGTTGGCTTAGCTCCAATAATCTGACTTAACTGAACATAAGAATGGATAAAATACAATTCTGGAAATACAATGGCTTTTCAAAAGAACTACCAGTAAACAGGGCAGCTGTATAAAAATGTGTAAAAACACCAAATTAACAACTCTAAATATACTTTATCTAAATGCATGGATCATTTGCAATAATTTCAGCTCAAATAATTCAAAACTGTTGGTATGATTGTAATTACATGGCTACAGCATGCCCAAGGCTGGCATCTAAACATGCAAGAGTATTCAAATTTTAGGAAGGGGAGGCATAATGGAAAAGGAGGATGCTTGACATGGTCAGTATAAAATGAAACCGTACAATAGTAAAGAAGGATCTTGATGCAGGAAATGCATGTGTGAAATCTGTCTGGATGGAGCTCAGAAGCAACACTGGATGGAAAACATTACTGGAAGTTATGTATAAGCTTGCAATCCATGTGATAAGATAGGAAATGGTGCTAAACAGGAAAATAGAAATACATGCTCCAAGGGTGCTACAGTAATTATGAGTGACATTAAGTTACATGTAGACTGGGAAAACTAATCTTTTAGATCTAATTGTATGACTTCAAGATGATAAGGATTGATTACTGAGTATTGAGGGGTATAAAATATTCAAGGAAAATACAAAATACAATTGTCGAACCAATTGGGGAATAGGCTATCTTAGATTTGGTTTTGTGCAATGTCCCGTGGTTAATTAATAATCTTGGCTTTCAGAAAAGGCAACTGTAATAAGAAAGAATTCTCCATTAAGATAAAAAGTGAAGTCATCCAATCTGAAACTAGGGTTCTAAATCTGAACAAAGGAAACTAAAAAAGTATGGGATTTGGCTGCAATACAATGGATTTCTTCATTAAAATGGATAGCAGTGGATAGGATATAGCTAATATTTATGGGAAGATGCCTGCATTACAACAGTTATACATTCTTTTTGGGTGAAAGAAGACAATAGGAAAAGTATTTCATTCATGCTTATAGGCCTAAAGACAATTCTCAGTAATGTTTTCCAGTCATTGTTTTCCTCATGCTCACCCAAATGGAATCAACATTCTGATCTCCTGATCATCACTAATTATTGGACATCTTTGATTAAAAGTGTTACACCTCCACCTTTACCCACTTTTGTATTTTCCTTGAATATTTTATACCCCTCAATAATCAGTAATCAATCCTTGTCATCTTGAAGTCATACATCTATAATGGCTATCCAACCATATTTATTCACTTCAATGTATACTATCGATTCATTTACTTTGTTTTGAGTGCTACACACTTTCAGATATCGAGTCTTCAGTTGTGTATTTTTATTATCTTTGTAACATCTAATCTTGATTGTTGATGGATTGCTAAATTTTTCTCTGAGCCTCTTCCTGCTATTCTCTGATCTCATTTAACATATGACTGACTATTTTTCTCTTAATTTGTCCCATCTCTTTTCAATACATTACATCTTTCAACATTTGATTCCTTACCCCCATTATTCAGTGTAAAGCCCTCTCCACTTCCCCCATTATGCATTTTAATAGAACACTGGTTCCAGTAGTTTCAGGTATAGACTGTCCCAATGATATAGCCCCCTCATTTTCCCTAGCATTGTTGTCAGTGGCTCACAAACTGAAACTCACTTCTCCTACCTCAGATGCTGAGTCACATATTCATCATTCTAATTTAATGTATGCGATGCCGAGTTGCATATGGCTGAGGTAATAACAATCCAAAGATTGTAATTGCTGAGGTTGTGCTTTTTGATTTTGTGCCTAGCTCCTCATACTTTCTATGTGGCATCTATTTCCTCTTTCTATCCATGTAATTGTTACATGGACTTTGATCAGTGGATCCCTCCACTTTCACAGCAAGTTCCATTCCAGCCGTGAGCAGATGTACCAAAACCTGGAACTGGGCAGATAACACAGCCAAATGGACGATCTCTCTTTGCTGCAAAGGATGGTGGCCAGTCTCTCTCACTAAGTTATTACCTGCTTCTCCTAAATACATTTTAGCTTCCTGTACTACTGTAAGATGGTCAGTTTGGCCATTCACCTGCAGTCCCCGTTGTTATTCAAACAGGATGACACAATCTCAAACACGCTTCCCTTAATATGTTTTGCTGCAAGTTAACAGAGCTCCGTAAGGTGGAGACTGAGATCTTTGTAATTAGGTCATATGTCGTGATATAGTGACGACATCATAAACATGTCCTTTAAAATGATATTGCATATCTAATACAAAGTATAACACAACAGCCCCCCTTTTCTAAAGCAAAGAAATCTCAGCCAGAAAGATATTGTATATTGGCATGTATTGACAATTCAATCATTATGTAGGCAAATAAAAACAGAGTCAACAAGATTAATAGTTCAAACTTCAATATAAAGTTTTGGAGGTTTAATGACTCATTCTGATTTGAGCAATGACATCCCCGTGGAGATTGGCATATGTTGTTATTATTAGCTGCTCTTGGTTGACAACTTGGTTGTTTTGCTGCTGGTTGCTGTTACTCAGCATTATTGCCTAATCATCATTATCAGATCCTATTCCACACTCTGTGTCTCCATGATTGACCTGAGCTGACTTTGGTTTCTTCGTAATGTAGCACCACGTAAGCAATGACTCCGTGACCTGGACAGATCGCATATCTTCAAAACCTTTGCTGGTTTCCAGGTAACTGACTTGCACTGTCTGCCTGAAGCAGAGAAACATAAAATAAAAGCAGGAGTCGGCTGTTTATCCCTTCAAATCTGCCCTGCCATTCAATCTGATGATGGTTAAAAATCACACAACGTCAGGTTATTGTCCAACAGGTTTACTATACATGGAAGTACAAGCTTTTGGAGCACTGCTCCTTCGTCAGGTAGTTAGTGATAATATGATCATCCAATACATACCCAATTCCCACTTTTATTTCTGATCCCTTTGGCCCAAGAATTATATCTAACTCCTTCTTAAACAATCAATATCTTGGCCTCAACCACTTTATGTGGGTGAAGAAATTTCTCCTCAGTCCTAACTAAGCATAGCCCACATCCCTTAAACTGTGGGCAATTGGTGACAGTTCATGGACCTCAAGGGTAGAAAGCCTAAACTGTCATCAAAACGGTTGTTTAGGTTCTACTAGTATTTAATTACTGTCCTCTGTATAATTGTGTTAATCCCACCAGTTTATTGCATTTGCCTTTAGTTCTTGTATAATACCTACCCTTTTTGTATTTAAACAAAAACAGAGATACTTTTGTTCTGAAACACCTGCCCACAGCCTTCTTCATTTCACATTCTCTAAATAAGTCCAGTGTCTAAAACCAGGGATCAGGGTTGATTGAAATCACTTAAAATCAGCAAATACTGAGTGCAAACGAGGGCCCTACATTTGTCTAGTCCTGTTCCTCTATTCCTGATGAAGGACTTTTGCCCAAAACATCGATTTCCCAGCTCCTCGGATGCTGCCTGACCTGCTGTGCTTTTCCAGCACCACTCTAATCTAAACTCCAGAATTTTATAGGTGTCAATGAGAACACCCCCTCATTCTTCTAAACATCACTGAATATAGTCATAACTGATCCAGTCTCTCTTCAATCCTGTTGTCCTAGGAATCAGTCTGGTAAACCTGTAACTGTTCTCCCTCCATTACCAGAATATCTTTCCATAGATAAGGAGGCTGAGATATCTGCTCCTGGGTGATTTGTCTCTTTAATTCTTGTCTGCCAATACAGAAAAATATCCTTTTAGCTTTATTATTCTCATACACTGTTGTGGTTTGAAACTTATGGATGGTTCCAGTGCTATGATCTGTGCATACTGGCAATCTTGCACTGTTAACCTGCACACATTAACTCGAACATAGGTTCACGTTGATGCATCTAATGGCTGTTTAGTGGTGTTGACGTATACTGGCAAGAAGTGGAGCTATAAGTGTCAAACTATTTCATATAATCAGTCTCAACTGAATGCCAACCACCTGGGAATTTACATCTGGGCTTTAAATAATAGTTCTTTTTAAAAAAAAGACATGCATTTCCCAGAGGTTTTCATGATTACAGTATGATCAGTGCTGCAGATCATGGTCGTATCTGCAAATATATGGAGCTAAGTCTCTCTCATTTTAATTTGACAAAAGTGGGTCTGAATGAAATGAAGTGGAAGAGAATGAAGCCAATGCCCTTTCATTGTTTCACTTTACCAAAGCTCCATTTTTGCAGACTGCTTGTTTGCAACAAGTCAACACAGATGATGTTTACTTCCCCCTTAATATGTGATATCTGTTTCCATGGGAAATCTCACCTGGCAACCAGGTTAAAAACTGATGACACTGTACATATTTATGAGTATTTCAGCACAAAGCAATACTGAAACATTAACTATTGGTCTCCGAAGTTTAATATTAATCTCTTGAAATTTACCAATATGTCAGTCATTTTACATTTGCTATATTCCTTTTTTTCTGCTACATCATTATTACAAGAGCTGTGCACAGAATCATAAAATCATTACTGGACGGAAGGAGACTATTCAGCGTGCCTTGTCTGCACCTGTTCTCTGAAAGAGTAACTCAGCTCTCCCAATCCTCTGACTCTTTCAACTCTGTAACATTTTTCCTTTTCAGTTAAGTATC
This sequence comes from Chiloscyllium plagiosum, assembly GCF_004010195.1. Classification (NCBI taxonomy): domain Eukaryota; kingdom Metazoa; phylum Chordata; class Chondrichthyes; order Orectolobiformes; family Hemiscylliidae; genus Chiloscyllium; species Chiloscyllium plagiosum. The sequence continues at coordinate 76,001,134 of NC_057711.1, read as the reverse complement.
AAATCCTTTTGAAAGCCACAGTTGAACCTGCTATCATCAGACTCTCAGTCAGTGCATTCCAAATCCTAATCACATGCTGCATCACCATCCTGTACTTCGTGTCACTTCTGTTTTTTGTTTGTAAATCACCTTAAATCAATATTTTGATTCTTGACCCTTTCACCAATGGGAACAGTTTCTTCCCATCTATTCTGACCAGAGTTAAAAAAAAACACCAAGTTTCTATTCATTTCATTGAAGTCCCTCATCCTTGAAACATTCCTGTAAATCTTTTTTTTAATAAGCCCAAGGTCTCTATATCTCATTAATTGTTTATTCATCCTGCTTGGCCAGCTTCATTGATTTGTACACAAATACCTCCTGAGTCCCCTGTTCATGCATTCTCTATAGAATGTTATCCTTTGTTTTCTACTGACCTCATTATTCCTTCCAAAATGCATTAACTCATACTTCTCAACATTAAATTTCATCTGCCTCACATCTGATGAACTTGTGATTTGCACACCAATTATTATTATTATATATCAAGAAAGGCAGTAGTTCTGATACCTGCTCCTGGTTAACCCCACTATATAATTTTCTCCAGACTAAAAATCGAATGTTCACTACTACTCTTTCTCTCTGTAGTAACTCAAAACAATTTTGGTTTGATGAAAATCAAGCCTGCGACATGGCACCCTTTGGAAGTGAATATACACCACAACAACAATATTACCCTTACCTGTTCTTTCTGTTTCTTATTGAAAACTTCAATCATCAAGTTCTCTAAACACAATAAGTAAGTAACCACATGAGGACATTGATTCCAGTTCTTTTCAGGTATAACCCATTTTGCTTGAACAGGTCCTACTACAATCCAGAACTGGTTCCAATGTGTTAGGAATCTAGATCACTCCCTCCTCCATCATAGAATCACAGAATACCTACAGTTTGGAAGCAGGCCATTCAGCCCATCGAGTCCACACCAACCCTGAGCATGGCTGGTCTTTGAGGTTCAATGCCCTAATCCCACTTTATCCTTTGATCCCTTCAGCCACAGAGCTGTATATACCTACTTGAAAACAAAATGCTTTGGCCTCAACTTTCTGCGAAAAGAATGCCACAGGCTCACCATCTCTGGGTGAATAAATTTCTCCTCATCCCAGTCCTCAAACTGTGACTCCCTAGTTTTGGACTGGCCCACCACTTCTACCCCTAATCTGTCTAGTTCTGTTAGAATTTTACAGATTTCAAAGAGATAATCCCTCATTCATCTGAACCCCAGTAAAAACAATTTGAATCAACTCAATCTCTTCTCATATGTCTGTCCTACCATCCCAGGAGTCAATTTGGTAAACCTTTGCTACACTCCCTCTTTAGCAAGAACATCGTTCCTCAGATAAGGAGACCAAATCTGCGCACAGTTTTCCAGGTGCGGCCTCACCAAGGATCTCTATATTGCAACAAGACATCCTTGTTCCTGTACTCCAATCCTCTTGCTATGACAGCCAACAGACACTTTGCCCTCTTTACTGCCTGATGTACCTGCACACTTACTTTCAGTGACTAGTGCACAAGACACCAGATCTCGTTAAACATTCCCCTTCTCAATTTACAGTTATTCACATAATAATCTGCCTTCCTATTTTGCTACCAAAGTGGATAACCTCACATTTATCCACATTATACTGCATTTGCCCACTCACCCAGCCTGTCTAAGTCTCACTGCAACGTATGTGCATCCACCTTACAGCTTAGTCTTCTACCCAGCTTTTGTCATCTGCAAATTTTGAAATTTTGCATTTAGTTGGCTCATCTGAATTATTAACATGTATTGTGAATAGCTGGGGTCTTAGTACTAATCCCTGCAATATCCCACTAGGCACTGCTTGGCATTCAGAAAAAGACCCATTTTCTCCTACTCTTTGTTTACCGTCTGCGAACTGAATTACTTCAATGTTATACGGTTACCCAATTTCTGTCTATGCACCCTTAAACTTCAGGGTGACCATATCGAACAAAGGGGCGGCACGGTGGCTCAGTGGTTAGCACTGCTGCCTCACAGCGCCAGGGTCCCAGGTTTGATTCCAGCTTCGGCCAACCATCTGTCTGAAGTCTGCACATTCTCCCTGTGCCTGCGTGGGTTTTCTCCAGGTGCTCCGGTTTCCTCCCACAGTCCAAAGATGTGCAGGTTAGGTGAATTGCCATGCTAAATTGCCCATAGTGCTAGCTGCTAGTCAGAGGGAAATGGGTCTGGTGGTTTACTCTTCGGAGGGTCGGTATGGACTGGTTGGGTCAAAGGGTCTGTTTCTGAACTGTAGGGAATCTAATCTAAAAACATGGTCTTTAACAGGAAGTTGAGATTGGGGTGATGTTATGTTTATTTACCACAAATTGTAGGAGGCACATGTCCAAGTTCTCTCACCAGGCTACTCCTGAACATAGTTGGGTCTGACAATCATGTTATGCACACAGTTTGAAAGTTCTCAGTTTATTTAGAGATTGAAGGATGTGCCTTAAGAAAAATGTTAATAATGGAAGGGCTTTTCTCTTAGAGGACTTCAAGTTTAGAAAAATTAATAACTTTACTATAACCTTAGCTATATGACAGAGCAAGATATTTTCTTATTAACTACCACAACTGATGTTTACAGCTTCTTCAAATGTTTCTTAAAACGCAAGCTTCATAAATAGCTCATCAATATTTAGTCAACATGCCACCAAGAAATTGGATTTAAAATCTGTTTCCAATTTTCTTTATCTACATTGTCATCTAGAACATAATGCTCTTTATCCTGAGGTTCTCGGGTAAATAATCAATCGTAGAAGGGTTGTGTTTTGAAACAATCTGATCCATAAGGGTGAAAAAATTATGATGCTGGAAATTTGAAAGAAAAGGTCTGGAGTAACTCAGCAGCTCTGTCAGCATCTTGGAGAGAGAAACAGTGTTAATATTGTGAACCCAAATAATTCAAAGATTGGGCCTGGATTCTGGACTTAAAACAAACCTGTTTCTCCACAGATACCGTCAGACCTGCTGAGTTTCTCCAAAATACTTTATTTGTTTTTCTGGTGCATTAGAGGATAGGACTTTTTAAGCATGTTAAAATGAATGACTCCTAATTAGAGACATTTCTTGCTCAATAGAAGATCATATTGCTGGAATGAAAGAATGATTTGCAATTATACTGTGCGTTTCACAAAGGGTTGTCCCAAATATTTTGCAGCATTTGCTGAAGCACAATTAAGTACTTATGAAATGCAACATCACATCAAAAAAGCACTTCATACAGTGCAACACTTCCTCAGTTCTATGCTGAAATGTTAGCTTTGATCCCTCTAGAGTGGTATTTGAATCAATAAGCTTCTGAGGTAGGAGCACTATTGGGAGGCACAGCAGCTAAAGAAAAATCTGCTGTATTTTGCTGGGGAAATGATGGTGAGGTTAACAACCTTCACTGTTATCATCAAGTAACCAGGTCAGCAGCTTTTAATTACCATAGATGCACACTTAAGCATGGACTTCAAGGAAATTACTGTCCAATTTGAACTGCTCCTCTGAGTTATACCAGTAGTTCATTGAAAGACTTAAAGTATTTACAAAATTGGGAGGCAGTAATGGTAAGAGACTATATAATTAGGGGGATAGATAGAGTTTTTTTTGCAGCCATTAATGTAAGTCCCAAGGGTTGTCTTGCTTATTTGATGCCAGGATTGAAGGTATGTTCTCAGAGTCAGAGAGTAATTTGGAATGGGAACTAAGAGGTCTAGTTTTCTTCATCCACTTTGGCAGTAATGACATTGATAGGACTACAGAGAAGGTTCTGCTGAAAGATTTTGAACAGTTAAGCACTAAACTGAAAAACCTCCACGGTAATACTCTCAGGATTACTAACTTATCCACAGGCAAAATGACTCATTTTAAATAAAGTTAAGAAGTTAAATGTATAGATTAAGGATTGGTGTGAGAGAAATGGGGTCACTGGTACATTCATTGGAGTAGAAGGGAGCTATTCCATTCAGATGGGCTTCAGTGAAACCATGCTGGGACCAGTGTGCTGTTGAACTGAATAACTAGGGCTATAGGGGGTGTTTTAAACTAATTAGAGGAGAGGAGGGGTGTTATGGTGACTAAGAAAGCAAAAGGATATGGTGGCATTGCAGGGCAATTATTTTGATATTGCTACTCAAAGTGGGATAGGAAGGGACAGAGTACACAAACATAAGAAAACAGTTGCAAATAGGGTCAAAGAGGGAAAAATGACACAGCAGCAAAAATAATGACTCTTAACTTAAATGTGTGGACAAAACTAACTGAATTGTTAGCACAAAGAGGTTAATGGGTATGATCTCATAGCTATTGTGTAAACATGGTTACAAGGAGATCACAAAGTTGACAGCTAAATAGCTAAATGATGTTTCAATAAAGAACTGGCAGGAAAGAAAGGGTGATAAATAGCTTTGTTAATATGCGATAGAATCATTGCAATAGCAAGAGGTGGTTTTGGATACAATGATGTTGAATTTGTATGGTTCAAAGAAAGGTATAACTGGGGAAGAAAAGAGAGGTGGGAGTAGCCTAACAGGGGCTGAGATCTTGGGCAGAGAATAAACCAGGAGATAATGAGGGCTATTAAAAGGCAGTACACTGATCGTGGGTGACTTCAACCTTCATGTAGATTGGGAAAATTAGGCTGGAAAGTATACCTTGAAGAAGAATTCATAGAGAGTATTTGGAACAGTTTCCAGGAATAATATGTTGTGGATATAACCAGGAATTAAGTAATTTTGGATTTGTGTAATGACTCAGACTTAAGGAATTATCTTCAGAATTATCCTCCAAGGAACAGTAACCATAACAGTTTGAAAGTGAGAAACCTAGATCAGAAACAACTATATTAAACATACATAAAGATAATGACAAAGGAATAAGTGGTCACTTGGCCTGGTCTGTGAAAAGAGTTTAGTAGAAAAGTCAATTAGGAAATGATGGCAGATATTTGAGAAAATAATTCATCACCCACAACAAAGATGTATCTCAGAGAGGGAGAAAGGCTATCTATATTAGCTCCATCTGGATGTCCTTCTGCCTTGAGAAAGCAATCAACAAAATCACCACGATTATACTCTCTTCCACCCTCTTCTGTCAGGCAGAAGATATAAAATTCTGAATACACGTAAAAATTTAAGAACAGCTTCTTCCCCATTGTTATCAGGCTTTTAAATAGATCTCTTTAATGTTAATGTTGACCTCTCTACACCTTCTCAGCAGTTGTAACATTGTAGCCTGTACTCTGTTCTGCTAGGTAAAAACAATGACTGCAGATGCTGGAAACCAGATTCTGGATCAGTGGTGCTGGAAGAGCACAGCAGTTCAGGCAGCATCCGACAAGCAGCAAAATCGACGTTTCGGGCAAAAGCCCTTCATCAGGAATAAAGGCAGAGAGCCTGAAGCGTGGAGAGATAAGCTAGAGGAGGGTGGGGGTG
>NC_057711.1:75940207-75995378 GCF_004010195.1 Chiloscyllium plagiosum | reverse complement strand
GATGAAGGTGATAGGTCAGGGAGGAGAGGGTGGGTAGGTGGAAAAGGAGATAGGCAGGTAGGACAAGTCCGGACAAGTCATGGGGACAGTGCTGAGCTGGAAGTTTGGAACTAGGGTGAGGTGGGGGAAGGGGAAATGAGGAAACTGTTGAAATCCACATTGATGCCCTGGGGTTGAAGTGTTCTGAGGCGGAAGATGAGGCGTTCTTCCTCCAGGTGCCTGGTGATGAGGGAGTGGCGGTGAAGGAGGCCCAGGACCTCCATGTCCTCGGCAGAGTGGGAGGGGGAGTTGAAATGTTGGGCCACGGGGCGGTTTGGTTGATTGGTGCGGGTGTCTCAGAGATATTCCCTAAAGTGCTCTGCTAGGAGGCGCCCAGTCTCCCCAATGTAGAGGAGACCGCATCGGGAGCAACGGATACAATAAATGATATTAGTGGATGTGCAGGTAAAACTGTTCTGCTACCCTGATGCAATTTATATGATATGATCTGCCTGTATAGCACGCAAAACAACACTTTTCACTGTATCTCAGTAGATGTGACAACACTAAATCAAACTCAAAACTCAAATATAAGGTGGAGGCAGTCCAGAGAAGGTTCACTGAGTTGATTTTGATAACAAAAGAATTGCCTAATAAGCAAAAGTCAACTAGTTTGGATGTCTACACATTGGAGTTTAGAAAAATGAGAGGAGACTTTGTTGAAACATAAAAATTAATAGGGTTAATGGGAGATTTACAGTGTAATGAAGAGAGGTTGTTGCCCTTGTGGAACCTGAATCAGAGGGAATAATCTCAGGGGAAGGGCTCATCTATTTAAGATAGAGAAAATGTTTTTTTTTTCTCTGAGGGTTATGAATCTGTGAAATTCTTTATCACAGAGGGCTCTCAGACTATGTCATTAAGTATATGCAAGGCTGAAGTGGGCATATTTTTAATAAGTAAGGAAGGCGAGGCTTATGGGGATAAGGCAAGAAAATGGAGTTGAGAATGATCAAATTGGCTAAGAGCTTACTGAATGAAGGAGCAGACTCAATGGGCCAACAAACCTACTTGTGCTGCTATATCTTTTGGTTCTGTAGCCACCAGACTGAGATGAGCTGAAATTTATTCACTAAGAGGGTGGTGAATCTGTGAAATCTTTACCACAGAAGGTAGTGGGGACAAAGTCACAGAATATATTTGACAAAGAATTGGATTTCTGAGAACTGCAAGTGTCAAGTTGCATGAGGGGAGAGCTAGACAATGGCATTTGCATAGAGGATAAGGCACGATCATGTTTAATGGTGGAGCAGTCTGATTAGCTGAATATCCTACTTCTAGTTTTCGTGTTTCTGAGTTCCCTGACTCATTATGGTACCTTTTCTTACAACAGTTTGATATCAAGCTCTTAAAGCAAAGATGTAACCTTGCTTCAAAGAACATGTCTTCACCCTTAAATACTACACAATGTGACTATGACTCTAGTAAACTGTACCTCTTCATCCTTCTTAACTGTTTATAGTTAAGCCTTTGACATACTTGACCATGCCATTCTCCTCCAATCCCTCTCCACCATCATCCAGATCGAACAGTAATCACCTATCATAGGTGGGTTTCTTATTCATTATCTCTGGTTACCCTTGAGGATCTGTCTTTGGGACCCTCTTACTTCTCATTTCTCTGATGACCTTCAGTGGTCTCATTTGAAAATATAGAGGCAGGTTCTGCATATATGCTGATCACAGGCCACCTTACCTCACACCACCGCTCTTAATCCTCCACTACCTGTAAATTGTCAAAATGCTTGCACCTCATGTAAAGATGGACGAGCAGATGTTTTCTCCAACCAAATATTCTAGACTGAAGCCATTGTCTTCAGTCATTGCCATAAACATCTCATCGCAATATCATCTCACCCTTTGACAACTGTCTGAGACTGAATCAGATTGTTCACAGCCTCACGGTCATATTTGACCACAAGATGAGTTTCCAATTGCATTTTCACAACATCATGAACCTGCCTATATCCACTTTGATAACAGTGTCTAATTCTGTCCCAGCCTCAGGCAGTCTGTGGATCTAGGTGCTGGGTATAAGGTCCAGGAGGCGGGATTGCTGGAATCAGGTCAGGTCTGAGGAGGGTTCCCTGTTCTGAGGGGTTGTTGTTGGCTGAAATGATTAAAGGAGGTACAATTTAGCTGTAGAGGGGAGCGGGTGGTAGGGGAGGTAGGGTAGGGGTGTTTGGAATCAGTGATGAGCTAAGGTTTTCAATAATTATTCTGGAGTTACAGTAAGATTCTAACGCTTTAATTATTAAGCTTAGGTGAGCTGACACATTCAAAATATTCTGACTTTAATGGACTCTTTCGTAGGGTCCCAGAGGCAGGAAATTTTAATTTCTCAGCCAATTCCAATGAAGTCAGCTGTATCGTGGATTTTGCATGGTCCCGATATGAAACTCTAGTCTGCTCTACTCCAATGGATCTGTAGCATGGGTTATTACTTTCAGGGCTTAGTGAATTTCTACATTGAGTAGGTATTCTGCGCACCTCAGGTCATTGCCAAGTTCAATCCCTGGTCTTCGCTGAATTAATTGATCTCAACTAACCATGCAATTATCTGCAGGATTTCTGAGTCAAGGAAAGGAATATTTACCATGTTTCCCAAATATAATTGCTACTGGATGTGTATTTGTGTCAACATGAGGTGAAGACTGCATCAGACACAGCAGAGGCGCCCATATGAGGAAATAAACTGCCAACATTCATTGTCCAGGGTCACCTATGTCTGTCCAACAGCCATGGATGAATTGCAGAGAGTGATTATCACTGATAGAACTGTATCCAAAGAAGCAATCAATGATTGGGAGAGGGGAGAGGAGAGGATGGGACAAAAATGTGAGAGAACATTATTGAGAATTTTTTTTTAAAAACAAAGAACCAACTGAAAAGCAGAAGAACTAAAACATTAAAAGCAATCAAATTCAAATTTGAATAAACTTTGTGCAAAATGGTTATTAAATATCAACTTTAATTTCAAAGTTAAAATCAATATATTGCGTCCATTTCTGGCCAAGCTCATCTTACTGAATGTTTCTGCAATATTAAAGTTTCTTACTTTTAGTTAGGATCAGAAGAAAATTGTCAATCTGTAGTTATTGGGACTGGATTTTTAATGTTATCATTAGCTTCTTCTAAGTCAAGCACAAATCCACATTTACTGCTGAATTTCTTATAGCACGGTACATAGTACAGATGTAAATCTGACATTTTATGTTTTATTTATAGTATGTCATTGAAGTTATGGGCTATTCTATGTAATTAAGGAAGCTAACACTTACACATTTAAATATTGACATTTAGATTTATTTTTATCATTCAAATAAAGACTGTCAGTGTTGGGGAATGTAGCAGTCTTCCATTTTGTGTACCCAGTATCAGGGAATTCAGTGTTAATCAGAGGAAACTAAAAGAAAATGAGTTCTCGCTTTCTCATACTAAAGAAAATGTTTCCCCTGTTCTGCTTTAACAATGGGTTGTAATTTCACAGTTCATTATGGAGTTTTCTATTTTCTCAACCAATTAAGGCTCTCTAATGAGATTGGAAATAAGAAAGGATTTCAAATAATGGAAGATGTCAGTGACAGTACAATCAAATGGGACTCAAATCTGTTCACAAATGCTCAGTCTGGGTTTCACTAGGGTCAATTGGTCCCAGCTCTCCCTATTGTTTTGGTTTAAGTATGTACAAATGAATTAAATGTCAGAAGTGAGAGGAGGGTCACTGACTTTAACGTCAAGACAGCAACTGACTAGATGTGACATTGAGATATCTTAGTAAAACTTGAAGTCAAATGAGGATCAGGAGAAAACCTTTCCTTCCAGATGCTTCCTGATGATTGTGCAATATTCAGCAACTTCTCAGACACTGAAATAGTCCTTATCTACCTGCAACAAGACCTGAACAACACTCAGGTTTGAGAAGGGAAAAGATAGATTTGTTCATACAAGAGCCAGGCAATGTCCATCTCCGACAAGAGAGAATCTAACCATCACTCCTTCAATTCAACAGCTTTACAATCACTAAATTTCCCCATTATCAGCATCTGGAGGGTTACTATTGACCAGAAACCAACTGGATCAATCATATCAATATCGTAGCTACTAAAGTAGGTCAGATTCTGGGAAATTTGAGGCTAGTAATCCACCACCTGCTTTCCCTAAGCCTGTTGACTATCTACAAGGCACATGTCAAGAACTTAGTGGGATACTCTTCACTTGCAGGATAAGTACACCTCCAATAACACACAAGAATCTCAAAGCTTCTAGAAAAAAGCAGCCTAATTGATTATTACTTCATCCACCAACTTAAACATTCATTCCCTCAATCACTGATGCACAGTGGTAGCAGTATGTGCTGGTCAGTGGTTGGCACTGTTGCCTGACAGTACCAGGAACTTTGGTTTGAATCCAGCCTTGGGCGACTGTCCATGGGGAGTTTGCACATTCTCCCTGTGTCTGTGTGGATTTCCTCTGGGTGCTTCGGTTTCTCCCACAATCCAAAGATGTACAGGTTAGGTGAGTTGGCCATGCTAAATTTCCCATACTGTTCAGGGATGTGTAGGTTAGGCGCATTAGTCAGGGGTAAATGTATAATGATAGGGTAGGGGAATGGGTCTGGGTGGACTTTGGAGGGTTGGTGTGGACTTGTTGGGCCAAATGGCCTGTTTCCACACTGTAGGGATTCTATGACTCTACAAAGTGCACTTCAGTAATTTACTAAGCCCCCCTCAATAGCATCTTTCAAACCCTGACCAATACCATGCAGGAGGCTAAAGGGTATATGTGCATAGGCCCAGCACCACCTGCAAGTTTATATACCATCTTGATGTAGAACTATATTACATTTTCTTCACTTCATTTGTTCAAAAACCTGGAAATCATCCTCTAACTGTATTGTGAATATGCCAGAGACTCTATGGACTGCAACAGTTTAACTTGTGGATTATTATCATTTTCTCAGTTGCTGGGCAACAAATACTGGCCTTACTGGTGACAAGCACATATAATACATGGATAAACAATTCACATAAGAAGCTAAGAACCTCAAGAATGGAAAACAAATTAAAGCCTTCTTTAAAATCTTATCCTATTATTACTTTAACAACACCATTTTAGCATCTGATTTCATTTTATAAATGTTGTCCCAGTGATCGAATCAGGCAAACTCTTCTAAACAATTTAGCACAAAGGGCACCTGGATGGGTATATGAATAGGAAGGGTTTGGAGCGATATGGGCCGGATGCTGGCAGGTGGGACTAGATTGGGTTGGGATATCTGGTTGGCATGGACGATTTGGACCGAAGGGTCTGTTTCCATGCTGTACATCTCTATGACTCTATAACATCTTAAGAGAAGAACTTTGGCTAATGGCTATTTTAACTAATTTGTGCAGAGGAGTTATTGTCCTGAGTGCAAATTGATGAGAAATAAGTCATGATTTTTTAAAAGTTCATTTACAGACTATTGCAAACAGAAGATGAAATGATCCTATGAGTCTAACCAGAAAACTGCTTTTACCCTGTTCTCCTTTATAATACCTTGCAGGAAAAAAAACTCTTCATATAAAATGAATTATGTCGTGCAGTACCTTGTTTGGGTTGAATTAAAATGGCAGAAGCTTAAGTTTAAAAAAAAATTCTTGGCCAACTTAGCACTCAGTCCCATCTTTTACTACATTTTATAGTAAAAGCAGCACAATGACTGATGTCGGTTAATATTTTTGAGGGTTGTTTTTGTATTTGAATTCGCATCCATTGGGAAAAGATAAGTACAACTTAAAGTAATACCGGAAATATGGTTTAAAAGTAATTTTCCACTGAAAAGCCAGGTTTTATTTTGAACTTGATTAAAGCTACTTTAGAAAATAATATAAATATTTGACAGAAATTTTCTTTCGCTATTGCCCCAGGAAGTTTTGTCTTTGGGGTGAAAGTTCAGCAGGAATTCTGGATACTGAGAAAAGGGTTTGCGTTGACATTGTGGCAGACAAACAGGAAAATTCCTCCTGAGTGAATTTGCAGTGACATTATCAATGAGGGTCCAGTAAAGAACTGCAGTACAGTAGATGGTAAGATATCAGATACAATGCAATATATAAAAGGAACAATAAGAAAAACTGAATAAACAGATGTGACTTGTTTATTTGTGGCTAATTATTTGGCAGCTGGGATTTTTGCTCACCCAGTTAGGTTTGGATTACTGGAGAAAATACTGATTTAGATCTTCCAATGGGAAGGTTGTCGTTGCAGCAGAATAGACAGGAGTTGCATGTGGAAACCCTGATGCAGCTGATTCCATTGGATTATTGAGTAAATTGAGACTTTTGATGGATAATTAGCCTGCATCTAGAACCCACCAAAAAGCTCTGACTGAATTAACTTCATAGTTACCCAGTAAAGATTAGAGGAATTTATACCAACTCTAATTCCTGGCTAAATAAGTTCAGATCCTCCACTTTACCACTGAGTCCCCTCAATCCCTTCCCAGGACATTTAGAGTCATCCCAATCCCCAGATCCAACATTTCATACTCAACAACTCCCTGATAATACCCACCCCAACTTGAGAACAACCCCAATAAATAGCCTGGGGTTACCAATGCTCAAGAACTGCTTCCCTGTTCAACAGCAGAAGAGAACATAAAAGCGCAAAACCTGTTTACAGTTAATAAAGAATAAAACTAAAAGCTACTTCTTGCTACTTTACACTAGTGATAAAAGACAATTGTGCTTCTTGTAAAACCAGTGCACATGCACCATCTACTGGTGAGAATACAGACTTGCTCAAAACAGTCGTCCATGTGGACAGATGCAATTGTTCTATTTGCAGAACTGAAATGCTTATTGCAACTGAGTTTGACATTCCAACTTTCAGCTTCAAAAATCTAAGATCCATACAGGGACTGTCATGATTTGAAAATCTTAAAACACAAAGGGGCAATTCTAACATTGCCCACTTAGTAGAATCCAGGCACCAAGCGACACACCCAATGGCTTGTCATTCTTTTCGTAGTCAACTTAGTATTTAAAGAATATGCCTCCTGGTCCCACAAGGGATGTTCAGGCCTTCTCTTCCTACAGGGTCCTTCATCCCTGATGGCAAGACCTTCTGAAACACTCACTTCATGACAGACCCAAATGGCATCCTGGTGCACTCACGCACTGACTGCAGCTCAAGGTTATCTACACCCTTACTGTGAGAAGAATGAAGAGTATTAGCATAAGGAGCTAGGTTATAATGACACCTGATCACATGAGAATTGGACCTGCGCCTGTAGAGTTCTAGAGTTGTCCGTTCTCACCATTCGTTGTATATGCATGAATAAAGTCTATTAATACTCACTTTATTGAGTGCAAAGCTGAATTTATACACTGCCAATGGTCATCTCAACAAAAATAAAGAAATTGGATTTATATTACAGATTACATTACAGTGTGGAAACAGGCCCTTCGGCCCAACAAGTCCACACCGACCCGCCGAAGCGCAACCCACCCATACCCCTACATTTACCCCTTACCTAACACTACAGGCAATTTAGCATGGCCAATTCACCTGACCTGCACATCTTTGGACTGTGGGAGGAAACCGGAGCACCCAGAGGAAACCCACGCAGACACGGGGAGAACATGCACGGGGAGTCAGTCGCCTGAGGTGGGAATTGAACCCGGGTCTCTGGAGCTGTGAGGCAGCAGTGCTAACCACTGTGCCACCGTGCCGCCCACGTATCTTCTGTACTTGGTTAAAATGGTAAATTTGGCAAATCCCTTTATTTGCATGGTTTTCCTTGAGTGACTTACAGTATTTTTAAAACTCCATTTCAGAGTAGGTAGCTGCCTACACTATTCACAGAGCCAGATCTAGTGATGATCAGATCAGGTTTGTGCCAGTGCTCTGATCTCGGATGTCTCCAGATCACCATGTGGTACGTTTTATTCAGGAAGAAGACATTAGTTACACACAGCTAGTGGTAGCAGCAAAGTAGATTCGCTGCCCATTCTCATTTATCTTGATGCCACGATGTCTGAGGCAGGAGGACCATGCCTCATGGACCATGGTTACATTTGCATTGAAATGAATCTGGAGATAAAGTTGTTCTGACTTAAGGATTCTGCTGATAGCAATGTCAAGCTCCTCATTCTTTCATCTCTGTAGTGCAGTACAGAGTGGAGCTTTGGAGTATAAGGTGCAATACTCACCACTAATACAACTGAGGGACAGATCTTTGGGGTTCAAATCAAGCTGGAATAGAGATGGGTGGTCTAGAAAATGGCAGCAACATTGGGTTCAGACATCCCACCTCTGTTTCCAATGTCAAAAATTTCCCAAGGATGGGGCTGGCTTGGATTTAGGGTAATTTACTTGCAGTCCGAAACAGGCCACAGTTGTATAAGAGCTCTTTAAAAGCCCAGCTCTGCTTTTTTTCATCTCTCTGGAGCTGCCAATTCAACAGCAAGTTACAAAGGTCAGAAAAGTTAGCTGTAAGTGCTGATAAGCAGTTAAAATGCATATCCCTTTGAAGTTAAACCAGAAAGTTAGGCCTCAGGTGTTAGGTTCTGGATGCAACACAATAAGAAAAATGTGAACACATTGGAGAGAGTACAGGGTTGAGAAACTTCAGTTATGAGGATAGATTGGAAAATTTGGAATCATTTTCCTTGGAAAGGAGAAACTTAAGGAGAGATTTGATGGAAGTTTTCGAAATCATGAAGGATCTGGACACGCATACACATAGTTAAAGAGTAAAAATAAACAGATTTCTAGTGAGTTTTGAGAAGATTTGTAGCTCAGGTTGAGGTTCTAGATGTAGGTTTGCTCACTGACCTGGAAGGTTCATTTTCAGACGTTTCATTACCATACTAGGTAAGGTCATCAGTGAGCCTCCGAATGAAGTTTCTGAAAATGAACCTTCCAGCTCAGTGAGCAAACCTACATCCAGAAACCAGTTTCTCTCTGCAGAAGTTCACTTCGGGATTCATTTTTGAATAATAGGTCTTTGTTCTTGAAAATGACTTCAGTAAAGCATTCGACAAGGTTCCCCATGGGAGACTGGTTAGCAAGGTTAGATCTCATGGAATACAAGGAGAAGTAGTCATTTGGATACAGAACTGGCTCAAAGGTAGAAGATGGTGGTGGAAGGTTGTTTTTCAGACTGGAGGCCTGTGACCAGTGGAGTGCCACAAGGATTGGTGCTGGGTCCACAACTTTTCATCATTTATATAAATGATTTGGATATGAGCATAAGAGGTACAGTTAGTAAGTTTGCAGATGATACCAAAATTGGAGTATAGTGGACAGCGAAGGAGGTTACCTCAGATTACAATGGGATCTTGATCAGATGGGCCAATGGGCTGAGAAGTGGCAGATGGAGTTTAATTTAGGTAACTGTGAGGTGCTGCATTTCGGGAAAGCAAATCTTAGCAGGACTTATACACTTAATGGTAAGGTCCTAGAGAGTGTTGCTGAATAAAGAGACCTTGGAGTGCAGGTTCATAGCTCCTTGAAAATGGAGTTGCAGGTCAATATGATAGTGAAGAAGGCGTTGGTATGCTTTCCTTTATCGGTCATAGTATTGAGTACAGGATTTGGGAGGTCATGTTGCAGCTGTACAGGACATTGGTTAGGCCACTTTCGTAATATTGCGTGCAATTCTGGTCTTCTTCCTATCGGAAAGATGTTGTGAAACTTAAAAGGGTTCTGAAAAGATTTACAAGGATGTTGCCAGGGTTGGAGGATTTGAGCTATACGGAGAGGTTGAATAGGCTGAGGCTGTTTCCTCTGGAGCGTCGGAGGCAGAGGGGTGACTTATAGAGGTTTATAAAATCATGAGGGGCATGGATAGGATAAATAGATGAAGTCTTTTCCCTGGGCTTGGGGAGTCCAGAACTAGAGGGCATAGGTTCAGGGTGAGAGGGGAAAGATATAAAAGAGACCTGTGGGGCAATCTTTTCACGCAGAGGGTGGTACATGTATGGAATGAGCTGCCAGGGGAAGTGGTGGAGGCTGATACAATTGCAACATTTAAAAGGCAATAGGAAGGGTTTGGCGGGATATGAGCCAGGTGCTAGCAGCTGGGACTAGATTGGATTGGGATATCTGGTCGGCATGGACGGGCTGGACCAAAGGGTGTGTTTCCATGCTGTACATCTCTATGACTCTATGAAAAGGATAAAAAGGATAAGGCATGGATTGCTCAGATGGCATTGGTCCGGTAGCCTAGCAGTTCCTCCGGGTGCTCCGGTTTCCTCCCACAGTCCAAAGATGTGCAGGTCAGGTGAATTGGCCATGCTAAATTCCCCGTAGTGTTAGGTAAGGGGTAAATGTAGTGGTATGGGTGGGTGGTGGGTCGGTGTGGACTTGTTGGGCCGAAGGGCCTGTTTCTACACTGTAATGTAATCTAATCTTACCATTCAGTGTATAAGTCCTGCTAAGATTTGCTTTCCCAAAATGAAGCACCTTCCATTTATCTAAATTAAACTCCATCTGCCACTCCTCAGCCCATTCCAAATGTCTTTTAAGTGTCAACATTGTATTTGCGTCTACCACTTCCTCAGGCAGCTCATTCCATATATGCATCAGCGTCTATGTGAAACATTTGCCCCTCAGGTCTCTCTCAAACCTCTCCTCTCTCAGCTTTAAAACTGCCCTCCAGTTTTGAACTCCCTTACCCTGGAGAAAGTCCATGGCTATTCACCCTGTCTATGTCCCTCATAATTTTAGAAATCTCTATAAGGCCAACCCTCAGCCTCCCATACTTAAACCTTCCAGTTTCAGTAACATCCTTATTCTTCCTAAACATTCTTCCTAAAGCAGGGCAGCCAGAATTGTATGCAGTATTCCAAATCTGGCCTTATCAGTGTCTTGTACAGCTGTAACGTGATATCCCAACCCCTATACTCAGACACCTCGGTGTGCAGGAGCATGGTTCCATGTAAGTGGAGTTGCCGGTAGACAGGGTGATGAAGGCAGCTTTTGGCATGTTTCTCTTCATCCATCAGAGGATTGAATACAAGGATGTTGCCGTAACTGGAGGGTTTGATTTGTAAGAGGAGTCTGGAGAGGCTGGGAATTTTTTCCCTGGAGCGTAGTGGGCTGAGGGCTTTTAAATCACGGGGGGCATAGATAAGGTGAATACTCAAGGTCTTTTTCCCAGTATGGGGGAGTCCAAAATGAGAGGCCATAGATTTAGGGTGAGAAGGGAAAGATTTAAAAGGGTCCTAACAGGCCACATTTTCACACAAAGGGTGGGACATACATGGAATGAGCTGCTAGAGGAAGTAGTGGAGGTGAGCAGAAATACAGCATTAAAAAGACATTTGTACAGGTACATCAATAGGAATAGATGAGAGGGATGTGATCCAAATGCTGGGAAGTGGGCTAGTTCAGTTTAGGAAACCCAGTATGGACAAGTTGGGCCACAGGGTCCATTTCTGTGCTGTATGATTCTATGACTCAATGTACAGCACAAAAGAAATTACAGAGGTGCTGATGTTGGACTGGGATGAACAGTCATAAGTCACACAACATTAGGTCCTAGTCCAACGGGTTTATTTGACATCACAAGCTTTCGAGCACTGCTCTTCAAGAGATGGAGAAGCACTCCAAAAGGTTGTGATGTCAAATAAACCTATTGGACTATAACCTGGTGTTGTCTGACTTCTGACAAAACAAAATTGACAGTTTTGAAAGGTATAGTTTAAAATGCAAGGGATATAGTCAATAAAATAAGTATGGTGTCATACTGTCAAAGTGTCTAATGGAAATTTGACTTAAAGAGAGGCAAGGATGATAGCTAAATATTCTGGGATATAAAGATTGCAGGATGAATGGAGAAGAGGATTAAAAAAAGGTGATGTTTTGATATTGTTGGTTAAAGTGAGGATCTAAAATCTGGATTTAGGCTATTGTCAGGAGTAACCATTTAATGCATGCTTTTGCTAACTACAAAATGACTTCTTAATGCAAGTAACATAAAATAACATAACAAAATGGCTACTGGGAGCAATTGCATCTAACTCTGCTGAAAACTGCATTCCTGAACTAATTGAAAGAATGCCGTGTTTATAGTATGAATTAACCAAGTAAAATATGACATTATTAAAGTATCCTAATTAACCTTGGAAAGCAGGTGTCCCAGAGATAAACAAGCGCAAAACAAGTCAGTTCCCAGGAAATATCATTGGCTTAATTTTATGTCTATTTGTCATATCATTTCATTTTACTGGATTAATTTTGCAATTAAGGCTGTTCTGTTTGTTAAGAAACCTACAAAAGTTGTTTGTGTTTTAAGATTGTGCACAGCTTTTCCACAGTACACAGAGGTACTTAAGCCCTGTGTTGCTGAATAACCTATGCCCGGCGTCGTAATAAATTGTTAAAAGAGACCAAACTGCTAGTGTTTATTTGACCAATTGTGGAACCATGAGGCCCCTCCTCGGGGTCCAGATTTACAAAAGAATCAGTTGCAGCTGGGAGGAGTGATGATGTGCTAAATGAAGTATCAAATGAGCACATAAGTTGAGCTCAGGAAAGAAGAGGGCAACTACACTGCGAATGTGTGTAAAATACCACCAAATTGTGGTAGAGAATTTGAGGCGGCAAGAGTATGTGGGCAAATTTGAGAAGGCAGTAACAATAAGACATTAAACACTTTAACTACCTAAATATTGATTGGGATACAAAGTGTTAAATGCACAGAGGGCATTAAATTCATGAACTGCATTTAACAGAACTTCTTTAGCCAGTATGAAACTAGACCAATGAGGGGTAGCATAATTCTCAATTTGTGCATAGGAAATTAAGCTGGGAAAGTGGTTGAAACAGCAATGGCTGATCACTTTGGAACAGTAATCATGATACAGTTAGATTTAGCAACATTTTGGAAAGGTATAAAGATAGGAGTAAAAGTTCTAAATTGAAGGGAAACAAACTTCATAAAGTTGAGACACTAGCAGACAAAAAGTGGACTAGTTACTACTTGTAGGAAAGAATGTCAAATCAGTAGAAGGCATTCAGAAATTAGATTGCACTGTCCCAGTGTAGGTATGACTCCACAAAGGAAAAGGGTGACACTGCAAATTCTCGACTCCCCTGGATACCCAGGCTAAGATGAAGCACAAAAATAGAGCTTTTAACAATCTCATATTTTAGAAAGCTTAGAGGAGGAATGAAAATACAGGGTTGAAGTGAGAAATTAGGAAAATAAATATAAATAAAATCTGGCCATTTTTATTGAAAAGAATCCAAAGATATTTTAATCGGTACATTAAAACAAAGAGGATAAGTCAGGAAAGAGTTGGGCCGGTCAGATGTAAATGTTAACTTGTGCATGGATGCAGATTTGGTTAGAGCTCATAATAAAAAAAAGTCTGCCTTCACAAAAGAGAGCAATGATGCAGACATCTAATTAAAGAGGCATGTGAAACTTTGGGTACAATAAGCAGAAAGAAAAGGGCAGTTTTGGAGGAACTGACCCCTGATGGTGGATAAATCATCAGGGTCAAACAATGTATAAAAGGAAAACAAAGCCAGGGACACTGAGGGTCATATGTTAATTGTCAGAGGTGGGCAAGTCACTGGAGAACTGGAAGTTTGCAAACATGGTAACATAATTCAAAATGTTATGAGAGAGGTCAAATAAATGTCAGCCAGTCAATCTGACCTTGGTGGTGAACAACTTACTAGAATCAATATGGATAGGTAGGATTATCTGTTACTTGGAGAAATGTGGGTTTATTAGAGACGGTCAGCGTGGTTTTGTTAAGGGAAGACCGTGTTTTACAACTTAAATTCATTTTTTGAGAAAATATCAAAGCAGCTTGATGACAATAGTGCAGTGGATGTTGTCTACATGGATGTTAGCAAGGCTTTTGACAAGGTCCCACTTGTCAATGGAAAGCGGTTCCAGTGAGGGTTCAGTAGTGAGTGCTTTGCTGTTTGTAGTAGATATTAATTACTTATGCTTTGATGTGGGGGATATGATTGGAAAATTAGTACTGAAGTTACGTAGGATGCTTTCCTTCATAGGGGAGTATTGCCTACACAGCAGGAATATAATAATGGACCTTGACAAGACACTGGTTAGGCAACATCTCTGACTACCAGAAGAGGTGGAGCAAGCTGAAACAATTACAACATTTAACAGTGTCTGGATGGGCATATGAATAGGAAGTGTTTAGAAGAATACAAGCCAAATGCTGGCAAATGGGACTATATTAATTTAGGATATCAGGTCAGCATGGATGAGTTGGACCGAAGGGTCTGTTTCTATGCTGTGTATCTCTATGACTCTATGACTATTCACAAAACACCAGCTGTGAGTCATAGAGATACACAGCATAGAAACAGACCCTTTAGTCCAAATTGTCTATGCCGACCAGATATCTAGTCCCATTTGCCAGCACTTGGGCCATATCCCTCTAAACCCTCCCTATTCATATACCTATCCGGATGCCTTTTAAATGTTGTAATTGTTTCAGCCTCTACTTCTTCCTTTGGAAGCTCATTCCATACACGTACCACCCTCTGTGTGAAAAAGTTGCCTCTCAGGTCCCTTTTAAATCTTTTCACTCTCACCTTAAACCTCTGCCCTGTAGTTCTGGATTTCCCCACGCCCCAGGGAAAAGACCCTGTCTATTTATCCGATACATGCCCCTCATGATTTTATAAACCTCGATAAAGATAACCCTTCAGCCACTGATGCTCCAGGGAAAACAGTCCCAGCCTATTCAGCCTCTCCCTATAGCTCAAACCCTCCAACCCTGGCAATGACCTTGTGAATCTTTTCTCAGCCATGTCAAGGTTCACAAAATCCTCCATAAAGGAGGGAGACCAGAATTGCACACAATATTCCAAAAGTGGCCTAACCAATATACTGTCCAACCATAACATGACCTCCCAGCTCCTGTACTCAGTGGTCTGTCCAATAAAGTATATGAAACGCCTTCTTTACCATCCCATCTACCTGTTACTCCACTTTCAAGAAACTATGAATCTGCATTCCAAGGTCTCTTTGTTCAGCAACACTCCCCAGGACATTACCATGAAATGTATAAGTCCTGCTCTGATATGCCTTTCCAAAATTCAACACTTCACATTTATCTAAATTAAACTTTATCTGCCACTCTTCGGCCCATTGGCCCATCAGATCAAGATCCCATTGTACTCTAAGGTAACCTTCTTCGTTATCTACTACACCCCTAATTTTGATGTCATCTGCAAACTTACTAACTATACCTATGTTCACATCAAAATCATTTATACAAATGATGAAAAGCAGTAGACCCTGCACCAATCTTTGCAGCACACCAATGCTCACAGGCCTGAAGTCTGAAAAGCAACTCTCCACCGAAACTCTGTCTTCTACTTTCAAGTCAGTTCTATATCCAAATGGCTAGTTCTACCCTGTAATTCATATGATCTAAACTTGCTAACCAGTCTACCATGAGGAACTTTGTTGAATGACTTACTAAAGTCCAAATAGATCACATCCGCCTCAATTGTCTTCGTTACTTCTTCAAAAAACTCAATCATTTTCGTGAGACATGATTTTCTACGCACAAAGCCATGTTGACTATCCCTAATCAGTCCTTGCCTTTCTAAATACATGTAAATCCTGTCCCTCAGGATTTCCTCCAACAACTTGCCCTCTAATAATGTCAGGCTCACCCTGTATATTGTTCCCTGGCTTTTCCTTACCACCTCTCTTAAATAGTGGCACCATGTTAGCCAACCTCCAGTCTTCTGGCTCCTCCCTGTGAATATCAATGATACAAGTATCTCAGCAAGAGGCCCAGCAATCACTTCCCTTAACTTTCCACAGTGTTCTACGGTACACCTGATCAGGTCCTGGGGATTTATCCACCTTTATACATTTTAAGACATCCAACACCTCCTCCTCTGTAATATGGACATTTTTCAAGATGTCACCATCTATTTCCCCACATTCTGTATTTTCCATTTCCTTCTCCACAATAAAACATTAATGCAAAATATTTTAGTATCTCCCCATCTCCTGCGGTTCCATACGTAGGCTGCCTTGCTGATCTTTGAAGGGCTCTATTCTCTCCTGAGTTACCCTTTTGTCCTTAATGTATTCATAAAATCCCTTTGGATTCTCTTTAATTTCTTTTGCCCTCCTGATTTCCCTCAAGTATAGCCCTACTGCCTTTATATTTTTAAGGATTCACTCGATCTCTGCTGTCTATATCTTACATATGCTTCCTTCTTTCTCTTAACCAAAACCTCAATTTCTCTAGTCATCCAGCATTCACTATACCTACCACCCTTTCCTTTCACCCAAACAGGAATATACTTTCTCTGCACTCCTGTTATCTTATTTTTGAAGGCTTTCCATTTATCAGCTGTCCCTTCACTTGCAAACATGTGACACCCCCAGTCAACTTTTGAAAGTTCTTGCCTAATACTGTCAAAATTGGCCTTCCTCCAATTTAGAACTTCAACTTTTAGATCCTGTCTAACCTTTTTCATCACTATTTTAAAACTAATATAATTATGGTTGCTGGCACTTAAGTGCTCCCCACTGACACCTTATTCACCTGCCCTGGCTTACTTCCCAAAAGTAGGTCAAGTTTGACTGGTGCCTGGACTGGCGCGCGAGGAGGAGCCAGGAAAGGTGGAAAGAATCAGCTGAAAAATGGAGTCAATCTGGATTAGGACATGTTTTGAATATCCAGTGTTGGCGCTTGACCTGAATTAGAAACTCTTGGTGACTCGTTTGGAGCAAATGGAGAAACGGCTGTGGGCCTCAGATGGCGATAGGTCCCAGGTTACTATCTTTATTGGGTTAGAGACAAAGAAAACTGGATTGGAAATGCTGGAATCCAATTTAGACAAACAGGAGGCTGGAAGAACACAGCAAACCAGGTATAACCTTTGTTCAGGACTGGGCATAGGGGTACGAGGAGTTACAGACAAAGGGCAGGTGGGAGTTGGTTGGAGTGGGGAGAGCAGCAAAGTGGTGACGTAGGGATGGGGGACACAGGTGGGGAGTATGACCTGTTTGGTGGATGGGAGGAATGAATCCGGAACTGAAACCAAGACAAATGTTTGTCTTTTCTCAATTTGTATTCTGGACTGACAGTGATTTCACTTTTGTGAATTCATTTTACAGGATATTGCTTGAGACTGGGCTCTCAAAACAAGTTCTGATAGCGTAGCCATCAGATTTTGAATGTGGATCTGAATATCATTGGCATTTAACTGTGGAAGGAAAAAGATTGTTCTTATTTGGGAAAGTATCTCCAAATGTTTGTCAATTGAAAAGCAGCAAAGTTAAAAATCACACAACACCAGGTTATAGTCCAACAGGTTTAATTGGAAGCACTAGCTTTTGGAGCGCTGCTCCTTCATCAGGTGATTGCAACCACCTGATGATAAAGGAATGGCGCTCCGAAAGCTAGTGCTTCAAATTAAACCTGTTGGACTATAACCTACAACACCAGGTTATAGTCCAACAGGTTTAATTGGAAGCACTAGGTGATTGCAACCACCTGATGATAAAGGAATGGCGCTCCGAAAGCTAGTGCTTCAAATTAAACCTGTTGGACTATAGCCTGGTGTTGTGTGATTTTTAACTTTGTACACCCCAGTCCAACACTGGCATCTCCAAATCAAAAAAGCAGCAAGATACTCAAATTAGTGGTTAGATCACTGCTGGGATATACGTTCAGTTCTGGGCCCTGCAGCTGAGGAAGGACATATTTGTCTGAGAGGGAGCACAGGTTTATCCAAATTACTCCTTGTCTCTTTGAAAGAACTGTCATATTTAGTCCCAATCACCCATTTCATATGTTTAACATATCAGCTCCTTATTCTCAAATATATATGACAATAGACAATAGGTGCAGGAGTAGGCCATTCTGCCCTTCGAGTTTGCACCACCATTCAATATGATCATGGCTGATCATCCTTAATCAGTATCCTGATCCTGCCTTATCTCCATAACCCTTGATTCCAATATCCTTGAGAGCTCTCTCCAACTCTTTCTTAAATGAATCCAGAGACTGGGCCTCCACTGCCCTCTCGGGCAGAGCATTCCACACAGCCACCACTCTTTGGGTGAAGAAATTTCTCCTCATCTCTGTCCTAAATGGTCTACCCCGTATTTTTAAGCTGTGTCCTCTGGTTTCTCTGTGCACTTTCTCCCTTAAAATTCCTTATGGACTTGAACTCCAGTATCTTATCATGTGGAATGTTCTAGATCCTGACAACTCTCTGTTTATTGTGAAACTGGTGAAGTCCATATTGAGTGTGGAGGTTATGAAGGGCTGAACTCTGACTGAACTGCATTGGAACGGTGCAGGAGGTTGAGGTCAGTGTAGGAATGAGCAGACAATCAAAATGACAAGGCTACACTGTGAGTGGAGCTTGGCTCAATGAGAGTGCTTTGGAGTTGGGTGAAAACAAAGAGTGAGGTAAGACAAGGAGAGGTGAAGCTGAAAGATTAAGAGTGGTGCATCAGTCTCAGTTCAGGTCATTCAGAAAATAGGCAAAAGTGAAGACTGCAGATGCTGGAGATTGGAGTTGAGAATGTGGTTCTAGAAAAACATAGCAGGTCAGGCAGCATCCAAAGCGCAGGAAAATCAACATTTTGTGCTAAAGCCCTTCATTGGGAATGAGGCTGGTAGCTAAGAGTGTGATGGGTGGATAGAGATGGGGATAATGGTGATAGGTCAGAGGAGAGGGTGGAGCTGATAGGTGGGAAGGAAGATGGACAGGTAAGACAGTTCATGAAGGTGGTGCTGAGCTGGAAGGTTGAAACTGGGATAAGATGGGGAGAGGGCAAGTGAGGAAACTTTTGCCATAGGGTTGGAGGGTCCCAAGACATTCTTTCTCTAGGTGTCGGGTGGTAAGGTTGTGGCGATGGAGGAGGCTGAGGACCTGTATGGGCGGGGTGGGGGGCAGAGTTGAAGTGTTTGGCCACGGTCCCGGGGATATTCTCTGAAGCGCTCTGCGAGTAAGCGTCCTGTCTCCCCACTGTAGAGGAGACCGCATTGGGAGCAATGGATACAGTAAACGATGTGTAGGAAGTGCAGGTGAAACTTTGATAGGGCCTTGGCTGGGGGGAGAAAAGAGAGAGGGAAAGAGGGTGGGTGCAGGTTTTGCAATTCCTGTGATGGCAGGGGATGGTGCCAGGAGGGCAGGGTTGTTGGGTGGGGGTGTGGATCTGATGAGGTAGTCGTGGAAGGAACGGTCTTTACGGAAAGTGGATAAGGATGGGGAGGGAAATATATCTCTGCTGGTGAGGTCAGTTTGTAGGTGGTGGAAATGGTGGAGGATGATGCGTTGTATACAGAGGTTGGTGTGGTGGAATGTGAGGACCAAGGGAGTTCTGTCCTTGTTGCAGTTGGAGGGGTGGGGTTTGAGGGCGGATATGGAGGTCTTCTCAGCTGATGAGGAATGGACAGTTAGATTTTGGGGGTTCATGATCATCGTTACCTTGCAAAGGCAGTTGACCATTTGAAACAATTTCCAGATAGTTTATTAAGTTTATTAAGTGGTAGTTTCGATCTGATACCTTAATAAATTAGACAAAGGAAGTATAAAGCTGTACCAATTGAATATGGTTCACTGATAACCAAGGGCAAACAGGTTGTTGCACAAAACCTGTCTGTTTTGATGTATTTGTAAAGGCAATATCCTGCTCTCTACCCAAAGTGGGAGAGAATTCTTTCCTAGGTGTTCAGCCTTTCTCGTGAAAACAGCTCCCTGAGTAGGACTGACTACCTGTTGAGGACTGTTGTCTGCCCCTGAGCACTTGATGATATATTAAATTGCGGTCTTTAAAGAAGAAAGCCATCTGGTGTGAAGTGGAACTAGTCCTCCTGGGAGCAGATGCAACGGAGATGGAGGAATTGGGAATAAGGGATAGCATTTTTACAGAAGGCAGGGTGGGAAGCTGTGTAATCCAGGTAGCTGTGGGAATCGGTGGGTTTATAGAAAATATCAGTGTTGAGTTGGTCACTGTTGATGGATTGCATCTCCTCACTGCCTCTAACTGCTGCTCCAATTGATCCATGTGATATAGAACATAGAACATCACAGCGCAGTACAGGCCCTTCGGCCCTCAATATTGCACCACCGTCATACTAATCTGAAGCTCATCCCACCTACACTATTCCACGTACGTCCATATGCCTGTCCAATGACTGCTTAAATGCACTTAAACTTGGCAAACCTACTACTGTTGCAGGTAAAGCATTCCATACCCTTACTACTCTGAGTAAAGAACCTACCTCTGACATCTGTCTTATCCCTATCTCCCCTCACTTTAAAGTTGTGTCCCCTCGTGTTTGCCATCCCCATACTTAGAAAAAGGCTCTCCCTGTCCACCCTATCTAACCCTCTGATTATCTTGTATGTCTCTATTAGGATCCGATAGGATTTCTGACTGTGTTTGCAAGCAAATACACTTACTGCAGAAATAATCATCAGTAACATGAAAACTCTCCCTAATCTCTCACATCTGACAGGAAGAGCATATCAGTCCACTAAAGGCTTTTTTTGCACCTTAATCTACAGACCCAGAAAATAGCACAATCTTACTCTTAAAAGAAAAATCATTACTCCAGGCTAACTTAGTACCTAATGTTTTATATTTTAAAATTTTAATCAAGTGACAGATCTCAATTAAACATAACGGCTCGGTGGCTCAGTGGTTAGCACTGCTGCCTCACAGCACCAAGGTCCTGGGTTTGATTCCCGCCTGTCTGTGTGGAGTTTGCACATTCTCCCTGTGTCTGCATGGGTTTCCTCTGAGTCCTCCGGTTTCCTCCCACAATCCAAAGATGCGCAGGTTAGGTGAATTGGCTATGCTAAATTGCCCACAGTGTTAGGTGCGTTCGGGGTAAATGTAGAGGAATGGGTTTGGGTGGGTTTCTCTTCAGACGGGCTGTGTGCACTTGTTGGGCCAAAGGGCCTGTTTCCACACTGAGGGAATCTAATCTAAATAACCAAAAAGAGCCCACTGTACTATTGTAAATTTACAAAAAAAAAGCAGCTCGAGATATAGTACAGGGAGAAAATTGTTGTACAATTGTTGCCAAGGCATGAATTTTGTAGGTACAAAAGGAAAGACTGGATATACTGGGGTTATTTTCCTTGGATAAGGAAAGGCTGATGGGCAACAAAATAATGATGTGAGTTAGTCAGGGGTAAATGTAGAGGAATGGGTTTGGGTGGGTTTCTCTTCAGACGGGCTGTGTGCACTTGTTGGGCCAAAGGGCCTGTTTCCACACTGAGGGAATCTAATCTAAATAACCAAAAAGAGCCCACTGTACTATTGTAAATTTACAAAAAAAAACAGCAGCTCGAGATATAGTACAGGGAGAAAATTGTTGTACAATTGTTGCCAAGGCATGAATTTTGTAGGTACAAAAGGAAAGACTGGATATACTGGGGTTATTTTCCTTGGATAAGGAAAGGCTGATGGGCAACTTAATTGATGTATACAAAATAATCAGCAATTTCAATCAATTGGACAGGGAAGACCTGATTCCCTAGGCAGAGGGATTAATTTCCAGGAAAATCTTTCAACCCAGAGGGTGGAGTGTGTTTGGAATACACTGCCCGGGTTAGTGGTTGAGATGGAAATCTCACTTCATTTAAAATTAACCTGGATCTGCGTACGAAGTGTTGTAACCTGTCATGCTATGGACCAGATGCTGTTAAGCAGATTATAATGGGTAACTAGTGCAAATATACAGCTGAATAATCTCTTGGTGTATCTTTTCAGCATTCAGCATGTAACATTCAGCCCATGGTCTTTGTTGCCCAAGGAATAGAAGAAAAACTTTGAATGACCAAACCATTTGATTCAGTAAATTGCGAAGCTCTGCGAATTGTGTTCCTGGGATCTTAAATTTTATCACAATTCTGCAATTGCTTCAGGTTGATAAATTACTATAACTGTCGTGAAGTGAGAGATGTGAAAAACAGCTGTCTTCAAAATCCAAACAGTGGTCAAGTAAGCAGTGTGGTAGCCCCACATAATTTACAACATACTCAACATTAGCAGTCATGTCATTGCAGAACAACAGCTTTTTGTCAATACTAAGTACCTTTTAGAGGTTGAACACTTGAACCTCAATCACCTCTGTGCCAAAGCTAAACTAACTACTATCAACACACAATCTATAGTTCGCAATTGACTGCAGTATTTTGCCCCTTCTGTACCAGATGTACAAGGCACTCGATTTCTCAACCTGGCTTACAAATTGTTAGACCTATTCTTGAATACTGTACTGCTGAAACAAAACTCATAACAGACCTGATCAGCCAAACATTGCAACTCCCATATTTGAAGGGGGTGATTCCAGGATATGTTGAGAACTTCCCATAAATCAGCAGTCACCTCTCTCAAAAGACCATTGTAGATGAGAATATTCAACACTGGACCACAACCGTGACAGCTGTCCTTTTCCAAACTACAGCAGCAAATATTTAGCAACAAAGATCTTCACAAGTCATCAAAAGTCTTAGTATATGGAGTAACTATTATCACCACATTTCTAATTGCTCAAAGTAGCAGCAACTTGTCCCTCAAGCTGCATCTCACACAGTCCCAATATCTTAACTGGGAACAGAATGGTGGGAAACATGGAAAGCGTAGTTGTAAAAGGTCTAGTTTGTCTTGATTTCTTTTAGAGAGGCAAATGTAAGGACTGCAGATGCTGGAAATCAGAGTTTAGATTAGAGTGGTGCTGGAAAAGTACAGCAGGTCAGGCAGCATCTGAGGAATAGGAAAATTGACGTTTCGGGCAGAAGCCCTTCTTTTAGAGCATGTGGCACCCAGGTGCTGAATGGTCAAGAGAAGATAAAACAACTTGTGAAGCCTTGGGTGTTTTTTTTTTTACATAACAGTTGGAACAATAGAAGTAGCCTGAATGGGTGTGGTCAAATTCCCATCCACAGAACCAGGGATTTTAGGTTTAGCTTTCAGTAGTTGTTGAGATCTTTAAGAAGGAGAAGTTTTTTTTTGTTCCCCTGCTCTGTTACAGCCAAAAGGTGGGGGTTCTCTGTCTCACATGCAATTCCTGAGTAGGCAATCTGTTTTCTGAATTTACTTTTTGCGGAGGGTGGTTTATGAAATGTTAGTAATTGAAACAATCAGAATAGTTACTATTATTCTGTTAAGTTTTCTAATTGAGTTGTTATTTGAGTTCCCCCTTTTTTTGTTGTACTTTAACTATAGTGTTTGAATAAATTGGGTTTTTGCTTAACATTGAGTAGTTTGACTAATCAAATTGCATCTGGAACACAGCATCTCACGTTTACTTTTAGATCAAAACCTTAGGGTCGAGGCTACCTTCTTAATATATTTTAGGGGGTCTGGCCTGGTCAAAAGCAAAAGGAAAGGAAACATGTACTACTATATTGGATCACACTACGTAGGATAATCCAGCTCATGTACCCCCAAGATCTTTAGATCAAGATTCAGGTTGTTCAGTTATACAAAAACCCATGGCAGAAACGACCCTTGAATTGCGGGACAACTAAATGTTAGATTTTACATACATGATAGCTTCTAAATGCTACTAAAAGAAATACTGATCTGAGTGTAATTATATACTGTATGCTTTTGTACTGGTGTGTGTTATAAATAAAATTCAAATGCTATTTTCTTCAAAACGTTTATTCCGAGAACAGGAGCGGCAACTCAATGTCATATTTCTTAAATTATGTTATAAAATATTCAAAATGCATAGAAATTCACTTTGCAGTTCTTCCAAAACATAATGGACCTGAAGTTCAATAGCTACGAGGATATTTAAAGCATTTAAAGCTTATAGAAGAGTTATGTTTACCCTATTAATGTCTAATTTGTTTACTAAACTGTATCATCCACAAACAAGAATTTAAAAAGCAGAAACCTTGAATTTCATAGTAATCTAAAAGCTCCTAACATTCAAGCTCATTTTTCACCAATTCTCATATCAAATTTGTAATCTATTGGATTTTTATGTATTTACACATGGTCCCAATTGCACAATAAAACAACTTTAAAACGATCAAGTGCACAGCGATGAGTGGATGGGAAAATGCCCACTAATATAGCTACAAACAAAACATTTCTTTCATGACATATAAATGTGATTTTGTTTTATGGGGTCATTTAAGCATAAAACTGTTATTTTCAGTGTTGGTGCCTCAACTATTTACAATTTCTCACAATAACCTGGACAAAGGGACCATAATTATGATCTTTAAATTTGATGACAAATAAAACCAGGACAGTAAGTGGACACATGGTGTCTGCAAAGGGCCGTATATAAGATTGAGTGCGACCAAAATTTGTTAGAGCACATGGAGTATAGCGTAGGAAAATGTTAACTTGTCTGCAGAAATAGAAAAACAGCATTTCATTAAATGCAGAGATTTTGCAGAATTCTGAGGTACAGAGGGATCAGGGCATCCTCATCTCAAAGATTATTTTAAGGCAGCATATTTTGCCACAGTTTCACAGATCATAGGTGAGACGACATTTGGAGTACAGTTTACAGTTTTGGTCTCCTTAACAGACAATAGTTATATTAGAGGGTAGCTCACTTGACACCTTGAATTTCTGGGGCAAGAGGAATGGAGAGAGGGAGGGGAAGAACTGGGGTACCTCCTGATGAAAAGGTTGAATAGCTTGGGCCGTATCCATTGGAGTTCAAATGAATGAATGGTGATGTTACTGAAATGCACAAGATCCTGAGGGAATTTGAGGTGGATGCTAGAATTATGTTTCCCATTGCAGGGTCATTTAAAAAAACAAAAGGTCTTCCATTTAAGACAAAGTGATTTTTTTTCTTCAGAGTGTCTGAGTCTTTGGAACTTTCTTTCCGAGAGAACAACGGAGGCAGGTCACGGAGTAACTTTAAAGGCACGTAGATATGTTTGAGGTTAATATGGAAGTCAAAGGACATCAGAGGTAGGTGGGAATATGGAGTTAAAGCTATAATAAGACAGACAGTCACAATCTTATGGAATGGTGGAGAAGGCATGAGGGACATTATGACCTACTGCTCCAAATTTGAACGTTAATTTCCATTATTCTGTAATTATATATCTTCTCTACTGAGGTGGCCAAGCAAATAGCCTGTTCCCAGGTTGCCTCCAATTAAAAGGCATCAGCAACCACCTAGATAAGCCACTTAGCTTGAAATATATTTCATCCATTGAAAGCAATCTGCACTGTGCCTTATCAACTGTTTGAAAGGCTGATCCTTGTTCTAAATCGGTGTAAGAAAAATTGAAAATTCTATTATCTTAATACAAATACCCAATCTATACATATCATGATCAGGACAATCAAAATCAAGTACAATATTCTAAATGAGTCATTCACCATCGACTAGCTTGATATTTATACGGATTTTGATATCCAATTGATGACATGCTAAAGCATAAGGTTCAAAACAAGTATTTTCCTTTGTCACCATCATATTGTGATAGTTGCCAGAGTCCACAGCAACAAAACAGTAATAAAACAGGGAACATATTAATGTCTAAACATAACATGCAAACATACATGTGTATATCCACTCTGGTGGAAATCACAAACTAGCTTTTCAGGAAATTAATCTTTTTTGATTGCCAGACAGCAAATGTTACACTTTCAAAGAGTCTCAACAAAGACTATTTTCAGCATTAAGTATTGCTTTTAAATTACATTTGGAAATCCATACTCTGCAGGTTTCAAATTAGTTCAATTAGCATCAGCTGAGCGATTCAAATAAAAAGATTAACTCATTCATGTATGGTGGGGAGGAAAATAAGTTCAGATCACATTTTTCTGTGTAATCACAGCAGAGCAATATGGGTAAAGGAAACCAGGAAAACAAAAATGTAAAGTTTCTGGAATAATACTGCAATTCAGTACTGAATTTCAGCAACTTTGTTTTTTGATTTACAGATGCCAAGATAATTTAAGCAAAATCGGGATAAAACAAACTAAAGGGAAGTATTAATAAGTGTTTGATGTCTGAACTTTGAATAAATTAATCAGAATCTTCATCATCAAGATATTCTTCTGCATTGCTTGCAGTTCTTGTGATACCTGGAAAAGGAAAAAGGCAAGCAGATTTAGAATACAGGCTTGGAATTACACAGCAAACACGTTACAACATCTTTAGTATGCTTGCTAATCAGTACTAAAAGTGATTCTTAGGCTTATCGAAAAGAGGCATCTTGTCTTTGAGTTACTTTAGATACGGTTTCTAACCAAACTCCTACAAGATCCATCACTATTTTGTATGTTAAAACAGAAATCTAGAAATTATTTTATTTGAATTGCCAAAAATATTCATTTGAATAGGAACAAATTAGGTGAACAGTAGCTATGAACTTCACTTGTATTTTAAATAATGTGCTAAACGGTAATGTAATTAGTTCTCTTAGAGATTTCCTTTCTCGACCAGAGTTACTTCATTTAGAATTTTAACATGGTCTTCGATGGCTCCAGATAAAACCCATCACTTTCAAAAGTGGAAGTTAATAAAAACATTAGTGTTGTTTGGTCCTTTAACAATTTAAACAACCGGATCAAAATCTTCTCCCTTCCTCACAGCACTGTGCGTCTTAGGGACTGCAGTGGTTCAAGATGGCGGCTTACCATCTTTTCCAGCACATTTAGGAACAGGGAATAAATTCTGGCCAAGCCAGTGACACTCATGTTCCCTTGAACAAAAAGAAAAATTCAAAAGGAAATAGCCAGTCATGTGTATGTATGTATCACACATTATTCAGTCTGCTTACATTAAAACAGACTGCTTGGCATCATTCTCAAAGTCTTGGCTGACAAGCAAACTGACAGGTTTATGACAACAAAATAAGATGCCACATTCTTCTGACCAAAGTTCTTCTAAAAATCCTTGCATGTTTAAAGAAATGAATAACAATTTTGTGCATAATTTTGCTTGCTAATTTCTGTCAGCCAATACGGAACATTCTAGAAGGGACTCGGTGAAATAAATAACAGTTTCACAGAAAGCAGAGATATTTGGAAGCAAGTATTATCCCAACATTTCTAAAAGGAGAATAACAACTTCAGAGTTTACGTTTAAAGCTTTCAGCCCTGAGAGATGCAAGTATTTGAATATAAAATATTTTGAAGAAATATTTTATACAATTTTTATTGATCTTTGATTTACAGCAATTATTGAATGCTAAGGATGGAATTCTCAGGACAGGGTGAGCCTATTCCCATGCTCGGAACCAGAACAGAAAACAATAAGTTAGCTTTACCAAGGCACTTGACATGGCATCATCGTGGCATCTGTTTCATGACCAATTAGCAATGGTGGACAGAGTGGCATGTTCATTTTATCAAAGGAAAGATTTCTAATTAGCAATTTAGAAGGGCTCACCAGCACTTGGATTTTTAAAGCTGCAGCAATCACAGGAATGGTGAAGATACCTGGGAAAACTACTCACCAGGTCATTTATTCTTAAAAAGAGGCCATCCTGAAGGATGTAAAGGATAGCAGTGAGATGGACTCTCACAAGGATGTGAGGAAGCAGCCAGCCTCTTAAACTAAGCAGACATAGATGGAAATGGCTAAGGAAGGCGTTGCATGAAGTGCCTGTCGCCTGAAGGCAGTGCAAGAAGAGGACCTAGAACATGAAAAAGGTATGACAGGATAGTAGCATAACATCTTCAGGTACCAGCTAATGCGTTTGTGTGCACAAAAACATTATTTATATTAGCATTAATAATTTTGATTTTCTTCCTATTAATGAATATAAACTAGTTTGGTGAAGTTGTGTGTGGTGGGCTTGTCTCAAGACAGTTGAACGGGCAAGGAAGAAATTGGTACCCTGACTGAATAACTGTATAATTGCATAAACCCCGACAGCAGGATGGAAAGATAATGGTTAAGCCACAAATTTGTGTCAATGTCTGCAAAATCAACTTTAACTAAAGCACTGCTTGAGCTGTGAGAATACAGTCACTGATTATTCCTGTTGCCATAAATATGCTGCCTTCACTCCAACATTGAAGGCAACAAGGAAATTGGAGATAACACAGCAGACAGGGGTGCGTGTGTTCATTTAAAACACAGCTTTGAAGAATGTCCTGGAGGAAATACAACTGGCCATTACTTGGAAAAAGTCAGTGGTGTACTTAAAAAAAACAAATTAAAGGGGTCAAAACAAAGTTTAACCCTAAATGGCACTCAAAGAAAGGAAGTAGTAACACCTCTGAATAAGCTGATTAAAATACAATCTGTTGTATGCTGTTGTTATCAGGGCCAGAAACATTCTTTTAAAAAACAAACAGATGCCAACTCTAGATTTTAACATTCCCAACATTATATAGGTCACCACAACTTGCAGTTGACCCTCTCTCCAAACACTTCACATTCTCATCTAAACAGCCACACTTCTTCAACCCATTAATACTCTTGCTCTCTCACGCTTATGTCTGTCATCCTCTACAAACATTATTTCTCTCTCATCAAAAAAAAAGGCATTACCATAGAATCCCTACATTGTGGAAGCAGGGATTCAACCCATTGAGTCCACACCAACCCTCCATAAAGCATTCACCTCGTTCCCCCCCCAATCCTATCCCTGCATTTTCCATGGCTAATCCACCTAGCCTGCACATCCCTGTACACTACAGACAATTTGACACGGCCAATCTACCTCACCTGCAAGTCTCTAGACCAAATCTGTTTTGGTTTGAAGATGGCACACAACTTGCCAAGTGACAGGGGCCCCAGGGGAATTGGGGAGGCTGGAAGTACCAACCTCCAGTGATAGACAAAAAAAAATCCCAAGAGAACTGCAAATGCTGGACATTAGAAATAAAAGCAAAAATTATGGAAAAGCTCAGTAAGTTTGACAGCATCTGTGGAAAGAAAGCAGAATTAACATTTTGGGTCCAGTGACTCTTCTTCAGATCCTTCCAGTGATGGGCACCTTTTAAGTGTGCATTCTGAATGATCAACAGGGGTCTTATGATAGGAGTCGGCACAATAATAACAACCTATGTAAAAAACCCGAGCCTCCTGATAAACAAGCTCTCAGTAATGTCAGGAGAGCTGTTTCTGTGCCTTGAGACCCTGTATTGGTATTTCACCTGCCTGCTGTATCCATCTCTCCTGCTCAGTACATAGGTTGATAGGAATTAGGGCAGGAGGCAGCAATTCAGCTCTTCGA
The DNA here is from genome assembly GCF_004010195.1 of Chiloscyllium plagiosum. Classification (NCBI taxonomy): domain Eukaryota; kingdom Metazoa; phylum Chordata; class Chondrichthyes; order Orectolobiformes; family Hemiscylliidae; genus Chiloscyllium; species Chiloscyllium plagiosum. The sequence goes on along the minus strand of NC_057711.1, from coordinate 75,966,171 downwards.
GCCCACTCTGCCATTTAACATGATCACAGCTGATTTTATCCTGGTCTCAACTTCACTTTCCTGCCTGCTCCCCATCATCCTTTATCCCATTTTCATAAAAAAAAAATCGATTTTTAGAAGCTATTAATTGATTATGTTTCCACTGCATTGAGGGAGTGAATTCCACATATTCACAATCCTCTGAGGAGGGTCTCATCTCAGTGAGAGGAGGTAGGTTCAAAACTATGACCACTTGTTCCAAACTGTCTCAAAAGGAGATCATCTCTTCGATACCTACTTTATTAATTCCTTTAGCATTTTATATGCCCCCTTACATTCTTTTGAACTTCAATTACTAGCCCAAGCTATTCAACCTAGAGGCAGCATGGTGGCTCAGTGGTTAGCACTGCTGCCTCACAGCGCCAGAGACCCAGGTTTGATTCCAACCTTGGGCGACTTTGTGGAGTTTGCACATCACGTCTGCATGGTTTTCCACCAAGTGCTCCAATGCCCTCCCAAAGTCCAAAGATTATCAAGTTAGGTGAATTGGCTATGCTAAGTTGTCCATAGTGTGTAGGTTAAATGCATTGGGAAATGGAGGAATAGGGTAGGATGATGGATCTGGGTGGGATGATCTTCGGAAAATTGGTGCAGACTTGTTAGGCTGAATGGCCTATTTCATAGAATATCACATTGAGATGCTCCTCGTATGACATCCCTGGAATCAGCCTCCTGAACCACCTCTGAACTGCCTCCAGTGCCACATCTTTCCTCAAGTGAGACCAAAACCAGACACAATATTTCAGGTGTCGGCCCACCAAAACCATATATAATTGCAACACCACTTTCAATCTTATAATCCAGTTCTTTTGTAGTAAGTGTCAATTCTATTTGCCTTGATTATATGCAGAACCTGCATATCCATTTTCTGTGACTCAAGGGACAAGTGCTTTAGGAGAAGGTAGTTGCTGCTGGACTTGGTGCTAGTGCTGTTGGTGATGGGGCAAACTGCACAGGCAATTTCCCTGATGAAGTGGAGCTGAGGAGAGTCAGGTACTGGATGAAGTATTTTAAGATGTTGTCATGCGTCAGTCAAGCAGTGATAGAACCCTCCGAGAACAAGTGTTTTGACTTTGCAGTCACTCAACTGACCATGGTTTAGAGGTCTTAATTTCACAATTTGGTTTTAAAAAAAAAGTAGTCCAAAGTAGAATAAGCTCAGGGGGATATTTTTAAGAAGGTAACCAGAGGTGTTGATGAGTAATGCAATTGATATGGTCAACATGGAGATTTAACATTAAGGTCCCTCATATAGACTGGCCAAGAAAGCAAGACCACACGGGATTCAAGGCAAAGGGCCACGTTTGATCCAAAATTGACCGTTAGGAAGCAGAGAGTGATTGGAGAGAGTTATTTCAGAGATTGGAATTCTGCTTCCACTGGGGTCCTGCAGAGTTTGGTACTAGGGTTCTTGCTTGTGGTGTACATAAATAATTCAAACTCAAACATAGGAGGCATGAGCATGAAATTCATAAATGGCATGAAAATTGGTAGGATGATAAAGAGGCTAGCCATACACTGCAGGAAAAGCAGTAGACTGATCAGGTGGGCAGACTGAGAGGTGATTTCCTTGGAGAGCACTAACAAGGCAAGGGATTACATTATGACTAGTACAACCCTTTAAAGTACTGAAGGTCAGAAGGACCTGTCAAAGCATTGAGCAGAGGAGTCAGGATGTCCTGTTTCAGTATTGGCAAGAACACATTTAGAGTACTATGTGCAATTTTGGTCACCCTACTATGGAAAAAGATATTCAATGAGTACGAGTGCAGAAAAGATTTACTGGGATGCTACCTGGACTGGAGCATTTGAGTTTAAGGAGAGGCTGGATAGACTGGGACATTTTTTTTCCCTCCCTACAATAGGAACCTGAGAGATGAGCTTATAGATGTCAATAAAATCAGAGGCATAAATAAGGTAGATAGCAGACAGCTTTTTCCCCCAAGGTAGGGGAGGAGATGGCATAAGTTTAAGGTGAGAGGAAAGAGATATAAAAGAGTCCAGAGGAGTAATTTTCCAGAGGGTGGCGAGTGTTTGAAAGGGGCTGCCAGACATAGTGATGGAGGAGAGTACAATTTGGTTATTTAAGAAACATTTGGGCACGTACATGTATGGATGGTATGGAGGGATTTGAACCAAATATAGATGAATGGGACTTGTTTAACTGTGAAAACTAAGTGGTACGGACAAGTTGGGCTGAAGGGCTCGTTTCCATGCTGCAAACCTCTATGATTCGATGACTCTGTCCTTCATGTGGTATCCACCAATCCCTCAAAAGTAGGGAGGAGGAGGAGATTAGGTGCCATATGGGATATTTATCTTTATTACCTGAGGCATAACATACTGAACAAGGTGATTATGCTGGGACAATATAAGTGCTGGCTAAGCCATAATCGGAGTACTGCATACAGTTCTTGTTGACACAGTATAGGAAGGATACCATTGCATTTGAGAGGGTGCAGAGCAGATTTACCAGGGTGGTGCCTGCATTGGAGGTGTTGAGCTATGAGGAAAGATTGAATAGACTGGGGTTGTTTCTCGGAGCAATTAAGGTTGAAAAGGGACCCAGTAAAGGGATGCAAGATTTTCAGCAGCATAGATTGGGTGGATAGAAAGGCAGAGTTTCCATTAGTAAATAGCTTTTAATCTGTGCCCTAGTTAAGAGGCAAAAGCTCCAGGTCCTGAAAATTAATTTTATATTTGTGTAATGTCAAATGAAAATTCCATGTTAAAATAATAACAGTACATATTTGAAGCAGGCAATATTTCAGCTTTTAATGTACAGTCTCACTGTGCAAAACTTTTAAGTGATGAATAAGTCTTTACTTTCTAATTTGTGATCAGAATGATTCAGCATGCTTAGCTACTAATATTCCTCTATGACATCACTGTCAGTGGTATTCTGGAAATCCCAAGCCTGGCATGATATTCAAATTGATGGTGGAAAAGGTGAAATTCATGCCACAGAGGAGATGGTTAGATCCTTGTAGGCAGCTTCTCTTTAAAGAGATCTTTATTGACAGTTATCACTTTGCAACCATCTACAAAATTCATGCTATTAATATTACTCAGATTTTATCTTGCAACAACCAATCCCTTTTGGATCAATACAAAACTTGGTAAGATTGACAGGGAAATCAATTTCTCAAACTCGTCAGATATTACTTTCCCATCAATGTGTGATTATTTTTGGCTTAAAATCAGAGATCTTCAGTCAATTCCAAATAAAATGTCCTTTTTGGTGAAATTGCTAGTAATGTCAAGGATAAGTCACAGAGTCCTTATGTGACTCCAAACTAATTAAAATATGAATGTAGCTTTTTGTTGTATTGGAGCACAGCAAAGTGTTTCCCAGAAGCACTATAAAATAAACAATGAAACTAAGCCACGTAATGGATGTTCGCTCAGATGACCAAAACATTAATTAAGTAGATTTGAAATGGTGTCTTTGAAGAGAAAGGTAAGGATGCAGATTGTTAGTTCCTAAAGTCAACAAATGTTAACATTACACTCATTTCCCTACTCATTTTGCAGATAATAACATCATTTTCTTAAATTTCTTGACTGGGAACAGGAAATGAGAATTCACACAACTTCCCTCAAGTTTAGAGCTCAAACAGTGAATATAAAGTAATTAGTTATTTTAAAAGCATGCAAAATATCTCAAGGAAATGAAACTATTGCTGAACCAGCTGTACAAATCAGCAAAAATAATTTGTTTTGGAGACAATTCTAATAATCTTACATATTTCCCAGAGGAATAAATAATAAAATTATTCTGCAACCAGCTTAATCTGTAAAACATTAAAATTAGAAAATACATTATATAAAACTAGACTAGATTAAGTCCATACTAGCTCCCTGTGTACAGGATTCATCTGCCAAATTGTTTTCAACCATTTCCACATCAGACAGCATCAGAAGCACAAATTAATTGAAAAGAGAAATAACTAGGTGGGGACCTTTTAGGTTTTCTCCCCCCTAATAAAAGCTGACACTAGGTAGCTAGACCTGAATTTCAAATTAAGAATTCAAACTCATTTTTTCATTGTACAAAACTATTGTATAGATTTCTTACATAGTATCTCCTGTATCTATAAGGGGACCAAAGCATAATTTGTGAACAGATGGAGATATTCACAGAGCAATATTAAGAAATCTCAATAAAGCACATATTGGCTCATTTTTCCTCTTACATGGTTAAACGTCAAAACCAATTGTAGAAACTTCAAAAATATATCAATTGAAATAAAGAGGACATTTTGAAAGGATGCACAGATATCAAACAAGAAGTGAACATGGGTTGTAGGTACATCGAACAGTAATAAATTCTTCCATTACTGCATTAACATCAAGATCATCAGGGAGGGAGTGAAAGCCATAAAGAATACCAGTAAAGACGAAACCAGCACTTGTTGAACACTAATATTCAGGGGACAGAGTTACAAAGAATTGTTACATTCAATTCCCACAACTGGTTGCAACTTTTCACTGTTGTAAAATATTAGTTGCATTCAATTCTACATTGCAATGGGTCCTAGGCCTGTTGCAAAGTTAATTGGTTACTGAAAGTCAATCCTGGATCACAGTTCTAACAAGATTAGCCAAGGTAAAGGCAGGAAAGATGTTCCTGAAGACGAGGGAATCCAGTACTAGGGGTCATAGTCTAAAGATACAGGGTAGGCCATTTAGAACTAGAATGAAGATAAACTTATTCACCCAGAGAGGTTTGAACTGTGGAGTTCTCTGCCACAGAAAGCATTTGAGACTAAAACAAAGTTTTCAAGAAAGAATTAGATAATAGTTCTTTGACCTAAAGGGATCAAATGAATATGGGTAAACTGGGAGCAGGGTATCGAGTTCAATGATCTGCCATTAGTAGGTGGAGTATGCTCCAAGGGTTGAATTGCCTTCTCCTGCTCCTATTTTCGATGATAGTTGGAAAGGGAGAGATGGAAGCAGATCCATGCATAAAAAAAAACTATTTAGCTTGACTGCTGAAAAGGCTGGGAAATCAGCAAGGTCTGTATTGGCGCACTTGCTATTTAATGTATTTTGTGGAGTGTTCCACAATGGTTTGTTACCCCATATTTGCCTCATGTTAACATTGGGATGTTAACATCCTGACCGTTGAAATGCTTTTGTCAATAATCTGGATGTTTGCTTGGCTAAGTTTGTTTGTAACAAAGTAGTTTTTCTTTGTAGACTTAAGAAAACTGGCTGGCTTGTTTTTAAGACTAAACCACAGGACAAATCAGGACAGTGCAACTGGCCATATTATTAACCTGATTAAATTTAAAACTTGTGACCAGAGAAGGAGTAAGGCTAGAAAGGAATCAGTGCACCCCTCCAACCCCAGGAGTAAACAATTCTTGCAGCATGAGGGAAAGCTATAGCAATATCATTCATAGAAATAATCCACACTGACATAAACACCGCCAAATTAGGTGAAGAGGTTCAAACAGGCTTAAAATGATACAAAATGAACATATATGTGTGTCAAGACTACACCCACCCACTCGTGATGGGAGAGGTACAGACCATCAGGGAGGTATCATTATGTTGGAAAGAAGATCACAAAATAATAAAAAAGCTATTCAAGAAAAAACATTTTAATCCGGTGAACATCAAATTCCAACAGAACAATGAAATTGATTCTTAAGAATACATCTGATAATTATATAAATGGCAACAATCAAGGAAAGACCAGTCATCCAGTCATGTGGCTTTGGAAAAGAATTGTTGACGAACCAGGTTCCTTATCGAACAGTGAAAAAAATTCACGTGGTATACTTCAGAATTTACAGAATCATGAAGTTTCTCACAAAACATTGTTTCTAGAACTGAACAATAGAGAAAGAAAAAAATTCAAAATGGATAAAGTTCTGGCCAATGAAAGAAAGCAGATCCGAACCATATATGTTGCAATTGCATTTAAACATTGTTATAGATTCATATAAACTATATTATGGTATAATCTGTTGCAAGACCCACAAACTAGCTAGCCCACATTCTTTAATTAGGTAACTATTCAAATAAAGTTCCCTTAGTTGACAAGATCAGACAAATCTTTACACTTTGTGCTCAGTTTTAACTCATGACACAGAGGTGCTGAGCTAACAGTTCCTAATTGTGCCCAGAGGGCACTTCCTGCCAATTCCATAAGGGTGCTACATTAGCATGAAATGTTTCAACCCAATTTGTTCTCTTCTGGCAACAATGGAAATTCCACCCTTGTTTAACCAATATTGTTGATCACATGTGAGCTACGCAAGTGCTCAAGTTAAAATCTTGTTGCAAGATCCAAGATGGTGGCAATCTAATAGGTCTGCCCTGCTGAGCTCTGCACCGTAACACAGGCAAGATGATGCTTTTACCTTTCCTTGATTAATTATTTTGGAAAAGATCAACAATTTTAGGTCCCCAGAATCTTTGTGCATTAGTTTTGGTGATCAGGAAAGATGACCAAGAGGAATGCAACAAGCAGGGCATTCCCCTGCAGCAACAGACATGTCAGCGGCTGCAGCATCTATCTTTGCAAACGTTCCTTTGGACCGACCTGCGCAGCAGGCTCTGGTCTGAGTTCAGGGAACTCAGAAAATAGAGTCAATGATGGACGAGATCCGGACCAGGCTGGAACACATCTCGACCATGCTGCAGAAGCATGAGCAGGAGGGCCAGCATCCTGGGCAGCGCATGGAGAAGGTGGAGCAGCGGACCGCGGCAGAGTCCTCTGCGGGTTAGGTTCAGGCACTGGGAAGGCAGGTACGGGCCTTAGTGGAGCTGCTGAAACAGGAGTAAGGAGGCCAGCTAGTCAGTTTTCTGGAGCAATGGCTCCTGCAGTTCTTGGGACTGGAAGTCAAGGTGGGCTGGGTGTGAACAGAGCGGCCTGGCTAGGTCGCAGTACGCAGACCTGGATCAAACCAGCGGCCCCGCCAGGTGCTAGTGCGACTCCAGGACTGGAGAGATAAGCAAATGGTGTTGGCAGCTTCCAGAGCACTGGGGAAGGATCCACAAGGAATCAAAAATAATTTTTTCCAGGATGTTTCTGTGGCTGTGAAACGCATGAAGAAGGCCTTTGATGAAATAAAGGAGAGCCCGAGAGACTTGAATATTCAGTACTCTAAGGTATCCGGCAGTGTTACATTTCAGCCATGGAGGGTCCCGTGCATAATTCTGATTCATCAGAAAAGGCAAAAGACTTCCTGGGGACATTAAAATAAACTGGCTGGTTCAAGTAATATGGATGATAGCGTTTCCTTTATTTTCTCTGTTGTTTACCTGGTTTTGCTCTTTTAATATGTGGGGGGTCCTTTCTTTATCCTCTTTCTCCCCTCCTGTTGTCTTTTTTCTATTATTCCCCTTTTTCTGCTCTCTTGCGCTTTGGGTTTTTAAAAAATCAGTAATGACTGGGGTGGGATGGGTTGAATGCCCATTTCAACTTTCTTGTTATAAGATAAATGCATTCTTTACTTTGTTTTGCCTAGGTTTGGGACGCAGCTTCAGCTAGGAGGAGTCATGGAGGTGTTAGTGGGTAGCGTGAGGGCCACATGTGTGGAAGGAGGAAAGTCTCCTTTTTTTGTCTTTGTGTTGGTTCAGTGCAGGAGTAGTTTTTAGAGGTTTTGCTTTGGTAGTTTTTGTAGTTGTATTTTATAGTTTATATAAATCTTTTACTGTTTCCACTCAGTGCAATAGGAGTAGTGTTCTTCCTCTCGGGGGTGGGGGGGGGGGGGTCATGGGCTGTTTCGGATAGCTAAGGCTAATTGTTCATTTAAATAGTGTACCTGGAATGTTAAGGGGAGTCATTCACTGATATTTTGAAGTCTTCAAAAAGAAAGGGTCGATGTTGTCCTGTTGCAAGAAACACATTTAAGCGACAAGGAGCATTTAAAATTACAGCAGGGAGTATTCGGCTGGGTGTTTTTCTAGTCTTTTCATTCTAAAAGCAGGGGAGTAGCTATAATAATTCAGAAGAATCTTCTATTTCAGCTGTAAGACCAAATTAAGGACAATTTTGGGCGGTTTGTGATCCTCACAGCTTTAATACATGGGGAGGAGTATGGGATTTTGAATGTTTTTCATCCCACAGGCTTTTTTTGATTTGGTATTGTCCTGTAGAATTGGTAACATAGCCATTTCTGACCATGCAGCGGTGTATTTGGAGGCTAAGGCCAGGAGTTAGTGGGACAGGCTTGCGGCAATGGTGCATGGATCCTTTCCCCCTAAGGACAGTAAGTTTATAGAGTACTTTGTGGGAATTTAAAATTTTTTGGGATATTAATTCAGGTACAGCTAGTAACCCAGTGCTCTGGGATACTGCCAAGGCCTATGCAAGGGGTTTGATTATTTCTTACTTGGCGACCCGGAAGCAGCAGAGGGGAGAGCAGCAGCGAATGCTTGAGGCTAGATTGAAAGTAGCTGCATACCTTGATAGGCCGTCTGTGACCAAGTTGCAGCGGATTACAGCCCTCAGGGTGCTCGGAATTCTGCACTCAGAGAGCCAAGAGGAAGATCTCCTTTCCATACTCAGATAACTTCTGTTGTGGTGATAAGTCAGAGATAGCTGGCATATCTGGCCCAGAAGAGTAGTGTCTCCCACCCCCCCCCAATCTATCACATCCAATTGTGTGTGTACTGGTTCTCTTACTCTAGACTCCAAAAAGATTAATGCGGCATTTAGGAAATGCTATTTTGAGTTGTATCTGTCAGAGGGCTCTGAGGACAGGTTGGTGAAGGTGGAATTTTTTTTTTTTTTTTTTTTTTTTTAAGAAAAAGGAACTTGGACCTTCCAGGTGTAACTCTGGAGCAGGTGTCCCTTTTGAATGCCCCTCTGACAATCCAAGGAGATACAGAAGGTAGTGAGGCAGCTTCAAAGTGGTAAGGTGCCCAGCCCAGATTTCAGCGTGGATTTTATAATTATGTTGGCTGGGCCAATGTTGGACATGTACAATTATTCGAACAGGCACGACTGCTTTCCATCCTCAGAAGGTAATATCACCCTAAATCCCAAGAGAGGGAAAGCCCCAGAAGACTGCTTTGTACAGGCTCAATTTGCTGCTAAATGTGGACTTTAGAATTCTGTCGAAAACTTTAGTGCTGAGGTTGGAGAAAGTATTGCCCCCTATTGTAAAGGAGAACCAGACAGGTTTTATTAAGGGTTGCAGGTCCTTTAACAACATTAGAAGAGAACTGAACATGGTCCAGGTATGCCAGCTAGGGTGGATTCTGAGCTTGGTAGTCTCCCGAGAGGCAGAGAAAGTGTTTGACAAGATGGTGTTTTGGGGGAGGCGGGAAGAAATGCCTTGGCTTGATGGGTGGCAATATTATATAAAGATCTTAAAACAGCGGCTATCACTAATAGCAGAAGGTCTGACAATTTTTGTATTGATAGAGGTAGCCGACAAGGGTGCCCTCTCTCACCGCCTCTGTTTACATTAGTGGTGGAAGCTAACTGGAGGGACCCAATTATAGTTGCTCTGGAGGTGGGATCAGGGGGGCATAAATCACCCTTTTGAGAACGTTTTTCTCTATCTAAGCCAACAATCTGTGCCCCATGTAACATAAAAGTTAACTTATTTGGCTCTTTCTCGGGGTCTAAAATCAATTTTGTGAAGGCGGAGGCCATGTCTGTGGGAGACCTTGTCAGAGTACCTGATCTGGAGGGTGGAATCGGATTCCCTTTCAGGAACCTGAAAATACAGGGAGGTTTCCTGTATTGAGGCATTTTTATCACTCCAGCCTTTAATCAATTATATAAAGCTAATTTTGTGCAGTTGCTGGAGAATATAAGACAGGACCTTGAGCATTGGGAGGCTCTACCAATGTCTTGGTTGGGTAGAATACCTCTAGTTGTTCTTCAGTGTTATTCCTTGTTATTTATATCCCATTCAAATGATCCCTCTGATGCTACTCTCAAGTGTGATGGAGGCTTAACAGTTGACTTGGTTCTTTCATCTGGTGTCGTAGGCGACCTCTTATGAAGCTTGCTAAACTGCAACGTCCACAGGGAATGGGAGGGGTTTGACTTTCCAAATTTCACAAACTATTAATAAAAGTTCCCTATTATGCCATGTGAATGATCGGGCTTGCCAGGATTAGAGGTCAATATGGCTACATATGGAGGCCTCCCAGGCAAAATGCCCCCTTATTAATTGGTTGTTTATGGACAGGATGAGGACTGTCATGGAGCATTGCACCAGATTGCCCTTAACGTGGTTAAAAGCATGGAGAATGATGCAACAAAGCGAGGGCAATTTATATAAAACATGCCTTTTCACTCGCATAGTAGGAATGCCAGGATTCCGGCTTTAGGCTCTGGGAGGCTAGAGGAGTCATGTTTTGGAGACCTATTTGAGGGGAAGGTCAGAATGTCTTTTGATATGTTGAACCAGAAATATGAATTGTCTAGTAGGGACCTCTTGCTTTTTTCAGATCAGGGACTTTATACAGAAAAAGACATTTGTTAATCTGTACGTCTGATGTGTAGAGGAGAGTATTTTGGTCCACAGGTACTGTGGGATGGTGTAGGTTAGTTATGGAACATATCCCTCTAGACTTCCGTAAAGTATGGTGCAGCACTCAGCACAATCCCACCAAAGCTCCCATCGCTGGGAACATCAGTTGGCTTACCCACATTTATTCAGGATTTTTTCTCCCGGGCCTCCAGCCCAGACATAGCCCTCACAGCTATACGAAACCCAAATCAACATAGCCGACAATTCTGCGTCCAGTGGTGGTTAAAGCACAAAGAATTAGCCTCCAAAATTAGAAATTACTTTAGCTTTCGCAATTCAGGAATGCAGTTATATAGAAAAAGGAAGTTCATTGTATATTCAGCTTGGTTTTCAACAGTACAGAGTACAAGACAGCTCCAAGTGAAAGGAAATAAGGAAGCTAAAGAGATTGAGAATAGCTTAGCAGCTAAATGAAGTGGAACCCAGATGTATTTTATAAATGAACAAGACAAAAAAAAAGTCAAAAAAGGAAGACAGGGATCAAAAAGGAGATATCCTTGTGGAAGCAGGGAACAGGCTTGACATATTAAATGGAAATATCTTCTTTATTAGTGAAATTCTCAATGAGGCAGTCTAACAGTTTATAGTAGCAATATTCAGTAAGGAAGGAATAGCTGGAGTAGGTAAGTGAGCAGCCCTCAAATTAGAAAAGTTATCTTGTCCTTGTAGGACATGAGTGGGTGAAAATTCAGAATCATCATGGCCTAACAGGCTACCATTTGACCCAAGTCGGTATCGACTCTATTTAGAGCAATCTAGTCAGTAATCACCCACTCTCGCACCCACTCAAATTTTCTAAAATCATTGATCATCTCTACTTTCAACAATTGTGAAAGCAGTAAATTCCACATTATGAAGCCTTTGCAGCCTCTCCTTAGGGGACAGCACAATGAGACAAGAGAACTACAAACATTACACACCCATTTTAAAACAGGGAGAGGATATACTTGGTAACCACAAGCCAATCAGCCTAATATCAAATAATAATCCAGTTATCACTTAGAAAATCTTGGGCTAATAAATGAAGGCAATTCGCAACAGAATGGAGTTCACTGACATAGTAACAGAAGGCTAATGACGTGAGTGCATTTGATGTTGTGCATTGGTCTTTCAAATGACAAAGCATCACTTTACAGACTTGTTAGCATAATTAAATCAATTGTGGAACAAACAATAGAGTCAGTGTGGATACAAAATTGGCAAAGAGGCAGAAAGCAGTGATAAAAGTTGATTTTCAGATTGGAGATAAACAAATTGGTATACTCAAGGGTTGGTGTCAAGCCAAGTACACTGTACTCTAAGAAATAGATGAATCATCTGGACATGGTCATATAATGCATAATTCCCAAGTTTGAAGATATGTTGCTCGTAAATATAGCAAACAACATTGAGGACCAGAAATTTTTGGTGTGTGTTCTCAGCATTTGGCTATCCCTGGTTAGGGCAGGAATTCCCATTCGAACAAAGAATACAACCAGATCACTCAACTCTTCACCACCTTTCTAAAAGATCATGGCTGATCTGATTTTAACCCCTTCTATATTTCCACATTTCCCTCAATCTATTGACATCTTGATAATCAGAATCTACCTAGCTCTGCCTAAAGCTATTTAAAAATTCTCCATCCACTGCCTTTTGAGGAAGGTAGTTTCAAAGATTCACTTGGAGAAAAATAATGTTTCTTCATCCTTGTCTTAAATGGTTGACACCTTATTTTTATAGTCTGGCTCCTAGTTATAGAAAGTGCCACAAGAGGAAACATCTTTTCCATATTCACTTCGTCATGTCCCCTCAGTATCTTATATGTTTAAAGTAGTCATCTGATTTCTAAATTCCAGAGGATACAGACAGATCCCATCAAGCCTTTCCTCAAAAGGCAACCCACTCATTCCAAGTATTGGTTTAGTAAATCTTCTCCAACCTGCCTTGAATGCATTAACATCCTTGAAGACATATGGCAACCACTACAGTACTGGACACTCCAGGTGTAGTGTCACCAATGTCCTGTGTAACTGATGCATAACCTTCCTAATTTTGCATTCAATCCCTCACAATAAAGCATAACCTATTAGCTTTCCAGATTACTTACTGCACCTATACAAATCTTCTGCGACTCGAACTCAAACCCAGGTCTCTCTGCATCTCAGAGCTCTAACCTCTCATCATTGAGATGGTTTTTCTTATTCTTTCTGCCAAAATGGACAATTTCACATTTTTCCCCCACAGTACCCTACTTGCTAGATCTTTGCCCTTTCACTTTTTCACTTGAATCGTCAGCAAATTTAGCCACCATACCTTCGGCTCTTTTATCCAAAATTATTTACATAAATTGTAAAGAGTCAAGGCTCAGCACTGACCCTTGGGGCACATTTGTGGCATCTTACCAGCCTAAAAGAGACCCATGTGCCTAATCTCTGCTTCCAGTTAAGGCCTTTTTCTAGGTCAACATTATCCCCTACAGCACAAGCTTTAATTTTCCATAACCACCTTTAACGTGGCACGTTATGAAATGCTTTCTTGAAATCTAAAATACAATACATCTACAGGTTCCTTAGTCTAAAGCACAAGTTTAAACTTCAAATAATTCAATAAATTAGTTAAACACGATTTCCCTTTGACAAAGTCATGTTGGCTCTGTCTATTGTAATGCCTCTGTCATTCGTAATCTCTTTCATAATAGCTCCTAACTTTTCTTAAATTCATTTGTGGGATGTGGGTATAACATTCTCCCTGTGGAAAATGTTGAGCTAGCTGGCCTGTGCTCTCCCATTTTCTGTCTCCCTCCTTTTTTGAATAAAAGATTGACATCTGATATTTTCCAATCTAAAGGAATCTTCCTGAATCCAATGAGTTTTAGAAAAATTAAAATCAACCCAACTATAACCACAAGCTATTTCTTTTAGAATCCTAGGCTAAAATCCATCAGGACCCAGAGTTTTGTCAATTTGTAGCTTCAACAATTTACTCATACTACCTACATGGTAACTAACTCCAAGTTCCTTGTTCCCTTTCAGTTTTACATTTACATCTATTTCCAGGATGCCACTGGTATCCTCCCTAGTGATAGACCAGTATTTTGCATTGACCAAGTTATTTGCCATCTCTATCATCCATTGCTAATTCCCTAGATGCATTTCCTGTCAGAAAAACACTTAATTTTAAATATCTGAAGAATCATTTCCTGTTTTTCCCTGGTTAATCTTTCAGTAATTATTTGCTGTTTGACATTGTCCAATCTTCTGACCTGCGACCCATTTGCAAAATTATACCATTTCTTAGAGTTTGATACTGTTAACTTTTTTCTCCCCCCAGTTAACAGATGTAGAGTCCATCTGTTAGAATTCTTATTAGTTGAAATGCACCTATTCTGCATTTTATGGAATATCCCATTAAATGTATGCCAGTGGGTCTCATTAGTCAATTTGATAGAAATTAATAGTGTATTTGTCCATTTTAGAATGTAAACACAAGACAACACTTTGCCTTGGGTCTAGAATCACATGTAGGCCAAGTCACAAAAGACAGTAGATTTCCTTTCCTAAGCAATGGTAGTGAACCAGATGAGTTTATATGATAAGTTAGCAACTTCATGGTCATCATACTGATGTTAGCCATTTACTCAAATTTATTTGGCTAAATTTGATCATAGGAAACAAACAAAGTCAGTAACATGGGGAGAGAGGGGAGAAATTAAATTTAAGGTAAAGTGGAGTGATGCAAAATAGAAAATGTAAATAATCAATCAGCAGTCTAGCAGCTCTGGGGAAACATGAAAAATCACAACTCCCACAAGACCATTTCCAGTATTGTCTTTATTTCAGATTTCAAGCATCTGCAATGTTTTCGTTTTATGAAGTGATACATAGAAGCATAGAAAATAGGAGTAGATTTTATCCTTTGAGCCTGCTTTACCGTTCAATACGTTCATGGCTAACATCCAACTGAGTACCCGCTTCTATCATTCACCACATATCCTTAGATCCCTTCAGCACCAAGCACCGAGTCTGTTCTGAAAACATTCAATGCTTTAGCCTTAACGATTTCTCCAGAAAATAATTCCGCAGGGTCATCACACTGAAGAAGCTTCTCATCTCTACAAATATTCAATATCACTGCTGGGCTGTTAATTTTTTAAAACTCTCCTAGCTTCTATCTCTAACTTTTATGAAGATGTGACCAGTACAGCCACAGAAAGTCCTTGATGGATGCTGACTTCCTGGTCACCAGATACAGCCTTTGTCCTGTTAGAATTTGATAGCTTTCTAATGGAATTCCATCTCATTCTTCTGAACTGCAGTGAATATTGTCCTATCAATCCAGTCTGTCTCTTCATATATCAATTGCTGCTGTCCCAGGAGTCAGTCTTGTAAACCTTTGATGCACTCCCTTCATTGCCAGAACATCCTTGCTCATATAAGGTGACAAAATTGCACACAGTGAGGGGTGTAGGTCTCACCAAGGTCCTATATGATTGCAGCAAGACATCCCTGCCCCCATGTTCAAATCTCCTCACAATTGCACCTGCCTGCTTACTTTCAGCGACCAGTACACAGGGACATGAAAGCCTCTTTGCAGCCCTCCTTAATCTATCGTCATTCAAACATGAATCTGCCTTCCCACTTTTGCGACCAATAGGAATAATCTCATCTATTCATATAGATTATCATTCCACTGCCATGCATTTGCTTGTCCATACTTGTCCAAATCATAAAACATTTTCTGCATCCTCTTCACAGCTCATCCTCTCACCCAGTCACCTGCAAACTTGAAAGTACTATATTTAGGTCCCTTCTCTAAATTATTAATATGGATTGTGAATAGTTGGGATCCAAACATTGATCCTTACACCACTAGTTACGGTCAGAAAAAGACCCATTTATTCCTTCACTTTGGTTGCCAGACAGGAAACAATTCTTTAAGTTAGAACACTACCCCAAATCCCATGTACTTTATTTTTTCACACTCTTGTGTGGGACCTTTAAATAGAATACAGTGCAAAACAGGCCCTTCATCCCTCGATGTTGTGTCGACCTGTGAACTATTCTCAGCATGCCCCCTACACTATCCCGTAAGGATTGTTTAAATCTCCCTGTGTCGGAGTTGACTACATTGGCAGGTAGGGCATTACACGCCCTTACCAGTCTGCATAAAGAACCTGCCTCTGATGTCTGTCTTAAATCTATCACCCCTCAATTTGTAGTTATGCCCCCTTGTACAAGCTGACATTGTCATCCTAGGAAAAAGACTTTCACTGTCTAACCTATCTAATCCTCTGATCATCTTGTATGTCTCTATCAAATCCCCTCTTAGTCTTCTTTCCAATGAGAAAGTCCAAGCCTTCTGAAAGTCCAAGTAAACCACATCCACTAGCTCCCTCTTATAAAAGTTATAGTTCCTTTGCGTAAATCTGTGCTATGCTGACTAATTCGGTCATAGTTTTCCAAATGCTCTGCTATTAAATTTTTCATAGTGCACTCTAGTATTTTCTCTATTACTGGTGGCAGGGTAACTAGTCTGCAATTCCCTGTTTTCTCTCTACCTCCTTTTTAAAAAAATGTGGCACCAGATTAGCTACTCCAATCCATAGAAGCGGTTATAAAGTCTATAGAATCTTGCAGGCTGACCAATTCATCCACTATTTCTAGAGCCACTTCCTTAAATATTGTGGATGCAGATTAGGCCCTGGGGATACATCAGCCTTTAACACCAATTTCCTCAACACCATTTCCTTACTAATGCAGATTTCCTTCAGTTCCTCCCTCTCACTACAATGCATTCCCCAGCATCTTTGGAACAAGATTTGTGTCCTACTTTGTGAAGGCAAAATGAAAAGATATATTTAATTGATTGCCTTTGCTATTCTCCATTATAACTTCCTCCACTTCTAACTAGCAGAAAGCTTAAGGGAGCCGATATAAACAAAACGATACATTTCAAAGTGGGTGCAAAGACAAAGACCTGAAGAGGTGTAGAATCATATAGTATTGGCTTCAGTGCTTCAGCCCAACATGTCTAGGTCAAATCAGGTTTTCTAAACTGCTCTAGCCCCATTTGCCTGCATTTGGCCCATATCCCTCTAAATCCTGACTATCCACGTCCCTGTCCAAATGTCTTTTAAATGTTGCAATTGTACTCATTTCTACAGTTTTCTCTGGTAGCTCATTCTGTACTTGCATCACCCTCTGCATGAAAAAGTTGCCCCTCAGGCTCCTTTTAAATCTTTCCCCACTCACCTTAAACCTATACCTCGAGTTCTGGACTCCCCTACCACAGCAAAAAACCTTGGCTATTCACCCGATCGATGCCCCTCACAATTTTATAAATATCTATAAAAGGTCACCCCCTCAGCCTCCTACACTTCAGGGGGACAAAGTCCCAGTCTCTCCTTATAACTCAAACCCTCCAGTCTCAGTAATAAAATAAAAGCAAATTACTGCAGATGCTGGAATCTGAAACTGAAAGAGAAAATGCTGGAAAATCTCAGCAGGTCTGGCAGCATCTGTAAGGAGAGAAAAGAGCTGACATTGAGTCTAACTGACCCTTTGTCAAAGCTTTAACAAGGGTCAGTTAGACTCGAAACATCAGCTCTTTTCTCTCCTTACAGATGCTGCCAGACCTGCTGAGATTTTCCAGCATTTTCTCTTTTGCCTCCAGTCTCAGTAACTTACAATGATGGATCATAAGGCTTTAAGATTAGCTGAGAATGCTATTTTATAAAACTGATTAAATGATTGCTTTTGCTCACAGGGGCACAGTGTAAAAGCCAGGTAGTTATGCTGAGACTTTAAGACCTTAGTTAGACCACAGCTATCGGATTCAATTTTGAGAATCACATTTAAGGAACATCATGGCTTCAGAGAGGGGGCAGAAGACACCTGGATTTATACCGGCAGAAGGACTTCAATGAGATGGAGAGAAGCTAAAAATCAATACAAAAGATGCTGAAGTCCGCAGAGATGGTTCTTCTTCAGAACAAAAGATTCAGGAAAAATGCTGGGATTGACCTACTCTGAGCAGTAAGGTTAAAAGAAGAAGATTTAATAGGTGTTCAAAACTTTCAAGAGCTTTGATAGATTAAATAAGAAGAAATTATTTCCAGTTGCAAAAAGGACTGGTAGCCAGAAGATAGATTTAAGGTGCAAGTCAAAAGAATGAGGCGAAACAGGACAAACCACCTTAAAATGAGCAGTCTTGTGATATTGAATTTATTGCCTTCAAGGGAAGTGGAAGCTGAATAAATACTAACCTTCAAAGGAGGATTGAATAAACAATTGCAGGGGAATAAAAATCATGGGATTATTAGAAAGCAGTTCATTGGATATTTGGACATAAAAGCTGGCATAGGAGCTGAATAGTCTTCTGTGCAGCATCAGTTTATGGTTTAATAAGAGAAGGGGCTTAGAAGCAGAGCATATATAAGCAATATCATTACCCTCAGCTCTTTGGGTCTTCATGAAATGGTGTTGCAACATTCGAGCCTACATTACTGTTTGATTCAGAAAAATGTATTCTTGTGTACAAAGTATCACCTGATACTTTCATGTTTAGATAACAATGGCATTCAAAAAGGAGAAAGATGTCCATTGTGAAGCTCTAACGCAGGGCTGATGATTTGCAATTATACAGGCTACTTAATGATACAAGTTGACGTGTTAAAAAGTTTCCATGGTAGTTCTTCCTTACCTTGGCCAGATTTCTTTTTAAGAAGAGAAGAACATTGTGGATTGGTAGCCATGTCTAGTGGCACTTTGTTCTCATTGTTTTTCAGATCTATCCTGGCACCTACAGATAAGAGACATAATTATACATATGACATGGTGTTTGTCCATATGGCTGGGGAGGTAGTTAAAGTTTGATGTGGAAGTTAACAAACCATTCAAAAGCTTCAGCTGACACTATGAAAGGTTGAGACTTCAGCAGGAATGGATGTCTCAGGGAAAAGGTTCAATATATAAACACTTGGATAGCCACGATAATAATAGAAGTTGTCCTGTGTTTTGTACTTGGACAGCAAATTACCACATCTTTCTTGGCCTGTCGAACAGTCACCAACACTAAAATGCCACTGCTTCAAAAATAATCATTAGATTTCAGTAAAGGGTATGCAGGAGGATGGGAAAGAAATGTCATACTTCTGCATATACAATTATTTTTGAAGGAATTGGTATTAATAATGCCCCTCCAATATCAAATACAAAGGCAGCTGGATTTCAGATTGCCATCAACAGGTGTCTGAAGTTTTCGTAAATTTCATTTTAATCTACTTCTGAAAAAGGTGGTGTGCTGTTGTGCCCTTCATAGCAACCTTGACCCACCACACCATGAATCAGTATTAATTGAATTCAAGGACAAGAACTAGTTCAGGTAGTCGAGTTCTATTTTAACACCAGCACCATGCATGCCCAAGAGGTGGTGATGCCATGGGATCCCCATTAGACTCAGCTCTCAACTACCTTTTAGCCCCAGGAGAAACACACCTTCATGGAATAGCACCTAAACTAGTACCCCTTCCAGTTGCCAATAGGCAAACTAAGGTTTTACAGTATTTGAATTATCAGCTGCATTCATGATCTTAGAGTCAGTCATAGAGGTGTACAAGATGGAAACAGACCCTTTGTCCAACCAGTCTATGCCGACCAGATATCCCAACTCAATCTAGTCCCACCTGCCAGCACCTGGCCCATATCCCTCCAAAACCACATATCCATCCAAATGTCTTTTAATGTTGCAATTGTACCTGCCTCCACCACATCCTCTGGCAGCTCATTCTATACACTTATCGCCCTCTGAAAAAGTTGCCCCTTAGGTCTCTTTTATATCTTTTTGTTCTCACCCCAAACCTATGCCCTCTAGTTCTGGACTCCCCCACCCCAAGGAAAAGACTGTCTATTTATTCTTTAAAAAAAAAGATAAACACACCTTGAGGCAAATCCTGCCCTCAAATTCACCTCTGAAGTGTCACAAGCTCCCTCTCTTGACATCTTAGTTGAGAAATGAGCTCTATTTGAAACAAAGGAATCTCAATTACTGTCTTCCTCAAGTCTGTCTTCACTGGCCAATACATGTATTTGAATTCCTACAGTTATGGGCACTTCAAGGTTGGTGTTATCAGCAATCTTAAATATAATTGGAACAATTTGTTCCATGTATGTTGGCATAGGAATACAGCCGCGTGTTGAAGAGGCAGGCAACTGGAAGTTCGGTGTCATTTTGTTGGACTAAAGGCAATCTCTTTGATCCTGGAAAGTGCCCAGTCTATATCAGAAGGGAAAGGTACCTCAAAAGGATTGATGAACAGGTGAAAAATAGATGTTTTATGTTGCGACTGTGCAGTAGCATCATGAGTATTGTTTGCCATGAATAGGACACTGCCATTAAGCAAAAAGACACCATGCATCACATGAATGAGCAATATGATATGATGTTCAGTGCCAGTGAGATTCTAGGTATGCAAGCTGTACATCTCAGACTGGCAGATCTTGCCAAACATATTCCTTTAGTTGTTTGCAACAAGCTGTGCCTGACCAGACTGTCTGCTAATCTCAACAGTGAATTGTGATTCTGCAGTGGACATTTGCTAAACAACAGTGTTTTAAGAATTACGTGGACAACAAATTTAGAATGGTCAGCCAGACTCAACAGCAAAGAATACACATCGTGCCCATTTCAACTCAAAATCAAGAATTAACAACTCAAACATCCTGGAACTCCCTAACAGCACTGTGGTGTACCTACACCAAAGGGAATACTGCAATTTAAGAAAGCAGCACACCACTACCTTTTCCAAAGCAATTAGAATACAACACTAAATGCTAGCTTAACAAGTGAAACCCACATCACGGATGAATAAAATGGCGATGGATACACTGGTTCAATTCACAAGCAAAACCTTAATCAGTCAACTTGTCTGGTTTCAATCTCGATGGCAACACTTCTGTCAGTCTACTCGCCAACCAGTCAGCATCTTATTCAATAAAAAAATGCTGTTTTCCTTGTACATTGGTATTTTTATAAATTGTCCAATAAGTGCAAAACAGTTTGCTTTTTTTTTTAAAAGCAATACTCAGTTAGGTCTTTGTGAATGAAGTCAGAGGGATTGGTGCATCTCACTTAGTAACAGTGTTAAACACATGAAGATTGTATCAAATGGATGGAACCTCCCTCATTAATGGGCACGCTGAAATATCATAAAATTCCATTTTCAGAGACCATCTGAAAGAAATAACTAATATTTCTTACAATCCTATCCTCCCAATGTAGGAAGTGTACCTTGGTGGGAAGGGTTAAGAGGACGAGAAAGAAGCTAAATGTTTAGATGCAAGTAATGCACCAAGAAATCCAAACATAATAACAAAATGAAAAGTTAGATCAAGTTGTAGAACTCAAGGAACTGCATAAGATTAAAAATCTACGTCCTGTCATAACTAATTGTCCAGGTCAGGTTTTCTATTTCTTCAATAAGTCACTTTTCCCACTTTTACCCACCTCCTATTTACAATTACAGTATCATAAAGGTGTCATTTTCCAGCTAACAATTCTTACATTAACATGTATAACAAAAACACATATTTAAAACATGCTGTAATTATTCCCTCCATCAAGAAATAACAGCACTTCAGTTTAGAATCTCAATACCTTAGCTCGAAGGCAAATAAACCCCCTACTTCAAATCACCACTTTATTGATTCCCAAGTAGATATTTCAGAACAAAATACATGATCAAACAATATATAAAAATGGCCAAATATAACTTCATCCAGGAAAAGAAGTGCACTGAAATACTTTGATCCAATTAGCTCATTACGATCAATTCTGTTTCATCTGTAAAGTATACTTAGTTTACACCAGTGCAATGCTGAGGGGTAAATAGGACATTTCTTTCTCAAGTTGGTTTTAGGACAAAACATTGCAGGTTAACAAATTGCAATATTTAGTTATTACATTTTGTAACTTGTCAAGGTGGAATTTCAGCTCTTGACCACAGGGTTTATAATCACAAAACATCTGATTCCTGTTTCCAAAGCTGAACTAATAAATAAAGAGAAGCTGTGTCTATTAACATGCAATATTATTTCAACATATAAAACAAAGTAATTATATCCCTCTTAATCCATCTATTTAAGCGATTAAATCTCATTTCACAACATTTCACTAACCAGAATAAATTTACACCATTTGATAGTATGCTCCTCTTAGAGCTGGAAAATTAACTCAACTTTACTGAAGATGGATTTAACTGCAGACTTCCAGCACTGATAACCCTTATGCTGGACTTGGAGCGGGTCCAAAGGAGGTTCATAAGAATGATGCCAGAAATGAAGGGCTTGTCATCTGAGAAGCAATTGAGGTCCCTGAATCTGCTCTGGATGGAGTTTAGAAGGATGAAGGGGACCTGATTGAAACCTACAGAATACAGAGATCTAGATTGGTAGGTGGAGAAGATGCTTCCAGTTATAGGAGAGACTAGGACCTGAGGACACCATCTCAAAGTGAACGGACAACCCTTTTGAACTAGATCAGAAATTTCTCCAGCCACAGGGTGGTGAATCCATCAGAGGGAACTCACTGATGCAGAAGGCTGTGGAGGCCCAGTCACAGTGCATTTAAGACAAGATAGATAGGTTTTTGATTAATAAGGAGATCAAGGGCTACAAGCAGCCATGATCAAACATGTCAGCTACGATCAAAAGGCAGAGAAGACAATAGGTTGAATGAACCAATTCTGCTCTGGTACCTTCAAAGAAAAAAAGGTGTCTTATAAAGAGGACTCTAACCTGCCAGTGGAACAGACACTGGTATCTGGAGGTTAGGGGGCAGTGGTTGTGCACGTGACAAATCTTGAAAACCTGCAATTAATAGGTGTGCAAAAAATTCTCAGATTCTGTCCTCAGGAATCAACAAGATGCAGCCTTCACTCCCAGTGAGAATCTGATTCAAGACCTGTTCGCAGATCTCCAGATAGACAAATGAGACATTGTACCAGTGCACTGGTCAAGTTTCTGCCGCTTTGAAAGTGACACAGAATAAAGTTGGACAAATGACTGATCCAAAATGCCATAATTTCATCCCCACCTACATTAGTCATGCTACAATAAATCTAATTGCCAATCTCCCTTAAAAACAACAAGCTAAGGTAATCTTTTCTTATTCTGTAGAACTTGCATTTGAGTTAATTAGTTGGGTCAAAATTTAATCCATCTTTTTTTTGCAAAGTCAGCACAAATAACAAACGTTCATTGCGATTCCATAAATAATTGTCACTATCATCTCCATTCCAAAAATTAAAATTTTGTTTTGGAGAGTAATCAATTTGTGTTTGATCATTGGAAGGAAAACTGCACTCCATTCCTTAATACCAAGTCATGAAAAGTTAGTAGCAAATTAAGATTAAGGAGTCATGATTTAGAGATGCCGGTGTTGGACTGGGGTGTACAAAAAATAAAAATCACAACATCAGGTTACAGTCCATCAGGTATAATTGGAAGCACTAGCTTTTTGAGCGCTGCTCCTTCATCAGGTGGTTGTAATGTACTTCACAACCACCTGAAGGAGCGGCGCTCCAAAAGCTAGTGTGTTTCCAATTAAACCTGTTGGACTATAACCTGGTGCGGTGAGATTTAAAAAAAAAATTGAGAATCCAAAGCCTTAAATAAGCAAGGTAGCCAGGGAAAGGGTTGACCCACTAAAATAAGACAAAGAATGGAATGGGTGTGTGGAGCCAGAAGTAGGTGAGGTCCTAAACAAATACTTGGTGTCGGTATTCAGAGATGGAATTGGAGGAGGAGGATGATGATCTCAATGAAGGGAATATTGAGTTTCAAAGCCAAGTTGCAATTAAAAAAGGAAGAGGTGTTGTGCATTTTAAGTATGAAGGTAGATAAGATCCTGGGGCCTGACGGAAACTATCCCAGAGTATTGAGGGAGGCAAAAGAGCAAATTGCTGGATATTGACTGACATCTTTGTATCCACTTTGGCCACTGGTGAGGTCCCAGAGGACTGGAGAATAGCTAAAAGTTGTTCTGTTGTTTAAGAAGGGTAGCAGGGATGGTCCAGGAAATGACAGGGCTGAGTGTCTCATGCTGTTTGTAGGGAAATTAGAAAAGATTCTCAGGGAAAGATCTATATGCATTTAAAAGCAAATGGACTGATCAGCAATAAACAGCATACCTTTGTGCAGAGAAGGTTGTATCTCACTAACTTGATAGAGTTCTTTTAAGATGAAGATGATTGAGGAGGGAAAATAAGTGGTTGCGAACATCTATATGGACTTCAATAAAGCATTGGACAAGGCCTCTCATGGCAGACTGGTACAAAGGGTGAAGTCACATGGTATCAGGAGGAGCTGGCAAGACTAATACAGAAATGGCTTAGTCATAGGCAGAGGGTAATGGTGGAAGGATGCTTTTTGAAATGGAGGGTTGTGACTTTGTGGTGTTCCACTGGGTTCAGTGCTGGGACCTCTGTTGTTCATGGTCTACATAAATGATTCGGAGGAAAACGGCTGGTCTAATAAATAAGTTGGTGGATGATACAAAGATTGGGGGAGTTGCTGACAGTGAGGAGGACTGTCAGCAGATACAGCAGGATATAGATCAGTTGGAGGAATGGGCAGAACAATGACAGATGGAGTTTAATCTGGACAAATGTGAGGTGATGTATTTTAGAAGGTCAAGTACAGGTGGAAATTATACAGTGAATGGCAGAAGCTTTAGCAGTGTTCATATGCAGAGGAATCTGGGTGTGCAGTTTAACAGATCACTGAAGGTGGCAGCATGGGTAAGTAAGGATTTTTTAAAAAAGGCCTACATCATGCTTGCCTTCATTGGAAGGGGGATGGAATACAAGGATAGACAAATTGCGCTGCAGCTTTATAGAAATTTAATTAGGCCATACTTGGAATACTGCGTACAGTCCCGGTCACTGCACTGCCGAAAAGGATGCGAACGCTTTGGTGAGGGCACAGAAAAGGTTTACCAAGATGTTTCCTGATGGGGGATTTTAGCTCTGAAGAAAGGTCCTATAGACTAGGTTTGCTTTTACTGGAATGCAGGAGGTTAAGGGGCAACCTGATAGAAGTTTATAAAAGGTGCTGAATGGTATGCGTAGAATGCAAAGTATGAAGCTTTTTCCCCAGGGTGGAGGGGTCAATTTATCAGGGGACACAGGTTCAAAGTGCCAGGGTGTGGTGGGGGATAATTTAAAAAAGATGTAGGACACAAGTTTTTCACACAAAGGATGGTGACGGGGAGGCACTGCTGGTGGTGGTCGAAGCAGACAATAGCAGCACTGAAGAAAACCTGGGTGAATACCTGAGTATAAAGGGAAGAGAGGGATATGGATTCTGGAAGTGAAAATGGTTTTAGTATTTAAGGGCAAAATGTATCAGTGCAGGTTTGGAGAGCCAAAAGGGCCTGTTCCTGTGCCGTATTGTTCTTTTGTTATTAAAAGTTCAGACAAACCAGTTCACAAGTGACCCGATGGACAACCATTTGCGGCAGCTATGAACTTGCCCAAATTCATTCTTCAAGTTAAGAACACAGACCAGCAAAGCTAACTGGTGGCAAGAGCACACGAAGGTTGAGATTAATGTTTTTTTAAAACATTCAAAGTTTGAGAGAATATTTGTAGCTCGGGTGCTCTTTGTTGCGGTTGTGTTCGCTGAGCTGCGAATTTACGTTGCAGACGTTTCGTCCCCTGTCTAGGTGACATCCTCAGTGCTTGGGAGCCTCCTGTGAAGCGTTTGTGATCTTTCCTCCAGCATTTGAAGTGGTTTGAATCTGCCACTTCCGGTTGTCAGTTCCAGCTGTCCGTTGCAGTGGTCGGTATATTGGGTCCAGGTCAATGTGCTTATTGATTGAATCTGTGGATGAGTGCCATGCCTCTAGGAATTCCCTGGCTGTTCTGTTTGGTTTGTCCTATAATAGTGTTGTCCCAGTCGAATTCATGTTGCTTGTCATCTGCGTGCGTGGCTACTAAGGATAGCTGGTCGTGTCATTTCGTGGCTAGTTGATATTCATGGATGCGGATCATTAGCTGTCTTCCTGTTTGTCCTATGTAGTGTTTTGGGCAGTCCTTGCATGGGATTTTGTACACTACATTGGTTTTGATCAAGCTGGGTATCGGGTCCTTCATTCTGGTGATTTGTTGTCTGAGAGTGGCTGTTGGTTTGTGTGCTGTTGAGTCCTAGTGGTCGCAGTGGTCTGGCTGTCAGTTCAGAAATGCTCTTGATGTATGGTAGTGTGGCTAGTCCTTTGGGTTGCGGCATGTCCTCGTTCTGTTGTCTTTCACTTGGGCATCTGTTGATGAAATTGCGCGGGTATCCGTTTTTGGTGAATACATTGTATAGGTGTTCTTCTTTCTCTTTTTGCAGTTCTGGTGTACTGCAGTGTGTTGTGGCCCTTTTTGGAATA
>NC_057711.1:75921716-75938424 GCF_004010195.1 Chiloscyllium plagiosum | reverse complement strand
AATGTATTCACCAAAAACGGATACCCGCGCAATTTCATCAACAGATGCCCAAGGGAAAGACAACAGAACGAGGACATGCCGCAACCCAAAGGACTAGCCACACTACCATACATCAAGAGCATTTCTGAACTGACAGCCAGACTACTGCGACCACTAGGACTCAACAGAACACAAACTAACAGCCACTCTCAGACAACAACTCACCAGAACGAAGGACCTGATACACAGCATGAGCAAAACCAATGTAGTGTACAAAATCCCATGCAAGGACTGCACAAAACACTACATAGGACAAACAGGAAGACAGCTAATGATCCGCATCCATGAACACCAACTAGCCACGAAACGACACGACTAGCTATCCTTAGTAGCCACACACGCGGATGACGAGCAACATGAATTCGACTGGGACAACACTATTATAGGACAAGCCAAACAGAGAACAGACAGGGAATTCCTAGAGGCATGGCACTCATTCATAGATTCAATCACTAAGTGCATCGACCTGGACCCAATATACCGACCACTGCAACGGACAGCTGGAACTGACAACCGGAAGCAGCAGATTCAAACCACTACAAATGCCGGAGGAAAGATCACAGAAGCGCTTCACAGGAGGCTCCCAAGCACTGAGGATGTCACCTAGATAGGGGACGAAACGTTTGCAACACAAATTTCTTTAAATATAAAGACAATGTAAATTTAAAATTAATACAATTAAAACACAACATAAGGTTAACTTTAAAAAGTTACCTTTCATGAGCAACAGCTCTAGAATATCTTCATATCCTTTCCATGCAGCAGCATGCACAATGGTGTCTCCCAGTTTATTCTGTGTAAATGCAACACAGACCAAAACTTACACAGATGTATATTGTTATAAATGGTACTCAATATGGAATATTAATTTGTAACTGCATCAAGTGAACACAAAACCATTCTTAAAAAAGAATTCTAAATAAAGGACATAGACTGGAATTAGCTGCTAATTTGCCCCGGCAAGTGAAGTTCCTTTCCATGGAGACATTAGGCCTGAAGAGAGGAACATTTCTTTCCACACAAGATCGAGAATGGATCATGCAGGAATTAGTGGCTGGGATTTTTAAAAACAATAATCTTGGTTGTGAAATAATGGCAAAAAAAGGTTAGCTATGCATAACATTAGTAACCAGTCTAAATTCCTTGGGATACATGAATGATAGAAGGGGGTTGGGTCATATCTTTCAGCCTGGAAACAGCATCGCTCTCCATTTCTCTTAACATTCCATTTAAATTCTGAACGGTATTTAACAGAGGGTAAGTATCGACATCCTTTTAGTAGACAAAGACTAAAAGCTGTTGGTTTTTCTGAGTTATTCCGGTAAAGGAAACAATCAACCATAAACAGAAAAGCAATGGCTTCAGAAAAAAAAATAGCTGGGTGCAGTCAGTGAAGTGTTATTATGTGACCTTTTTATCTGCATCTAACTGTCAGGTTTGACATGTAACACACAAGTTGTGGTGGCTTTCTGCAAGATTGGAAAGTGTGCACATTTGCCTGTATTAACTGCAAGTAGGAAGTAACGCTTATAACCTCTGGGGAAATTAGATCTTCCTAAAGAATAGTGATGCTTCTTTACGGAAAGAGAACCATCCAAAGTGAACATTTGCTTTTTGACAGGATATTAAATTAGTGGTACAATTTCCAATGCATTTACTTGCCATGTTTTAGGAACATGGCATAAAAAAAAAACAGGACAATGATTCAGCCTTTCAAGCCAGTTCCACAATTCAACTAAAACAAGGCCAATATTCTTTATCAAAGCCTATATCACTTAATATCTTGCACTTACAAATCCATTAATTTTCCTATTGAAATCAATGACAACCTATACAGCCACGTAGGGTAAACACCACCACAGAGTCATCACCCTCTGGGTAAAGAAATTCCTATCATATTCCCAACTCTTATCCCGAGTGCATCCCTTGGTTCTCAGCCAACAAGCAGGGGAAACAGTCCATCCTGCACTTACACTGTCAAGTCCACTAAGAATTTTGTCTGCTTCAATGAGATCATCTCTCATCCTTTGAAACTCTCGAGAACATAGATTCAGTTTCCTTATTCTCTCTTCACAAGCAATCTAGCCAACCCACAAATCAATGGTGGATACTTCAGTGCACTCGCTCTCTGGTTACCTTGAGTAAATTCTAAATTGACTTTTCCTTGTTCTTTTTCTAACATTCTAGTAGTCACTTTGTAAATCACAAAGTAAGGCGAATCATTGACTGCAAAACATATGGGCACAAACATGACTCTGTACTTCTCCAAGCTTTTGAAAGTATAAGCCTCTTCAGTTACATGGGTCCTTCAAATACAAGCCATTTCTTTATGCAAATGCTCATAGGCAGTCCCTGGGTTGCAAGCACTCTTCATTCTACAGTCTGCTCACAAATTAATTTGTGTGCAAGTCAGAACACAATAAAGGACAATGGAAAGCAGCCATTTGTAACTGCAGGAAATTTTCATACGTTGGGCCTTGATACTTACAAATATGATCCCATCTGTGATTGTAACTGAGCGTGTTTACAAGTTGGATGTTCAGAACTGGGGACCTCCTGTACTCTTCCAGTTAGGGCTGAAATCTCAGTCATATGCAGTACAGCTTGTTGCTAGAAATACTTAAGATTAGAGATGAATTCTGACCAGGTCACCATACTGATCCAGGTGAGACAACTACATTAGCCCATGCCAACAATTCTGACTAGGGCAAGCAAGCAGAGACTTGACTCAAAAGGCCATTTTGTGGTTGCGACCTTGCCCCAAGACAGCCTTGAGGACAGATCGTGCACTGGAGCCACATTCTTGAGCTGACCATGATGGGTGACCTCCACAACCATCTGTGTTTAGGCTGCCTTTGACAATCAGAATAACCTCTTAATGCCACCCTTAAGGAAAAATCTTTCCTATTCACAGGGACAGCTTTCACGAGAACCTCCAGCAAAGCAGTGCTGCTCATATGACCGGTTTCTGACATCTCCAAGGCTGGGTGGGGCTGATGATTAAAATTTAAATGATGCTCCTGTGTTACATAGTGAAGCGCGGCTCAAATGCCTTTTAAATACAGTGCCAAATGGTGGAGCCACCAAAATATTTCAAATTACTGTCCCTTAAATATAGCATTTCACCCATACAGGTGAAGAACAAATATGTTGGGAAACCTGCCTTGCTAGTGAGCAGAAGACCTCTTTGCTTTTCAAGCTTCACCATGAGACTTGGTCTTGGAAGAGAAAATTCTGCCTAATGCTTGGAAATGGGCCTCAGTTACACCAAAATAATCTCAGGATTGAATTTGATCCTTTCCAAAATCAAAGAATGAGTGCCTTGGCTCAATTTATTCCTTTGTCATCAAGTAAAATTTTGCCTTTAAGAAAATTTATAACAAACTCAAATTTAGTAAAGGAACTTCTCCATCTTGTTCCTCTTTCAGTTACGCAAATTTCTATGGAATTGAGACATTAAGCTACACAAAATGTGGCATGTTTGTCGCTCTGTTATGCAATTCAACACCAAAAATGTTTCATGGGTATTAACAATAACTGCCAGCCTTATTGATCAAAATTTGACCAAAATCTTGCCAGATATATCTGACACTCCATGATAAATCTAAAGCTAAGTCTAATTGTCTTACCTGTTGATTTAATTCAACTTGTGGTTGGGAAAGCAGAATTTTCACTATCCCTAGATTTTAAAAGAAACAATTAGTTCAGAATACACAACTATTGCAAGAATCTTCAATTTCAGCTGAAGAGATTTTGTGCTGAATGACAGAACCAAAATATATGAATTTCTTCTTAAGGCTCAAGTTCAGCTAACTAAAACCAGGCTGTCTCCAGCACTGAAACATGAGTAACATTTCCACAACTTGTTTATCTAATGTCACCCTACTTTTAATTAATTTAATGTTGAATGGTAACTTTTCCAAGTTGAAATTCTAGCTCTACCAGAGATCCCATTAACAAGCCTGGCTAGCTGGTCAATTGGTAATAGCACCCAACATTAGAAAGAGAGAAACCCAAAATAGAAATTGCTGGAAAAGCTCAGTAGGGATAGCAGCATCTGTGAGAGAAATCAGAGTTAATGTTCTGGGTCAAGTGACCTTTCCTCAGAACTTCAGTTTTTATTTAGAGAAACCTGCCCTGGCTCAGGTATAAACAAACATTTATTGATCTGTCATTAGCCTAATTAACTACAACATCTTAAGCTCAATATCACTTTAACTTCTCAATATTTCAAATCCCATCCATTTTATAAACTTACAGTAACACCATACACCTAAAGACAACTGCAAGTATGCATTAGGCAAGAACTTTTAAAAGCTGATTGGGAGATGTTCACAGGAAAATTGGAAGCCTTCAGAAATAAGAATGAGTGTCCAGATACAGTATATTCCTATTAGGCTGAAAGGAAAGGCTGAAAGGTTTTGGGAATGCTGGAGAATTGAGGGTTCGGTTAAGAGAAAAAAAAGAAGCGTATCAAGTTTAGACAGGATCGATCAAGTGAATCCTTAGAGTATAAAGGCAGTAGGAGTATATTTAAGAGGGAAATCAGGAGGGCAAAAAGAGGACATGAGAGAGTTTTGGAAAATAGAGTTAAGGAGAATCCAAAGGGTTTTACAAATACATTAAGGACAAAAGGTTAGCTAGGGAGAGAATAGGGCCCCTCAAAGATCAGCAAGGCCGCATTTGTGTGGAGCTGCAGAAGATTTGGCAGGGGGGGAAAAAGGAGATAGTAACCAAGTATTTGGCATCAGTATTTACTGTGGAAAAAGGACATGGAAGATATAGAATACAGAAATAGGTGGTGACATTTTGAAAAATGCCCATATTACAGAAGAGGAAGTCTTGAAACAAAAGTTGATATCCCCAAGTCCTGATCGCTGGGCCTCTTACTGAAATATTTGTATCAGATTGTCACAGGTGAGATGCCGGAAGACTGGAGGTTGGCTAACGTGGTGCCACTGTTTAAGAAGGGTGGCAAGGACAAGCCAGGGAACTATAGATGAGTGAAATAGACGTCGTTGGTGGACAAGTTGTTGGATGGAATCCTGAGGGACAGCATGTACATGTATTTAGAAATGTAGGGACTGATTAGGGACTGTCAACATGGCTTTGTGCATGGGAAATCATGTCTCACTAACTTGATAGAGTTTCTTGAAGCAAAGAGGATTGACAAGGGCAGAGTGGTAGATGTGATCTACATGGACCTCTGTAAGGCATTCGATAAGGTTCCCCATGGTTGGCAAGGTGAGATCTCATGGAATACAGGGAGAACTAGCCATTTGGATACAGAACTGGCTCAAAGGTAGAAGACAGAGGGTGGTGGTGGAGGGTTGCTTTTCAGAATGGACGCCTGTGAGCAGTGGAGTGCTACAAGGATCAGTGCTGGGTCCTCTACTTTTCGTCATTTATATAAATGATTTGGATGAGATAAGAGGTATATAGTTAGTAAGTTTGCAGATGACACCAAAATTGGATGCGTAGTTGACAGCGAAGAGGGTTATTTCAGGTTACAACAGGATCTTGATCAAATGGACCAATGGGCTGAGAAGTGGCAGATGGAGTTTAGGTGCTGCATTTTGGGAAAGCAAGTCTTAGCAGGACTTATACACTGAATGGTAAGGTCCTAGGGAGTGTTGCTGAACAAAGACACCTTGGAGTGCAGGTTCAGAGCTCCATGAAAGTGGAGTTGGAGGTAGATAGGAGAGTGAAGGCGGCGTTTGGTATGCTTTCCTTTATTGGTCAGAGTACTGAGTACAGTAGTTGGGAGGTCATGTTGCGGCTGTACAAAACATTGGTTAGGCCACTGTAGGAATATTGCATGCAATTCTATTCTCCTTCCTGTCGGAAAGATGTTGTGAAACCTCAAAGGGTTCAGCAAAGAGTTACAAGGATTGTGCCAGGGTTGGAGGATAAATGGATAAAGTATTTTCCCTGGAGTGGGGAGTCCTGAACTAGAGGGCATAGGTTTAGGGTAAGGGGAAGGGGGACATATTAGAGATCTAAACGGCATTTCCCCCCCGCCCCCCCAAGAGGGTGGTACGTGTATGGAATGAGCTGACAGAGGGTGTGGTGGAGGCTGGTACAATTGCAACATTTAAAAGACATTTGGATGGGTATATGAATAGGAAGGGTTTGGAGGGATATGGGCCAGGTGCTCACAGGTGGAACTGGATTGGGTTGGGATATCTGGTCGGCATGGACAAGTTGGACTGAAGAATCTGTTTCCATGCTGTAGCGATATGACTGACTCTCTAGACACATTTGTTCCACTGCTAAACCGTCGATCTGTTTACTACTTTTTCTAGCCACTTAAGGGGTTCAGGATGAGGGCTGAAACAGACATTTAGTGACCTGTTACAAAATTATCAAGTGCCTGAACTCTCAAGAGTATGTATTCAACTTATTAAATCAGATTAACTTTCATCGATGTTGTAGATAACTATATTTACATATAAACAAACATTTAAAGATTATGTATACTTTTATTTAAAACATTGTCAGATTTTGCCATAACAGTGAGACCAACAGACTCCGTTATAACCAGGTAACTGTATATGGTTAACTACAAAAACGTTGATGTTGCTTTCCAAAGTAACCTGTCCCTTGGTTTTGGAGAACTGTTTGCAGTCCTCTGTGATCAATTAGATAGAAAATTAATAAACAACATGAGCTGGAAAGATTAGGCTACGAGAGAGAGTTTTATGAACATGCTTCTGATAATTGTGAAATATCCTCTCTGGCCTCAAAGGGTGACGTCTTTTACCCTCAAAAGATATTAGCTCTGATTAAATGTTTTGGACAAAGTTACAATTTTGGAGAACTGTGCTGTCTTCACTTGCTCAAAAACATCACTGATCCTTTGTGATCAATACTGCACTGGATCAAATGTCAGAGGAGAGCAAGTCTCCTTTACTAATGCTGCAAAAACTTTGTCAACAGCAGTCAGCAAACTGAATGGCAAGATACACTACTCCACCATAAAATCTGGGCTATTATTCCAAACCCAAGTCAACACTCATTATTTGATTTATTTTAGATTATTGGAGACAAAATCTACTTGGCAGCATTATACTTAAGTTTTTAAGTTCCATTAAGGCACAACAGCTAATTTGTTTAGCAATTTTACATTTAAGCATCATACTATGAGATACTAGGAGGAATTTGAACTCCATCTCCCAAAAAAGGTGCATTGGTTTAGAGGAGGAAGTTAAAATATTAAACACGAACATAACCCACCCACTTCTTGACTAAACGAAGGTTGGGGAAGGAGCAAGCAGGCTGCTTTAGGTCTTGTGATGTAGGCTATATGTTTACATGCGCTTAAGTTAATTGATAATGCTGTTACACAAATGAAATGTGATGCTGTTTAAAATTAAGACCATCTTTTTGCTTCAGCCAACATCACCTAGAATAATTTAATCATATTTGTGGGATTGTGCCATTTGCATAATCATTGTCACATTCACCTTGAAGTCTCCTATCAGTTAAAAAAAAGTACAACCATGTCTTCATTTTAACAACATCTAATTAATCCAAATTGACTGTGGTCCCAAGACTTGCCATAATTTAAATGTACAATAATTGACAAGCAGCATTCATCTGTAATTCTCTCGATTCATATATAGTAAAAACAAAAAACTGTTTAGCACTAAATAGTTGCAAAAGTATATTTCTTTCATATATATTCTTAAAGACATGCTTTCTCATGAAATGTGACCTGCCTCATTAACTTCAAAAGGACAGAGTTTGACAACCACTCCCCTCCAAAGCCGTAAATGGAATTCTATGAATTTTAATAAAGGAAAGCTGCTTATTCGATACACTTCACCACTCAAACATGCTTTTATTTCAACTGAATAAACTTGCTCAGTCCTCAACCAAACTGCCCTCCAACTAATGGAACAGTGCAATTGTGTGTTGAATTAATCAGACTAAATTTGTGATTAATCTTTCAATCTCTTCTGTGCTCTCAAAATTAAAATGTAGTTGATACTGACAAATTTAAAGACTAAATTTTATCATTTGCCTAACAGCTGCATCACCAGAAATTTAACCAAAGGTTTTAGTAAGCTAATATTTTGCAAGAAGTTCAATGCTATACATGGATAAGAACACGTAACTCCACGAGAATATACTATACACACACACAGAGTTTTCTAATTCAATATTAGCATTACTTTCAGGAGCTGTCAATTTAATTGTTTTTGACATGCTATCCCTTAATTTCAAACATGACAACAATTTTGCAATCCCAAGAACAAGAGAACAATGATAACTTTTTAAGAATAGCATTATGAATCAACTCAAGCATTTAAATAGCTTACACAACACAAATAGGAGCGGACAAATTTGGAATACACCTTGGAAATTAAAAATAATGTAACAAGTTTTGCATAATTATGAGCACTTTTTCGGCAGCAAGAGTCTTACCGATGTGTCCTCCATGGCATGCCCAATAGAGAGCAGTGTTTCCAGCTTTGTCGAGAGCATTGACTGCAACCCTGTTGTCTAAACATTCTTTCAACCAACTTTCATTCCCTGAAAAATGCAAATATCAGCATGAGTAGATTTTTTCAATTTAAAATCAGCTTAACAGTAATGTAGAATGCAAGAAATCAGGTAGCAGTTTGACAGAAGGTGCACTGTTTTTCCCAGGAGAAAGTGAGAACTGCAGATGCTGGAGAGTCAGTCAAAAACTGATGCTAGAAAAGCACAGCAGGAACAGGAAAGGTGACATTTCAGGCATAAGCCCTTGGTCATTCCTGACCTGCTGTGCTTTCCAGGGCCATGCTTTTCAGCACTGTATATCTTCTCAGGTATTGGAAAGTGCAAAATCACAAGGGTTGGCTTAAATGAATAAGCATTTGAAGGCTCTGAAGAAAAAAAAAACAAAAAATAAAAAATAAAAATCGGTTTGGCCAGAGCAAAGGAACTGCTAAGCAAGGCTGACAAGTACCTACTTGTTTGAATACATTCTACCTAATGGTGCATTAAACTAGATTTATATCAATTTCAGCTATAAAATTAGAGCAAAGGGGGAATATTGATAAGAGCAAAAATGAAATGGGGGAATTAAACAGTTAGAAGAATTTACAGACCTTTGTGGTTGCAGACGTAATTGGCTCTGAAATTCAGAGCATGGCAAGGTGGAAGGGTGAACAACCAAAGGTCATGGTGCACATAACTCAAAGCACACAAGTGTGCCTTCCAAACTGGTGTCATTTACCACCAAGAAGTACAAGGCTAACAGATGCAAGCGAGCCAATTTGCAGGTACTCCTCTAAGCCAGATACCATCCTGACTTAAAACAATATCACCATTCCTTCACTATTGCAGGTCAAAATCCAGGAACTCTTCTCCTAAATGTAGGTGTATCTACACCACAAAGACAAAAGGAGGAATAAAATAAACTTCAAATTAAGTACATCGCGAGCTGCAACAGTCAAAAATCGGACAGAATGGACTGCACCCGCATTGTAACCAGAACTTTACAAAGGTTCAATATAACTCTCCCGCTTTTGCATTCAATACCTTGATCTAAAGTTGCCCAGGCTTCAATAGGCTTTGTTAATTTTTCAAACATTTCTCCATCTTCAATGACCAAACATATACACCAAGGTCCCAATCACCTTAAATAGAACTCTGCCACTTAGTCTACACTGCCTCTTCTGCCATGACAGAATAAGGGAGATGGTCGCATAGGGGTATCACTGGCCTAGTCGCAAGCCAAAGCTTTGGGAACACTGGTTCAAAGGCCACCACGGAAGCTGCTAATCCACAGCTGCATTGCCAAATGTGCAGGTCTGCTCCTAGTTCATGGTGTAAATGACCTTGGGGAAGAAAATCTGCCATCCTTCCAGGTTTGCTTCTAGCCAAATCCAAACCCACATTAGTTGGCCCTCTGCTTAATTTTCCTCTGAAATGAACAAGCAAACCACATTAGTAATGAGGTGAAAAGGCTTCAGAGAATTAACAGAAGATTTAAAATTAGTTTCCAGGAAAAAAGGATTTCAACTGTACAGCAAATTCAAATTAACCAGGATTGTCTTTCTTACAGAAGTTTGAGAGGAGATTAGATAGTAGTTTTCAATACCAGAAGTCCAAACAGCATAGATAGAGAGAAGCTGCTCATCCTTTGAATTCAGAATCTGGAGGAGTGGAAAGTGAGGAAAGAGGGAAACTATCCTTGTTCTGTGAAAGAAGGGAAAGGGTGAGGATGGAAGTCAGAGCTGGCTAAGGGCTCTGGTAACCCTGATGGGGATTTGAGGCAATTGGCCATGTCAGAAACATCCCCTTGGAAGGTGCCATCACTGACACAGATTCGACCAAGATTGAGAAACTGGCACAGTGGAATGGAGCCCTTATAGGGAGCAAGGTGTGAGGAAATGTAGTCAAGGTAAAACATAGAAATCAGTGGGTTGGCATTGTCAATTCTAATCTCTCTTTCCAGTGCCTTAGCCTTTCGTAGCCTTGCAAGTTCCAGTGCTTCAGGCACAGATCCAGGTTCCTTTTAAATATGCATTGAGCGTTTGTGTCTCATACACCACACTGGGCAGAGAATTCCAAACACATCACCTGTTGGGTGAGATTTTCCTCCTGCCCACTCAATTCTTTTACCAAACACTTGAAATCTGTCTCGGTAACTGATCTCTCCATTAAAGAAATAGGGCTTCCCTTCCTTTGACTATTTTGAACACTTGGAACAAGTCAGCCCTATCTCTGCCAAAGAAAATAAACCTCACATACCCAATTTCTCAGACCTGCAATTTCCAATTAGATGCTTGTCTATCTACTGAGAAACAGTGTCTTTTCTGTACTATGACCAGATCTCTCCACAAAACTCCAGCTGTGGCCTAACCAAAAGTTAGTCTCAGTACTAGATCCCTGCTCTTTTATTCAATAACTATCCCAGGTAGGAAAGCATTCTACATGCTTTCTACCCGGCCTGGGATGTGAACATGCATTCCACTGTATCTCAATTCCTCCACTCCTTTCAATAGCCCATCATTTATCCAGTGGTCTCTTGCTTTGTTTGACCTTCCTAAAATGCAGAATCTCCAACTTTTCCCAACTGAATCTCATTTGCCAGTTTTTCACTCAAACAAATTACTGATATTATGCTGCAGTCAACACTATCACTATCAACCACTAAGCCAATTTGAGTTATCTGCAAATTTTGCAATCATACCTCCTACATTTAAGTCATTAATCTGTACAACCAACAGCAAGGGGCTCTGTTGAACAGCATTGGAAGCCACTTGCTATTTGCCAGAACATCCCATTGATCATTATCGCTTTTCTGTCAGAGTGAATTTTGGATCCAATTCACCATATTCCCTCTAACCTATGGGCTTTAATGTTTCTGGTTAGTCTGCCATAAGGGACTTGTTAAAATGGTCATATTCAAATCCATGTAGACAACATTCATTGCAAGGAGGATTGAGGACAGTGCAAACAAAAAGCAATGCAGTTAGTAAGGCATGATCTTCCTTTAATAAAGACATGCTGATACCCCTGACTAATCTATGACTTTTCTAAATAATGGTTAATGTTATCCCTAAACATGGATTCTAAATTTTCCCACTATCAGACTGACTGACCCATAATTAGCACACATTTTTGAGTAATGATACAACATGCAAATTTCTCCAATGTATTGGTTCTTCATTTGTTTCTAATGGAGTTAAGAAAATCATCCTCACAGCATCTGTTATATCCTCCCCGGCTCCTTTAATGGTTTAGGATACAATTAATCTGATGAGTTATCCATTTTTGAGGTGGTCAATGTCTCTAGTACTTTTGTTCACATTATGCTTGTTTTGTGTGTCATTTCCTCCTTCACTGGAACTTCTGTATCATCCCCCAACTTTGCAAAGACGAATACAAAATATTCACTAAAAAACCTGACCTCATCTTCTGGATCTACAGACAAGTTCAATGTACAATTCTAATGGGCTCAACACTTAAAAAGCAAAACGTGGAGAAACCCAGCAGGTCTGATAGCACCTGCAGAGAGAGAAATAGGATTTTAGCGGTTGGTGTGAATAGAAGATCGGTCATATTTACTAACATTCTGCCATTCAATATGATCAGAAATCATTCAATTTAGTACCCGGTTTCTGCTTTCACCACATACTATTTGATGCTTTTATCTCAAAGGGCTATTCCTCATACTTCCTTGATAACAAAAAGTTTTGGTCTCAACCACTTTCCGTGACAGAATTCCACAAGCCTACCAATCCGAGTGAAGAAATGTCCCCTCTCAGCTCAGTTCTAAATGGCTCACCTTGTATTCTCAAGTTCATTCTTGACTCACCCGTCATTAGGAACATCCTTCCTATATTTACCCTGTCTGGTCCCATTGGACTGTTTTACGTTTCAGAGATTCTCCTTCATTCTAAACTCCACAGTGAATATAGTCCTAACCGATCCAGGCTCTCTTCTCAAGTCTGTCCCCCCCCATGCCAGGGATCAGTCTGGTAAACCTTTGTTGCATCACATCCATTATCAGAACATCCTTCTAAGATGACCAGGACA
Source organism: Chiloscyllium plagiosum (assembly GCF_004010195.1). Lineage (NCBI taxonomy): Eukaryota > Metazoa > Chordata > Chondrichthyes > Orectolobiformes > Hemiscylliidae > Chiloscyllium > Chiloscyllium plagiosum. The sequence goes on along the minus strand of NC_057711.1, from coordinate 75,925,848 downwards.
GCAAACAATTTAAAACTTTTGAAATGCAAAAAACTGTTACATTACAGGAAAATATGGTAGTCAATTCTCATACACAGAAGGACCCACAAACAATAAAGTAAAGCAGATAATCTATTTCTGTAGCATTAGTTCTGGATAATGCTAGCCAAGATCCAGCCAATCTTCTGCAGTTCTTTTTTGACAAAAACTATGGCCTTATGTCCATCCTGATAGGATGGATTGACTTAACTGTCTAATTGAAAATCAATACTTCCATGGTCACAGCATTGCCTCAGCCCGCAATGAAATGTATACAGCTCTGTTCAAATTTCTAGTAAGGATCTAGAGTTGGCATTTTTAACAGTCTCACTTTTTTTGCCCAGAGATAATGGAATATAATTTGCAACTGTTTCAGTGTTGTGAAAGTTGCATTTATAAATATAATCAGAGAAAAAAAGTCATTAAAGATTGTAACAGAATCTAGTGGATATATCACCTTGTATTTGTAGGTTATTTCCATGAATACTTACCACGTTTGGCAGCTTCGTGCAATGGGTTGTCAATTGATTCTACATGCTCAGCCACTGTGGAAAGAAATTAGATCAATTATTCAGAAAATTGTAAGTTACAGTCACTGGACAGTAAATCTTCAAAGAAAACAAAATTGAGCAGTATCCAGCAAGTCAGAGGAGAACATTTCAACATCTGTTTGGCTTTACTTAAATAATCTTCTACCCATCCAAGAGTTTTTCAACATCCCTCTATTTTTGGACTTGCTGTATGGTGCATGCAGGTTTTGAGCAGTTTGTCAGGAAACAAACAAAACAGATATAATGACAGCACAATTACAACACAATCTGGAAATACAAGTTTCAAAGCATGTTCCAACTGGAGAAGAAAGTCTGAAAACTACATGATGTTGACAAAATAATGGTATGAAAGGAAAGGTTCTACAAATCAATATGCAATGTTTCATATTGAAGTAGTAACCTGGTTTATTCCAACGGACAATGCAAATTGCCCTTGCCCTCAAAACAAAATGCAGAACAAAATCAAATTGCTGGAGAAATGCAGCATATCCAACAGCATCTGTGGGAAGAAAGCAGAGTTAACACTGAATCCAGTGAATCTTCATCAGAAGAGATATTACTTGTATTACTAGTACACACGCTAGCCAAAACAGGGAGGGGCAGGGGAAGTAGTAAGCAGTTAGGTGGAGGTGGAGATGGAACCGAGAAGTGGGGGGGGAGAGAGGGTGAGAGAGAGGGTGAGAAGGTATGAAAGGGGTCAGGGTGACTGTTCAAAGCAACCCATGTCATAACAGCACCGGTGTGGGCGTGGGTTAAAAAAACTGGAAGGATGGAACCAGTATCGAAAATTATTCAACTCGATTATAGAGTCCTACAGGTTGAAGGGTCCCCAAGTGAAAAATGAGACTTTTACGAGCACTGCGGCAGGCTTGTGACAAAAGTGTTGGAACACGATGGTGTCACAAAGTGGCAGATGACTGGAAGAGGGTGATTTGGGTTACTTTTGCAGACACACCATTGGTGTTCTGAGAAATGGTCACCCAGTCTGTATATCATCTCAACTTCGAGAGGAGACTACTTTCTGACAGCAAACGTAGTAGGCTAGATTGAGTCAGAGATGTACAGCATGGAAACAGACCCTTCGGTCCAACCTGTCCGTGCTGACCAGATATCCCAACCCAATCTTGTCCAACCTGCCAGCACTCGGCCCATATCCCTCCAAACCCTTCCTATTCATATACCCATCCAAATGAGTCTTCAATCTTGCAATTGTACCAGCCTCCAACACATTCTCAAAATGCAGCACCGTGCATTTATCGGAATTAAACTCCATCTGCCACTTGTCAGCCCACTGGCCCATCTGGTCCAGATCCTGATGAAGGGCTTATGTTTGAAACGTCATTCTCCAGCTCCTCAGATGCTGCCTGACTGGCTGTGCTTTTCCAGCACCACACTCACGACTCTGATCTCGAGCATCTGCAGTCCTCACTTCACAAAGTGTGAAGTACAGGTAAATTGCTGCTTCACTTGGAAAGTTGGTTGGCTGCTTTGGATGGGGAGGACGGAGGAGTTATACAGACAGGCATTACACCAGTTTCAACTACATAGCAAGGTGCATGGGAGTGAGAAGGGATGTTGAATGGAGGACTGGATCAAGATGCCCTGGAGGGAACAGGCCCAAAGGAATGCTGCCAAGGGAGGGGAGGGAAATGAGTGTCTGGTTTTGAGAGATGACACTGTGGCTTTAATGTGCTTGGTCCTGATTTCTTTTAGAAATAGATCAGGGGACAGGTATTGTGCAGTCTGAAAAGATAAACATGAGGCTTTTATTTTTAAGAAAAACAGAAAAATAGAAGCAGCCAGAGTGAGTGTGGTCACATTCAGATTCAGGATTATGGTTAACTTTCAACTGTTTTGCTGAGGCTTTAGAAGGGTTGGAAGGCAGTGAATCTCTCTTGGCTGCTACTCTGTTGTCTTTGTATGTTCTTTCCTCCTGGATTGGAAAACTGCATGTAAGACAAACTGTTTTCTGCATTTGTCTTTTTGTCACAGGTGCTTATAGAAGGTGACTATACTGGAGCAGTTTCTGGTTTGTAGTAAAATAATTATTCTGTTAATTTTTCCAATAGACATGAGTTATTCAAAGTTCCTTTCTTTTGTTGTATTTTCAATAGATTTTGAATGAACTTTTGCTTTATGTCAAAGCATGTGTCCAATAGAATTGCACCTGGAACACAGCATGTTGCATTTAAAATAAAAATTTAGGGTCTACATTACTTTAAATTATTTTGAGGGGTCTGGTCTGATCCATAAATTGGGAGCTAGGATCAAGATCAAAATCTCTAACTCCGCATGGGTTTAAGATTATTGGACTCAAAGGCAGCAACTGATATAGGTACTAATGCCTTTTGGGCATTGAATTCGGTTGGTTTAAACAGGGTGTGCCTTATGTAGTAATGACTCATTCAGTCACCAAGTCTGGGAGTACAGGAATTCACTTTGGTAGATTTTAAAAATGTGGGCAAGGCAAAGCTTTTGAATTGGCACGGTGGCTCAGTGGTTAGTACTGCTGCCTCATGCCACCAGGGACCCAGGTTCAATTCCAGCCTTGGGCAACTGTCTGTATCGAGTGAGCACATTCTCCCTGTGTCTGCGTGGGTTTCCTCCACGTGCTCCGGTTTCCTCCCACAGTCCAAAGATGTGCAGGTCAGGTAAATTGGCCATTCTAAGATGGCCATAGCGTTCAGGGCAGCATTCAGTGGGAAATGGGACTGGGTGGGTTACTCTACGGAGGGTCGGTGTGGACGTGTTGGGCTGAAGTGCCTGTTTCTACACTGTAGGAAATCTAATCTAATTTGGCAAAATAGTTCAATTGGGGCTGCCTGTGTCTGCGAGAAAAAGAAGAAATAGGTGTAGCGATCAAGCAGCATTTACAATTGCCAGGAATGTCACGAACATCACTGCAAATAGTTAAAATTCAATTGCAAATAAAGCAGCTTAAATTAGAGAGAGACGGGGGGTGCGCGAGCGCAAAGAAAGTGGATCTTGGGAAGGAGGTAGAACCGGGCGGAAGTGGTGTCACGTGTGATGCATGAGGAATTGAGAGGGGTGGAAGTGGTTGTGGGAGTGGCCATGATGGGGGCAGAAGTGACATCAATCAGCATGGGGGTGGCAGCTGCAGCAGCCGCATGTCTAATGGCAGAATAACCTCACCATCAAGCCAGCAGATAAAGGGGGCGCAGTGGTAGTCTGGCACACTGACCTCTACACCGCTGAAGCCAAACATCAACTCAAGGACACCTCTTCCTACTGCCCCCTTGACCATGACCCCACCTCCCATCACCAAACCATCATCTCCCAGACCATACACAACCTCATCACCTCAGGAGATCTCCCACACACAGCTTCCAACCTCATAGTCCGGGAACCCCGCACTGCCCGGTTCTACCTCCTTCCCAAGATCCACAAGCCTGACCACCCTGGCCGACCCATTGTCTCAACATGCTCCTGCCCCACTGAACTCATCTCTACCAACCTCGACACTGTCCTATCCCCCCCTAGTCCAGGAACTCCCCACATACGTCCGAGACACCACCCACGCCCTCCACCTCCTCAAAGACTTC
>NC_057711.1:75875386-75920133 GCF_004010195.1 Chiloscyllium plagiosum | reverse complement strand
TGCCCTGAAGCTCTTACTCTATGCTACTTTCTCCCCACCCCCACCCTCCTCTAGCTTATCTCTCCACGCTTCAGGCTCACTGCCTTTATTCCCGATGAAGGGCTTTTGCCCGAAACATCGATTTTGAAGCTCTTTGGATGCTGCCTGAACAGCTGTGCTCTTCCAGCACCACTAATCCAGAATCTGGTTTCCAGCATCTGCAGTCATTGTTTTTACCTCCATCTGCCACTCGTCAGCTCATTGACACAATTGATCAAGGTCTTTTTGTAATCTTAGATAACCTTCTTCACTGCCCATTATACCGTTGAGTGAGTGTTTGTGGAGGTCATTGAATATCGCCAGCACCCATTGTTCTTTCTTTTAAAGAAATATGGACTCCTGTTTATGACTGTTGTCAAAAACCTGGTTAATTCAGAAACCCACGGGAGAGAACAGCGTGATTATAACTGCAATATAAATGAGATTTTCGGACAGAGTCTCAGAATGCTTAGAACTTGACTCTGGTTCTCAGCCTAAAGATGTGGTATTAATTCGACGCTAGAGTCAACAATTTTGGGCTTCTATCAAACACATTAAGAAACGCACCGGTTATTCCTAGTCAAAACTTTAAAAATAATTGAAATATTAGCACAATCCTCTATACTTGCCATAGTTACTTGGAATTAATCCTGTTCGGCCTTTGCATGTTCCTTTCCACCAATTGGGATCACTCTTAACATCAGAAAGAAATTATTTAAGATTACTGATCAATAAATCTAGAAATGTATAATTAAACAATGACATACAATTGACCAAGAACTTACAATATCTGAGATGTAAAGTACGTCGCCTTCTTCAAAGTATAGTTCATCGGGCTAAAGAAAAGACAAAAACATTGAGTTAAGCAGTTATCAGTCAAAAGTTAACAGTGAATTGTGGTGAACAAGTTTATGATAATTATACAGGCCTCAGACTATACGCAGAAAAAGTCACCAATCTATAAGATTTTACTCAAAGGACAAGCAATGTGAATTGTGCAAATATGTAACTAACTTTCCAAAAATTCAATGCCTGAGCTAAAACAAAGAAAACTGAACTTTGGCTGAGCAATAGCAAAACTGAGGAGAAAAGTTTAAACATCGATGATCCAAATGATATTCTGTACCCAACATTATTCTGCACATAGACATCATTGGCACAGGGGTATCTTCCTGGAACAGGTGTAATTGGCTTAACTCTGCTGAACAGAGGTAGATTCCCAATTACTTTCCAGGAATCTTCTATGAATGGTAACAAGTGGTAAAAAAGGAGAGATTTCAGCTCCAGCATGGAGATAATTTCCAAAGGAAGACAGGATACCAAAAGCTCTTACTCTTTAGGCAAGATCTCTTATTAGACTCAAGACCATATATATAGTGTTACTTTTTTGCAACCACAACTAGGTCTCATTATCTTTATCCAAAAGCCTTGTTGACTGGACAAACAGAAGATTTGGCAGCATCTATCAAAGAGGAAAAAGTTGAGCCCAATCTAATTCTTCCTCAGTTCTGAAGAGGAATCAAATTAGACTCAAAACTTTTACTCATTTCTCTCCATAGATGCTGCCAGGCCTGATTTTACCAGCACGGCTTTCATCTTGTCAACTGGATGTCTCAATCTGAACTCCTACTTGTGCAGATACCACATTGTTATTGTCCCCAATGCTTTTTACCCATTTACAAACCTTTTCTAAAGAGAGTTCTATATTATTAAAATCTAACAATGAATTAGCCAATGTTATGAGACATAAATATTTGGCTCACATCTTCATAACATTTTCAAGTAAAATAGCTAATTGGATCATAAATATTGAATTCACACATTGTGGTTGCGTCATTAACAATTTCACAAACATACAGAAGTTGTAATGAATTGCTTGTTTTGTATTATAAAAGTGCTGACATATATAAATACTTTTCTAATTACCCATCCTATTGTAAATTTCTCTAAGCACAAAAGACACTAAACTACACCATCAAAAACTACACACAGAAGGCCAAGGATTATTAGCCATGTATATACAAGTGACCCATCGGCCCGAGAAAGGAAAATATAACAATTGTACTGATTGATGTCAGTCAGGACAAAAAAAAACTTAAGCATTGCGGATGAAAAATTGTAACTGACAGATTTTAGACTAAGAGCTTCCAAATTTGAACAGTAGCACGACCACCATATATCAGATTATATAGGTGGAATAGTGTCTACTTGATTAACTGCAATATTCTTGCTGATCTCCCATCTCCCCAAACTCCAGCTGTTCATGATTCTGCTGTCTTGTCACATGGCCAGAATTTGTGTTTGCTTATGCTATTTTGAAACCAACTATGTTATTATTAAACATTGAACACCTTTGCAACAATACTTAAAACTTAAATACTACTTTCTAATTGTCCCAAGATCATCTTCTCCAATGTCTGCAATCTCTTTCAGATAGGTACCTCTTTTCATTCTGCCACTACTGTAGTCCTGTGGCACATACCCTGTGTGTAAGGTCCCCCTTTGCACCATCATTGGTAGTAGAGTCTTCAGCCATCTTGTGCCCCTTCCTTGAATTTCATTAACTTTCAACATCTTCACGTTTAGAGCCAAACTTTCAATAACACCACAAAATTCTTCCTCCTTGTGTCAGGATTGCTTTATTTCTATATTTTGAAGTGCTGTTAGAGAATTCTCTTTGACCTTACACATGATCTTGTCTGATACTGGTCACTCTTGTATGCAATCCAAACAGTTGATGTTCTGGAGTGATACATTGCTATCCAATTTCTAAACACCCGATAGCACAGCACAGATATGCAACATTATTTCCTCTGAGCCAAAGTGAATATTGTGACAGTACATACATGAGAAAGACAAATACAACTTCAATAGTTTTGAAGATAGATATTGAAAATTTTACAAATGCAAAGTGAGATTTTTTTAAGCATTTTCTTTCTCAGCTAAAGTCCAGGAAAACAGTCAAAACAAATTTACCTTTATTTCCATATAGTATGGAAACAGACCCTTTGGTCTAACAACCTTCATGCCCTGAATGACTTGTTGAACAGCAGATTTCTTTCTGGTTACTTCCAAAGCAAAATCGGAATGCAAAAATGTTACTTCTTGCCCTAGATATACTTTGTCGCATGTTTAAATCCTACCGGTTTCATCCTTTCCAAGTCAATTCTTAGACATGAATAGAATTGTCATGATTTCAGTGGATGTGAAAATAGGCTATGTAGAACATAGAACATTATAGTGCAGTACAGGCCCTCGATGTTGCGCCGCCCTGTGAAACCAATCTGAAGCCCATCTAACCAACACTATTCCATTCTCGTCCATATGTCTGTACAATGACCATTTAAACGGCTTTAAAGTTGGCAGTCTACTACTGTTGTAGGCAGTGCTTTCCACACCCCTACTACAGAGTAAAGAAACTACCTCTGACATCTATCTATATCTCTCACCTCTCAAATTAAAGCTTTGCCCCCTTGTGGTAGCCATCACCATCCTTGGAAAAAATCTCACCATGTCCACCTGATCTAACCCTCTTATCTTGTCTCAATTAAGTCACTTCTCAACCACCTTCTCTCTAACAAAAATAGCCTCAAATCCCTCAGTCTTTCCCCACAAGACCTTCCCTCCATACCAGGCAACATCCTAGTAAATCTCTGAACCCTTCCCAAGCCTTCCTATGTGGTGACCAGAACTGTACAAAATACTCCAAATGTGGCTGCAGCATGACCTCATGGTTCTGAAACTCAATCCCTCATTTTAAAACGTGTGACAATATGCAGAATTCTTCACTGTCTTTTGGTGATCTTAGCAAATGAGCCTGGAATGAGGCAATGGATTCCTTTCACATGGCTTGTTCAGCTTTAATGCACATTGTGTAATTTCACTTGTTATTTTAATTCCAACTATTTAAGTATTAAATTCCAAAATGCTTTCTGTAAAGAAAAAGTGCAGTCAAATAATTCCAAAATGTGATGAATGCATTAGACTTGCACATCTTGACAAGTGAAAACTTAGTTGTAATAGAAAATATTAATTTGCAGTATATTGCAGCTTTTTTGGGGCAACATGCTGTCGGTACTGGACAAATCTGACTGTTGAAAGATGTAATTCAGCTGTTAGATTTGCTGTTTAATAGCTGCGGTTAAAAATACAGTTTATTGTATTAATTTGTTAGTACAAACTCTCATTTATGCAGTTCACTCAGGACAGTTGAGTTATTTTGACAAAATACAATTTTCTAGTCTTTGTAGTATGGATACTGATGGCAGAGACTCTACCTGCCTTTTCATCATGACTACCAAGAATCTCTAATGCTTGCCACTGGAATCTGTTGGAAGGATTTGATGGTTGAGGCTCAAATTGTTTGGCCACATTCTGAAGGTAGCTGATCTGATGTGAAGCTATAGATAATTACAGAATCAAGCCAACCATGCTGAACAAGCTGCTTTGTACAAATGATCCACACTTATGCAGTACTGCTGATTAAGTGCATTATTTCAATTACCTTAAACTTTTCAACAATTTAAACCTCATTTTTGTCACAACTGTAAATTGTTTGTTCTTGCTAAGAGTTTGATAGTCTGATAAACGCACTTCTGACCATGCAACTGGAGATTGCAAAAGGCTAGATCTATCAAAATCCATTGTCCTTACATCTATATCATCATTACTCCCTTTTCAGTTAAATAGATACATTATATACCTGTGTGTCTAAATGAGGCTAGGATATACTAGCTGCAAATTGTTCCACAGTTGAAACTGTAAAAGTACTGTGGGAAGGACAGTCAATGTAGAGAAATAGTGTACATGAAAGTGCATACCAATGGTGAACTTAGCAGTTCCATAACATGGTGTGTGTGTGTTGGTGTGTTGATTTTCTTAGTTGCAGAACTATGTTAGGGCTGTGACAATCCTTAGCATTTCAAGTAAAAATAAAAGAGGCAGCTATCTTAAAAAAAAGTCAAACTTTTGAAATATTTGCAAATGATTTGTTCTACTTATTTTTGAGGTGCACTCACTTTCACATTGACAAGATCTCCCCCCCCCAAAAAAAAGCAAAAAATTGTAGTCTGTTTTTGATAGGACTGATCAGGATAGCAATGTTCTATCAGACAACAGAAGCAATTCTTTGCATTCTCTTCCAAAGTACATGGGACCACAGTTTAATATCTTGGTAGTTTTTTTTTCACAACGCTAACTTCTTATCCACTTCCTTACTCTAGCCTTAATCCCAACAGCTTTTCATTTCTTTCATGTAGACTTTTAGGAAGAGAATTCTGAAGAAACAATTAAAATGTGTCACATTGATATCTTCTATTGAATGATTTACATTATCTTCCAAGAAATTAAGGAGTAGTCAGCAAAACACATCTCTAGTAACCTAGAATACGCACCAAGAAAATCCTATTACATTTTCATTAATACCATGTGAATAACTGGTCTGAAGTTACTGATTATATTTGTCAACATTAGTAACAAAAATATAGCTGCTGGTTCTATCAATAAGGTTACAAAATCACAACATCAAGTTTATCTGGAAGCACTACCTCTTCATCACCATCCGACGAAGAGGCTGCACCTCAAAAGCTAGTGCTTCCAAATAAACCTGTTGAACTATAAACTGGTATTGAGATTAACCTTGTCCACCCCAGTCCAACACCAACACCTCCAAATCATGTTGATCAATAAAGGTCAGAATCATTCAGTGACATTTTATTCCTCAGATACTCAAGCAGTCCGTACCCAAATGCACAAAGACTTGGACAGATAAGTACCATACACACCACCCAAATGTTAGAGAGAATCCAATCACTATCCTTGACATTCCTCGGTATTGCCATTACCGAATCCCCCACTAGCAACATACCGAGGATACTATTAACCATGAACTGTCATTAACCAACGAGACAAGTCAGGAGTGTGATGGAATATTCCCCACTTGTCTGGATGAGTGCAGCTTCAACAGCACACGTCACAGCTGTACAGCATGGAAACTGAGCCTTTGGTCCATTTCATCATGCCAACCAAATATCCTAAGTTAACCTAGTCCTGTTTGCCCATATTCGTCTAAACCCATCTTACTTTTATACACACCCAGATGCCTTTTGAAATGTTGGAATTCTATCAGCCTCCATCACTTGATGAATTCCCGATGAACATCTTGTGCCTGAAACATTGCTCCTAACTTACTGTGCTTTTCTAGCACCACACACTAATCTTCAGCATCTGCAGTCCTCACTCTCTCCACCACTTCCTCTGGCAGCTCATTACATATATGCAACACCCTGTGTGAAAAGGTTACCCTTTAGGTCCTTTATAGGTCTTTTCTCCACTCATCTTCAACCTATGCCCTCTAGTTCTGGACTCTCCCCATCCTGGGGAAAAGACCTTAGCTATTTACCCTATTCACACCCCTCGTGATTTTATTAACCTCTACAAGGTCACCCCTCAGCCTCCAGTGCACCAGGAAAAATAGCGCCATCCTATGCAGCCTCTCCTTATGACTTAAATGCCCTAACCCCCCCGACATGCTTGAAAATCTTTTCTGAGCTCTTTCAGGTTTCACAACATCCTTCCATAGCAGGGAGATGAGAATCAATTCCGTATTCCAAACCTGGCCTAACCAATGTCCTGTAAAACCACAACATGACCTCTGAACACCAACACAATGCACTGACCAAATCATAAATCATACCAAATGCCTTCATTATCCTATGACTCCACTTTCAAAGAACTATGAACCGGCATGTTGACTATTAGTCCTTATCGTTCAGAATACCTGTAAATTGTGACCCTCATGGTCCCCTCCAACAAATATCATGCTCACTATTTAAGTTTAAGAGCGAGCCAGGGAATTAGAGACCAGTGGCACCATGTCAGCCAATCTCCTGTCTTCTGGCACCTCACTTATGGCTATTGATAAGACCAATAGCCATAAGTGAGGTGGGGGGGGGGGGAAAAAAGAGTTAGGGAGAGACAGGTTTCTGCATGCAGCGTAATGCCATAAGACTGGTGTTTGCCAAAACAAGAATAAGACTCAACTTTCTCCACTCTCTCCCTCAAAATGTTAGTGAGGAAAAAGGTGAAAGCAGGGACACAAACTATTTTTCGAAGTTGTTCAGTCATCAGGACATTGAATGAAATTTTGGGACTACCCACTCACGCAAAATACACAGGACCTAATACGACTGAATTTTCTGGAACCTTTAAAATCACTATCCTTTCTACAGTTTTTTAATCATAGTTCCTATCTCAAGTACAGGAATTTTTTCCCCCAAAATAACTAAAATAAGTTTAAAGTTAATTGTGGACTCTTTGTTGCACCAGTTCTGTCTGGTACAGGAAGTATTTGCAGCAACATACATATCCGGCTTTTAGTAATCTACTCACAAAGCACAATGGCAGCAGCACATTTTAAAATCTAATTGGGATAATGCACTTGAGAGAAGTGCATTGCTCAACATTTTTGTTTGCAAACCATTTGAAAAATTTGTTTGGTTTAAGCAGTCATTACATGACAAAACCAGTTATTAAGCAATTCAATTCAGTACCCTAGTTAAATCAGCAGTTCTCACGTCCTTTGTGCTGAACAACTTTGACTTGGGAATCTGTGCCTAAATGATGCGTTAGTGCATTTGCTTTAATTGCACTTAATTTTGAATTCTGCACTGTTGCTTTAGACACTGGGGAAGGAAAAGACTTTGATTTAGTTTCCATTGATGCGTCATCCTGCCAACCTCCTCCCCACATTTCGCAATTTTCAAAAACATCAATTTTTAAATCAACAAGACGACGTTCAACCGATGTCTCCTTGTTACTAAGTTGGCTCCAAGGAGTCAAAGTACTTTGAATGAACATGGTCAGGAATGGCAGGCCATGATTTCAAACTGAGTTTAGCCTTAATCCAACATGTTTGGACACTGAGAATCAAACTTTTCGGGGAAATTTGCAACCAGTCTGAAATTGGATTGTCCTAAAAGCCCACAATTCCAATAGTGCCCTCCAGCTAGCTTTAGTATATGTCCATTATTTGCCATATAATAGCACCCATTGGTAACATCACAGTCTAGCAAGGGAGCCTTTAGGAGATGCTATTTCTAATTAAAGACGCATTGCTTTAAATACTTAGCCAAGCAAAACTTTCATTGGATGTATTTTGAATTAAAATCATACCTCTCTTTTACATTATTATAATATTTAACAGCTATTTTGGATTAAGAATACCAAGATTTGAAACTAAGACTTGACACATAGGCTAAATGAACAGAATCATGTCTGACAGTCAACCCAAATGATTAGGTTGCTATGTCAAAAGAAGAGAAAGTTACAATGTGTTATTGAAAGGGAAATGCAAATGGTTAACATCTGGAAACAATGAGAACTGTTCGAGTCCATAATAAAAATGACCCAGGTCTCGAACTCAAAAGCGCTACTGGTATCACGTTGTAATCCATTGTGCTTAGATTTGTTCATTTGGTTTTAAAGTAAAAGCATTGGCAAACAAAAATTGCTATCCACAGCTCTTTCTGAACATAGGGCTAACACATTTCCCATTGTCATGGGCAGAAGGGGAATGGAGAACTTTTCAGATCAGATTACAGGCTTCCCAACTAATCCAGGAGTTGCCACAGAGGGGAGTTTCAGTTTATGCCATGGGTGACCTGCAGTCCATTGGGAAGGGAAGGGGAGAGCCAGAAGCTAAAGGTGCAGACTTGACCAACATCCAAGTTGAGAAAATGCTGACTGACTATCATTCACCATGCCCATGCTCACTTTCAAAGCTTTGTGTGGCCGTACAACACAGCTGGAAGCTAAAGTTAAAAAGAAGCATCTCCAAGAAACTCCAAGTGGAAGATACTATTGGAAAGGAAACAAACAGAACTATACCCTTCGGAGCAATGAAACACTTTGACTGACTTCGCCTGGAAGCCATACAATGTCTACTTTAACGGACTAAAAAATGCAACAAAATTGAATTTTGGGTTGTCAGTCAAGGACAGGGCTTACATAATGAACAATAGGGCCTTGGAGAGTGTTGTAGACCAGAGACCAAGGGGTCCAGGTACATAGTTCGCTGAGAGTTGCATCACAGGCAGACAGGGTAGTAAAAAAAAAAAGTGTTTGGCATGCCTGCCTTCATTGCTTAGACCAGTGAATACAAGACTTGGGATGTCATTTTGTGGTTGTACAGAACATTAGTGAGACCACATTGGGAGTACTGTGTACAGTTCTGGTCACCCTGGTATAGGAAGGACATTATTAAATGGTATTGCATGCAGAAAAGATAAACCCTTCAGTCCCAGTAATATCTTGTATGAGTTGTAAGGAAGGCTGGGACTTCTTTCGCTGGAGTTTGAAGGGTGACCTTAAAATCGAGCTTTATAAAATCACAAGGGGTGTAGATAGGGATAAGACCTTGGCTACTAATCCTAAGGAGAGGGGAGTTCAAAACTAAAGAGCATATGAGAAGAGAAAGATTAAAAAAAAAGGGACCTGAGGGGCAACATTTTCAAACACAGGGTGGTTTATATGTGGAACAAACTGCCGGAGGAAGTGGTAGATGCATGCATAGTTCAACATTTAAGACATTTGAGGAGGTACATGAATAGGAAAGGTTTCAGAGGGATATGGGCCAAATGCAGGCAAACGGGACTAGTTTAGTTTGGGAAATTTGGTCGGCATGGACAAGTTGCCGCAAAAGGGTCTGTTTTCATGCTGTAGGACTACGAATTATGTTCAGTAGTTAAAAGAATAAGCTGTGACAAGGATTAGTGAGTATTGAAAGGTTATTTTAAAACAAAATTTTGACATGTCACCTTTCAGGCTAGTAACAGGAAGTTTGAATTTCACTTTAACCATTACCAGTTGCAAAAACAAAACGTTTTAATATTATTAAAAAGGAGTTAGCTAATTTTCTTTCAACAGGTAACAAAAACGAAGAGCCGAAAAACCCAGTGTCTGCAGACAGAAAGAGAGAAAAAGTTAGTACTTCAAGTCCAACACCACACTTCAGAGCTGAAGGGAGATGAAAATATAATGTATTTCATGTCCAAGTGTGGAGAGGGGAGACAGTCAGATATATTAAGAAAGGTCAGGAATAGACTAGAGAGCAGGAGAGAGGAGATGAAAACATGTCATGGAACAAAAGGTGTAGGGGCTGGAAATAATTGTAGAAGATAACAAAGCACGACAACCAAATAAGAGTTACGGACAGCAGTAGTTTAAGAAGGCAGTTCACTATCACCACCTCATGGGATGGGGAATAAATGTTGGTCCAGCCAGTGACACATCACATGACTTAATTAAAAATGACAGAATAAAAGACTGCACTGTCTAAAAGCAAAAACATCAGAACATGATGCATTCTACAGTTAAAAATAAACTGATCAAACTGAAGGACACCAGTCATATGAGACTCAGTGTTAAAATGTTTCTCTCTTCATAAATGTTTCCATACATGAGTATTTTAAGGTAATTTGTGTTTTTATGCCAGATTTCCAGCATGCAATTTTTTTTTCTTTTATGATAGCTAATGTTTAGATTGGAGATATCAATATCAATCCATTTTCAAGTGATGGTTGCAGTTGAGTATACCTAGTGTACTCAAGAGAACTGCAATACAAGATGGAACTTGAGTAGCAAGAACAAATGATTAAAGCTGCAGGTAAATAGGATAGTGAAGGCGGCATTTGGTATGCTTTCCTTTATCGGTCAGAGTATTGAGTACAGGAGTTAGGAGGTCATGTTGCGGCTGTACAGAGCATTGGTTAGGCCACTGTTAATTGCATGCATTTCTGGTCTCCTTCCTATTGGAAAAATGTTGTGAAATTTGAAAGGGCTCAGCAAAGATTTACAAGGATGTTGCCAAGGTAGGGGGATTTGAGCTTTTGGGAGAGGCTGAACAGGCTGGGGTTGTTTTCCCTGGAGTGTCAGAGGCTAAGAGGTGACCTCATATAAGTTTACAAGGTTATGAGGGTCATGGATAGAATAAATAGACAGTCTTTTCCCTGGTGTGGAGGAGTCCAGAACTAGAGGGCATAGGTTTAGGATTAGTGGGGAAAGATATAAAAGTGACCTAAGGGACAACTTTTTCAAACAGAGAGTGGTATGTGTATGGAATGAGCTGCCAGAGGAAGTGGAGGCTGGCACAATTGCAACATTTAAAAGGCATTTGGATAGGTATATGAATAGGAAGGGTTTGGATGAACATGGGCAGAGTGCTGGCAGGTGGGATTAGATTGGGTTGAGATATCTGGTCGGCATGGATGGGTTGGACCAAAGGGTCTGTTTCCATGCTATACATCTCTATGACTCTGACTCCTCAAGATCCAAACCATGATACTCTACTCTGAAAGCACGACAGTTAAGAGTAAAGCAAATCAGAAAATCCATTAAACTAACACATAGCTAAGGAAGTAATAGAGCATAAATTTCATTTTGAATTAAACTTGAAATGCTTAAGTGAGACTGTCAAGAACACAAACTTACATAATATATAAATTGTATGTAATCACATTTTAAGCATTCATTAAGTGTTTTGTAACTAGTGTATTGGTTTAGAGATGTAGCAAGTATTATTTAAGCAAAGAATACCTAATTTGTACTTTTCTCTCCTCCAGACTGGATGAGATGTTACTCGACTGCACTGTAAGCCCTTCACGAAATTTGGCCATGCATGAAGTGTAAAACTCAATTAGTTACTACATATAAAAAATACACAACCTTTGTCACAACTACTGTGCTGCTGGCAATGTGCTTTCAAGAACACAGTATATAATGCCTGAAACATTCACATAAGTTATTTTGGATCAGAATTCTCTCACAAATTAGCAACAAAATGGGCCATTTGGTACATGGAGCTTGTTTCACCATTCAGTAATAGCATCTGATTATGGCCTCTGACAACTGCTGACTCCCTTGTTAGTCAAGATTTGGAGGCGCCAGTGTTGGACTGGTGTGTACCAAGTTACAAATCACAACACCAGGTTATCGTCCAACAGGTTTATTTGAAAGCTCGGAATCACTAGCTTTTGGAGTGCTGCTCTTTGGAGCAGCCCTCCAAAAGCTAGTGGTTCTAAATAAACCTGTTGGATTATAACCTGGTGTTGAGAGATTTTTAATCTTGTTAGCCAAGGATTTATCTGCCTGTCTTTTGTAATCACAATGCAACCTCCCCTGTTTTCTGGAGAATATCATGCCAAAGACTCGCGGCCTTCAAAACGTTAATCTCATTTTAAAAAGGAAACCCTTTACTTTAAAGCTGTGTCACCTAGTTCAAATCACTTCCACAAGGAAACTGACCATTCAGCATCATGTTTTGTTTGCTTTCCGAATCGCTTAGTGTTCTTGCATACTAACTGTTTTGTGGTGTGCGAGCGCAAGGACACCCAGATCCTTTCAGTTCTGCAACTGCTGTAATTTCAAAAGCTATGCCCTTCAATAATGCCTGCTCAAGTGGACAAGTCCACTTTTTCATACATTATATTTAATTTGCAAATTTTCTGCCAACCCACCTAACTTTTGCTATGTCCTTTTTGCAACTTACGAATTTATGTAGAAAAGTATTACCAGGAAATTAAGCAGACATCGTCCCTTCATCCAACTCATTTATTCTGCTGTGGTTCTGTTCGCCGAGCTGGGAATCTTTGTTGCAAACATTTCATCCCCTGTCTAGGTGACATCCTCAGTGCTTGGGAGCCTCCTGTGAAGCGCTTCTGTGGTGTTTCCTCCGGCATTTATAGTGGCCTGTCCCTGCCGCTTCCGGTTGTCAGTTTCAGCTGTCAGCTGTAGTGGCCGGTATATTGGGTCCAGGTCGATGTGTTTGTTGATGGCGTTTGTGGATGAGTGCCATGCTTCTAGGAATTCCCTGGCTGTTCTTTGTTTGGCTTGCCCTATAATGGTAGTGTTGTCCCAGTCAAATTCATGTTGCTTGTCGTCCGCGTGTGTGGCTACCAAGGATAGCTGGTCGTGGCGTTTCGTGGCTGGTTGATGTTCATGGATGCGGATCGTTATAGGACAAAATAATAGGACAAACAGCTAACGATCCACATCCATGATCAACTAGCCACGAAACGCCACGACCAGCTATCCCTAGTGGCCACACACACAGACGACAAGCAACATGAATTCGACTCGGACAACACCACCATTATAGGGCAAGCGAAACAAAGAACAGCCAGGGAATTCCTAGACGCTTGGCACTCATCCACAAACTCCTTCAACAAACACATCGACCTGGACCCAATATACCGGCCACTACAGCGGACAGCTGAAACTGACAACCGGAAGCGGCAGGGACAGGCCACTATAAATGCCGGAGGCAACACCACAGAAGCGCTTCACAGGAGGCTCCCAAGCACTGAGGATGTCACCTAGCCAGGGGACGAAACGTTTGCAACAAAAATTTCCAGCTCGGCGAACAGAACCACAGCAACGAGCACCCGAGCTACAAATCTTCACCCAAACTTTGAACTCATTTATTCTATTGTAAACAATTGAGGGCAAACATTGATCGCTGTGGTAACACCTGTCATATCCTGCCAACCCAAAAATGACCCATTTATGCACAACCACAACTTATGACCTGACTATTCCTAGATCCGTGTTGATATCTTGCCACTTATGCATGCTTATTTTGGGTCACAACTTGGGATTCAGCACCTTGTCCAACATCTCGAGAATAAGAACAGTACATCCAATAATTCCCCTTTATCCATATTGCTTGTTAATTCCTTAAACAAACCAGTCACAGACAGTTTCACTTTTACAAAACCATGCTGACTCTTCCTGACTCCATTGAGAGTTTCAAAGTGCTCCACTATAACCTCCTCAGTAATAGATTGCAGCTTTTCCCCATCATGGGTGTTTAGGTGAGCTGGCCTCTCGTTTCCTGTTTTTTATCTCCCTTATTTCTTTAATCGAGGAATCACATGGCTACTTACCAACAGCAATATAGTTTTCAGTACAAGTACTTACTGTTCTGGGTTCAAATGCAAACAGAGCTCTGTAAACTCTCACCTGACCTGGAAAACAAAGACAAAACCATGAACTCTTCAGTCTATTGTTAAATTGCATTGCATGCAAATGAAACCCTCAGCTTAAGCAGCTATCATGTCCAACAATTTTTCTTAGATCCGATGTTGCACCGCTGCTTAGAAATATAATTGTTCAGGTTTTACACTGAAAAAAATCTTTCACTTAATGACCAGTGATATTTTCTTTGACCTTGAATATTTTTCACACATTGGATTCATTGTAGAGAGCAGTGTCAAAACCAGTTGCTATCACAGGCAATATCTCATTTAAACCTAACTATAAGTGGCAAACAAAGCTATTCAGACTGAAGTGTGCACATAATGGTGGAGAGCAATCGTTGGGCAAACAGCTTTGACTCAGCGTACTTGATAGGAAACAGGGGGCGAATGTAAGCCTAAAGGCTTTTTAGCCTCAATGCGTTGAGCAGCGAGTGGACCAAAGATGTTTGCATTCCAATTTGTTACAGGAAAGTCAAGTATGCTTCAGTAACTGACTACAATGAGAAAACAGGAAGTCATTTGGTTGGGCCAGAAAGGTGAGTGCTGGCTTCTGAGTTGTTTTTCCTCAAGTTATAACAATAGTAGCAGCATGAATGGGTGCAGTCAAGTTCGCAAAGACCAATTCTTTTTATTTGTATTGTAATTGAGTGTAAGAATTAAGTGAGTTTCATTTAATGACCAATCAAATCACATCCAGAGTATAGCATTTTAGATTTGCCTTTAAAAAGGTAAAAAGTTAGGGTCTTGCCCATTTCTGCGATCTATCTGAAGGGGGTTTGCGATCTATCTGGTCGGTAACAATATAGAACAAAATATATAATAAATCAAACTTTCACAATTGCATACTGAATGACATGAAATAGCATGGTAACATTTTGGTTTTTGTTGATAACAGTTGAAAATTATCCTGACTGAAGATAAGTTGGGGTCATATTGGAAACAGTCGAAAGAAGTGTGACACTGGAAAAGCACAGCAGGTCAGGCAGCTTCAGAAGAGCAGGAGAAGAATTGA
Organism: Chiloscyllium plagiosum; assembly: GCF_004010195.1. Classification (NCBI taxonomy): domain Eukaryota; kingdom Metazoa; phylum Chordata; class Chondrichthyes; order Orectolobiformes; family Hemiscylliidae; genus Chiloscyllium; species Chiloscyllium plagiosum. Next base: position 75,905,070 of record NC_057711.1, on the reverse strand, counting down.
CATATCGGCATAAGCTGCCTGACCTGCTGTGCTTTTCCAGTGCCACACTTTTGGACTCAGTCTCCAGCATCTGTAGTCCTCATTATCTCCTAGTCATATTGGAAACAGTTTGTGAAGCACTGGGTAAAGCTTCAGGCCTTCCTTTTTGTACTGGCCCTATGAAGATTGCCAGCAGTATTAAAAAAAACACCAGTTTCAAAAGTCTGAAAATCTGAAGAGAGTTAACATCAATCCATTTGAATATTCAACACTTGAATGTCAAGAATAGCATACTGATAGCATCCACTGGCATTTGTAGACAATTGTGGGGAAAATAGTTGGCATAGAATCGACATGGTACAATGCTAAACAACATATCAGAAGCTTTAAGGCAGCAAATGGTACCTGTAATTCAGACTTCAAGCAGTGGAACAAAGTTCGTCCACCTTAAAATAATTTGTTCATTAAACAGAATGGTGTGGATAATGAGAAATATGAGCATTCTGACCAACAGTTAAGCACAAGGCCAGGACTTTGCTCACAATTTGGATCTTCTAATCACAACCACTGAACTCCATACAATGCAGAATAATGACAAATTGACAGAAAGAACTGCACACAGAGTCGTGAGTGAGGCATACAACTAAAGTACGCTACACAAAACAAAATACATATGTGCTCAATAAAAATCAAAAGCAGATTAGTAATCATTTTAGGCTTGAATTCAGCTGGATATTGCTCTCTCTCATTTAGCTGTGGGGTAGTTTTTATTGCTTTTCCATGTCTGTGTCCTAGTGCAACATGCATTCTGGAAGTGACTTATTGTTTTACAATGAAAGCATTCAGTTTCTAACATACCAGTCACCAGAAATGCCAGTGAAGTTCTTTTGCTCCAGAGAGCTCAGAGTCTTGGCTCCATCCTAATTATTTGTGTAGATCATAAACTGCATACAGAAGTAAATTCTCTTCAGCTTCTGACTCAAATGTTTAGACGCCATTTTAAACAAATGGAATCGTTTTCACCAGAATGTCCAATTTTGTATTCTGTTGTGCTCATCTGAAACTAAATATTCCTAGTAATACCATTTAGTATGCCGCCATGGTTTTCTGATGTGTTCAGTAGATTTTTATTTGCACTGAATGACTGTTCAACTCCAACTACAAGTTTGCTGATGACACCAAAGTTGGTCAGATTTTAAACAATGACGCTGTGGTGAAAGGGTTAAAATTGTGTCCCAATACATGTGTGAATCTAACCGAAAATGGAAGGTGTCGCTTAGTCCCGTGTGAATCTTATTATACACCTTCCCGTGTGAATCTTCTTATCTGTATGTAACCAGAATGGAATGTGTTTTTTAGCCTTGCTCTGCTGTTCACATGAATGTTTATATCTGGAAAAGAGTATATCAGCTGGAAAAGACGTTCACTCGTGGACTGATGTTGCACAAAGTGCACTCCCGGACTGATGTTTGTGGTGAAAGGGTTAAAATTGTGTCCCAATACATGTGTGAATCTAACCGGAATGGAGGTGTTGCTTAGTCCCGTGTGAATCTTATTACACACCTCCCCGTGTGAATCTTCTTATCTGTATGTAACCAGAATGGAATGTGTTTTTTAGCCTTGCTCTGCTGTTCACATGAATGTTTATATCTGGAAAAGAGTATATCAGCTGGAAAAGTCTCCAGTTCGGTAGAGTCTGCTCCGGGGTTGCGTTTAACCGCCGAGCGTGGGTTGTTGGCAACCGCTCTACGAGAACTGACGGCTCCCAGTTCCGGTAACACGTAGAGTGAGTATAAATCAGATCCGTTGTAAGTACGAGACCTGGTTGTGGCGACGCTGCGGGGAATAAAACACTTATATTCTAGCAGACTCGCCTCTTGGCTGTTTGTTCTGTGTCAGACTACTTTCCTGCGAGCCTGGTCCTTGACCTGGAGAATTTTTTAAAACAGACGCGACAGAATACAGGAAAGAGATAGAGAAGAGAACTTAGTGGCATGGTGTAAAGACAATCTCTTCGAGGCCAGCGAAACAAACTAGTTGATCATCAACTTCGGTAAGTGGATTTAAAGTCATTCATCTGTATCAAAAGGTGGCAAGGTGGGAGGTAGTGGAGAGCTTCCAGTTCCCCAAAGTAAATACCACCAATCTGTCCTGAACACGACAGTCAAGAAACCATACCAACACCTCTGCGTCCTCAGAAGGCTATGGAAATTCAGGACTTGGAGATGCTGATGTTGGACTGGGGTGTACAAAGTTAGAAATCACAACACCAAATTATAGTCCAACAGGTTTAATTGGAAGCACACTAGCTTTCGGAGTGCTGCTCCTTCATCAGGTAATTGTGGAGGGGACAATTCTAAGGCACAGAATTTATAGCAAAAATTTACAGTGACGTAACTGAAATTATACATTGAAAAATACCTTGATTGTCTGTTGAGTCTTTCATCTGTTCGAATACCATGATAGTTTCACTTCTTTCATGTGTAAATCACAAAACCTTTTTTAAAAAGTTGCATTTTCAAGTTAGCTGTAACAATGGGTGATAGCTAGACAATATGTTCAAGGTGTTAGCCCCATGTGTTCTGTCAATGCCATGATGTTTAGACTGTTACCTCACTTTTTAAATTAGAAAGCTAGTGTGCTTCCAATTAAGCCTGTTGGATTATAACCTGGTGTTGAGATTTTTAACATGGAAATTCAGCACAGAGTTGTGAACGCAGCTCAGTCCATCAAGCAAACCAGCCTCCCATCCATTGACTCTGTCTATACTTCCTGCTGCCTTGGAAAAGGAGCCAACATAAACAAAGACCACCCCCACCAATTTATAACCTCTTCCATCAGGCACAAGAAACAGAAAAGTTTCAAAAAAATTGTGCCAGATTGCAAAACAGCTTCTTCCCCAGTATCAGACTTATGAATGAACTTCATTTATTATAGTTCATCTTTCTCTGCACCTTCCTCTCAGCTATAAGACTATATTTTACATTCTGCTCTGTAATCCTGATGTACTTGTTATGACACACGGTAATCCCTCTGCTAATTTAAACCAGACACAGAAGCTCACCTCACACCGTAATCTGTTAAATTTCAAGAGACAAAGAAATCTTCCAGATCTCACTAAGTAAAAATTAACAATTGCATTCTTTAAATCCAAAAGCAATAATTAAAAACAACTTATTTACAACTCCTTTCTCAAGCTTTTTTTCTTACCTCCCACTCTACAATACTGGTCTGATTAAAAAAAAATTAAGTTTAAAAAAAAAAGCCAGCCAGATGTAGATTTTCCTTTGGTCTTCTGCTGCATAACTTTTCTTCTTATGGACAGGTACCTTACAGAGAGCTATTCGGCTAGCAGTCTGTACTTGTGGGTGCTCTTTGCTGTTCTCCCCCTAACTGTTCAAAATGTCCAGTTTTATACCTCAAATCATTGGATCATTTCACTGGTTCAACGTCATTCCAAACAGCAAAATTCAAATTCGATTGGATTTGGGTCTCTGGGGCATAATTTCAACTGATTGACCAAATTTGAATGTTTTTGCATACTGGCAACACAGCACCAGTTCTTTGTCAACCAAATGGTTACTTTAAATTGTTCATACACTCTGCTTTCAGTCGGCCCTTGTCAGCTTCCTCTGTCTTAAAGGTACAGTACACATGTACACCTTCACAACATGTATAGCATGATTTGCCTGGATTAGCCCAGAACACATTTTTCAATGTATCTCAGTACATGTCACAATATAAAATCCAATCAAAAGACAGTACTCTTATCAATTGTGACCAAACTGGAGCATGTCCATGATGTGTGGCTGAAACGAATGGCTCCTGCTAGCTTCTCGGTTTTACTGAAGGATTCCACTTTTTCATGGCTTTCGCAAAAGATTCCTCAACTTGCACTGCTGTAAGGAATTTTAGCAAACCATTTCCATTGAATCAGAACAGCTTACATTTTTAACTCAACTAACACTAATTCACTTTTAATTAGTGAGTCCATGATTTCAGACTCAGGGACAAGTTTCTGACAAAGCCCTATTCCTTCTGTTTCTTTTCTAGCTGTACCTTGTGGTATCTACATACTATGGTAGCCATGCCTGATCTGAGCTGCAACTTGAAAAATGCATTATCCATTTAGCCCACCTTGCTGTGCTTCATTCTGACTATTTCACTTCAGTTCGAACGGCCAGCTGATCTGTCACTCCAGACAACTCTTAGCACCACCTTGTGATGCAGCCTGTGCCACTGATCAGAACTGCAAACTTCATCTATTCTCTTTTTGCGTTTCTTACCAATTCTGAAAGGTTTCTTGTCTTAATTTAAAGCATTCTGCAATATTGATTGTGGCCCCAAGATTTTCTTGGCTGAGGTTCATTAAATCCTCAGATCTGTACACATTATCTCAACAGCACTGCTCACAGTTTTGAATGAGTAAGTAGATAAGTCTTCAAATCACCACTGCAGATCAGCATGCTGCACAGCAAAGCTAAAGCAAATCTTCAGCTTGCCACCACTGCTCACCATGTTGTTTGCTGCTAAGAATATATTCTGGTATGTATCCAGGACCCACAGTCTTGTGCTGAAGTGGCCAGCTACTTAGTGGGCAGCACGGTGGCACAGCGGTTAGCACTGCTGCCTCACAGCGTCAGAGACCCAGGTTCAATTCCCGCCTCAGGCGACTGACTGTGTGGAGTTTGCACGTTCTCCCCGTGTCTGCATGGGTTTCCTCCGGGTGCTCAGATTTCCTCCCACAGTCCAAAGATGTGCAGGTCAGGTGAATTGGCCATGCTAAATTGCCCGTAGTGTTAGGTAAGGAGTAAATGTAGAGGTATGGGTGGGTTATGTTTTAGCGGGTCAGTGTGGACTTGTTGAGCCGAAGGGCCTGTTTCCACATTGTAATGTAATCTAATCTAAGCTACCTTCCTAGTAGAAGAATCACTAGTCATAAACATATGGTGTTGCATAACTGCAACTACTTACATGTTACAAAAATATGGCGTACTTTTATTCATTCATGGGATCAATGTGTCAATGGCTAGGTCAATATTTATCTCATATCCCTAATTGCTCAAATGGCAGTTAAGGGTCAACCACATTGTTCAGAGTATAGGGACACACACAGGCTGGACCAGTTAAGAATGGTAGCTACCTTCCCTAAAGGACATTAGTGAACCAGATGGATTTTTTTTTTGGACAATCCACAATGGATTGAAGGTCATCAGACTCTCAATCCAGATATTCACTAAATTCAAATGTCATTGAGATTTGAATCTGGGTCCCCAGAACATGAGCTGGGTCTTTGGATTACCAACCAAAAAAAAAATACATTAAAAAGACTATTCGGCTGACTTGATCTTAGGTCAGACTCTTTCAATATCAGTGTTTGATAGTATAGAACTTTCTGAAAAGATGACTCAAAAAGATAGTCATCATAGCAAATCTGGAGGAAAAGCGATGTCAAGGAAAAAGAACACTAAGACAGCAGTGTATCAATTGGTTGGCAAGTGAACGGTAATAGAGGTGTTGCCATGGAGAACGCATTAGTTAAATGTTGGTTGACAATGATGTCACTATGTCACTCAAATCAGTATTAACCCTTCCAAACCCACTGTTTCCACAGGCTTTTATAGTGTGATGGTAATGTTCCTACCTCTAGGCCAGGAGGTCTAGGTACATGACCTACCTGCTCTAGAGACAGAACATATGAGCAGGTAAAATATAAATATCTGCAACAGTGCTTTGGCAAATACCATTTCCTTTCAGTAATACCATTGTTCACATTGATTGTAATTATATGCCAGAAGTTAGTTGAAAGTTTTCCCCTGATTTAGTGACCACAACATCCATCTCCACCCACTGTCCGCAGCCAAAAAAACATAGCATTTCCACTGTAGTTAATCTGAAACAGCCAAGTTCGAGTAGTACTTAGCATACATAAGCAGCCTTCTACTCAATGAAATACATGTCAGTTGCCCAGTTTAGAGTCCATGTAGATCAAGGAATTGAACAGAACTCGCCTGGTAGGCAAGTAGGTACAAAATAAAATAAAAACCATAACAGCTGATGAGATCAGTCTACATAGCAGAAAAGCTACATGGGAACATACAAATTAGAGTCAGGGACAGGAACAGGCCATTTGCAAATCTACTTCAACTCGCTCTGCTTCATGCTTTTGCAATTGCCCACATTTAAGCTTAAAAGACATCTCTTCTCTCAAACTGATCATAAGATTCAATTGTTATGATCACAGCTACAAATGGATGCCTTCACCCTGAGGTCATTAATTAATCCTATTTCATTGCACAAAGTTAGATCTAATCCCAACAAACATTCTACGAATTCCTCTTCAAGACTACTTTTGCCTACCCAGCTTTTCCAACCCATATCTAGATTGAAAGTCTACATGCCAACCTAAAAGGCTTACTGCAGCACTGTTTTGTGAGGCTCCCAGTATACTCCATCTTATCATGTGGTTAGTGTGAAGTTGATATTTTGCTAAAGCGACAGAAATATCTTGTTAAAACACAACTGAAGTCAGTGTGATCAAGTTTTAACAACATGGAAAGAGTGCCTTTTGCCCAGCTGTGTCCACATTAAGCACCTATCTTTCATGCCATTCCCAGCACTTGGTCCATAGCCTTGCATGCTGGGGCAGACTGCACTAAGGATATATTGGGGTTCGGAGTGCAGATTCCCCAGTGTTACTATTTTTAGGAGTATATAGACTATGAAAAAAAGTGAAACATGAAACTGTTTGGACATTACTGGGTTGAAGATAAATTCTGATGCAATTTCTTGGAAACAAAAAGTTTAAAGTTTCAAGAGAAATATGGATTATTTGTCACTTACTAGAAAAGTAATTTGGGAAAACAAGTCCAATAAATCTTAGAGAGATAAGGTGGATTTAATGACTCTTCAATGCTGGACAAAGAATTGGAAAAATCTTAGATTCTATGCTGTATGTTGCAACAGACCGAAGTTGCAGTTTCCTTTCATAGACAGAGATGGAGAGGCTTACAGGCAACAGCAGATCGGTCTCTCTTTTGTTTCATGCTAACCAAGTAAAACCAACTGGAAGAGTGTTCAGTGAAGTATATGTGAAACATAGTCTAAAGATCTTTCATCATTCTGACACTGTCAACAATTTGATTCCATTGACAGGAAATCAAGGTACTGTAAAAAGCAAAGCCATTCTATCTTCTAACTTAATAAGTACTTTGTTCCTTTTTGGGCTTTTTGTTAAAACCTATATCTCTGCAGAACTGACTTGTCTGTGTATAAATTGCATTAAGATATAGTTTAATTCTTAAGCGTGATATAGTTATTAACCATTTCTCTTATTTGAAAGAAAAATAAATTTTTCTTGTAATAAGTGAATTATTCTGGAATGCATTAGAGAAGCCTATGTTGCTTATATTTTGGATAGTACAAAAGACAAGCAAATAAACAATTTTGATAATTCAAATTGTTACACTTGCATTATGGCTTTTGGAATATGGGACTTAATTAACTGTGCTCTTATCCTGGAAAAGTCTTTAGAATTTTCTATTCACATTGGGGTCTAACTCAATCCGAGATCTTAACTTCCCTCCAAAAGTGGGGATTAACCGAGATAGTAAATACAAGGGAGAACTCATGGTATATTTGGTCACCATCTTGATGCCTGCTACACAAGATATGCCTTCCCAGAGCAAATCCTAAACACAAAGCCTTTTCAAAACAAAACCTGCTTAATCCCTTACACCAGGTTATAGTTAAACATCATTGTCAGGCAAAAAATGGAAGCTGACTACAAATCAGAGTACAGCATAGTGTGGCTGGAATGGAGAGACAATTGATAAGGCCAACGAATGTAAAGCGTGATTTTGGAAGCCTAGAAACAAACAAACAAACAAAGTCATCTTAAATAAAAAAGAAAAATTACAGGAAAAAAAAACTCAGGTCTGGCAGCACATGAGAAAAAAACGTTAAAGCTCTTCAGAACTCAATTTTGTACAGAAAACAGAATACAGAGGAACCTCAGTTATCTGAAGGATACGGATGGGGAGTATTTGGTTCGGTTAATTGAATGCCGGCTAATATAGTTTAGCAAAGTATCAGAACTTGGCCATCTTGTCTGGACAATCCAAAATTTGCATAATCAAATGTCGGGGAATCGAGGTTCCTCTGTAGTTAACAGAATCTAACTACAGACAGGATTTCACTTTTAAGACAAACAATCACATTTACACTCTGGATTATTGTATAATAAAAATAAAAACAAAAACAAAATGTAGTTATGGTCATACCATCCCTAGACTAAAGTGAATTTCACTGCAAAAGTGAACTAAAATTTTATGAATGCATCATAATTATTCATGCCTTGCTGAGAGAGTAACAACTTGAATTTGTTAATACAGACAGACATTTTCATTCACGGATTTTCATGCTGCAAATATCTAGTTTATGTTACTATTAAGTAACACTTAATAGTAACACTTAATAGTGGGAAGATTTTATGAAGCTAAGGTAATTAAAGTAATGAACTTTTGAATGATTGCCACCAAAATTAGTTGCCAGTGTGTTTAACAGTGTCAGAATAAGACTATATAAAAATTTATCTAGAAAGATTCTAAAATAATTGATAACTAGTTTGAGTATACCCACAGCGTACCATTTCCACATTAAGACAGACCTTACGAAGGCTCTCAAGTTTCAATTTATATGGCTGCTTGCTGGAAGAGCTTTTCAGTTTCAATTTGCACTTTGGCTAACTTATGGGAACTGCAAACCAAAGTAAGTGACTGATTGTTAGACAGAACTGCACCGTAAGCAAAATCAAACAAGAATTTCAGACAATGTGGAAAATAGATCAGGTTTATTCTCTGCTTTATCGAGAACACAAACTAGACAATTGCTCAGATTGAAGCTTGCTTGCAGAATCTACAGAAGGCTTCATAATATCATTCACAAAATAGAGTAACTTGGAAAAGTACAGTAATCAGAGCAAGGACAGAGACCGACATTATCAAGAAAGGGTAAATAAAAGCTTCACTTCTAAAAATAACTGCAACTAGAGAATTAGCCAGAGAACTGCAGTATACTTTTGAGCAGTCTCTACAGAGGTAGAACACAAACAATTAACATACCTCAAGGAACTTATTTTTGGTGGCCAGCGAAGGGTGGCCATGAGAACGAGGTGTACGAGCAGACAGATGTAGGAGGTAATACCGACTATATAGCATTTTTAATTATAAACCGTAATGTTAAGAAACTTGTTTTAACAAACAAACATAGTATAGTTCTATTGAAGAAATATGAAAACAAGGAATTCCCATATGTTTGAACTGTCTTTGACGACATGTTTACAATTCAAATTTCCTTCGATATTCCCCAGGTCCAGTTTCCAACTATCAAGGAACTTCTTCACGATAGAACTCAGTCGAATGAAACCTAGCAAAAATGAACAACTAAGTTCATAAATGGAAACTTAAATAATGGAGGAACGTTGTGCGTTTCAAAAAGGAAAAAAGTATGGTTAGGTTTAGGAAGCTAAAACTAGACAGGACGTGTGAGGAAGATAATGAAAACAGGAAAGACCTCAAGCAGGGAATTAGGAGACCATGAAAGGACCATGAAATCACCTTAGCAACTAGGGTTAAAGAAAATCCCCAAACAAACTGCATATACACACACACACACGAAAAACAAAGGATAATTAGAGAGAAAACCACTGAAGGATAAAGGAAGAAACTTGTGCTTGGAGGCAGAGGATTGGGCAAGATATACCGACACACAGGACTCATTATTCGCCCAGGAGAAAGATGGGGGAAGACAGTGAGATTAGTGTGGAGCATACAAGTTTCATAGAGAATTTTCTGATCAAGAAAGAAGTGGTATTAGGTCTTTTGAAGAGCATTAAAGATGCATAAGTCCCCAAGGTCTGATGATCATCGTGATGGCAAGAGGCAATTGCTGGGGCCTTGACCAAGATCTTATATCATCTCTCACCACTGGAGGGGTTTCAGAGGACTGGCGAGTAGCTAATGCTGTTAGCCTTTACAAGAAAGGATTAGGGATAATCCAGGAAACTATCACTAGGTGAGTCGCACATCGGTGGTGGGGAAGATATTGGAGAAAATTCTTAGGGATAGGATTTACACATATTTGGTAAAGTATGACCAAGTTAGGGACAGTCGTCATAGCTTTGTGCAGGGCAGGTCACATCTTATTAACTTGCTTAAATTGAGGTTCCTCTGTATATAGCAGGGTTGCTTTTGTCAGGAAGATGTCATGGTGCAGCTTTATAGGACTTTGGTTAAGCCACACTTGAGTATTATGTTCAATTCTGGTTGCCACATTACAGGAAGAATGTGGAGGCTTTAGAGACAGTGCAGAAGAGGTTGACCAGGATGTCTAGATTAGAGGGTATGAACTATAAAAGGAGAGACTAGAAATACTCAGGTTGTTTTCTCTGGAGCAGTGGATGCTAAATAGTCTAATTATGAGATGCATAGACAGGGTTGACCGCCAAAATCTCTCTCCTCTTCTCCTCCCCCCTCCCTAGAATCGAAATGTCTAATACAAGGGGGCATTTAGGGTTGAGGGAGTTTCAAAAGGAGATGTGATGGGCAAGTTTTTCTTTGTACACACAGTGGTACGAGTCTGGAACACATTGCCAGGGGATTTTCTTTAACCCTAGTTGCTAAGGTGATTTCATGGTCCTTTCATGCTCTCTTAATTCTCTGCTTGAGGTCTTTCCTGCTTTCATTATCTTCCTCACACGTCCTGTCTAGTTTTAGCTTCCTAAACCGATCCATACTTTTTTCCTTTTTGAAACGCACAACGTTCCTCCATTATTTAAGTTTCCATTTATGAACTTAGTTGTTCATTTTGGCTAGGTTTCATTCGACAGTGCTATCGTGATGAAGTTCCTTGATGGTGGTTATGGGACAGAATACAACAGGGGCATTTAAGGGACTTTTAGATATGCACATGAATATGCAAGGAATGGAGAGACATAGACAAAGGTCAGGCAGAAAGGATTAGTTTAATTTGGAGTCATGTTCACACAATGTCATGGGCCAAAGGGCCCACTCCTGTGCTGTACAGTTCTATGTCACTGATAATCACATAGAACAATGAGAGTTTGAGAATTGTTTGAGAATGAGTGATAAAGAGAAAAGGAAAACAGTGGGACGAAAATCACAACTAAACCAGTTTCATGTCAAGAGAAAGTGGAAATTTATTTTTGTGCAAATATGAAAATAAATTTTCTTCAAATTTGGAAATAACAAACATCAACTTCCACTGCAAAAAAAGGTTATGATATAATTTGGCTCAAAAAAGCTTGAAATCCTCAGTATTTATAAATCATTTGAATGTCAGAATTGTAGTTAAATACAGATTTAAAGAAAGCAATAATCAGATTGAAATATATTCATGTAGTCACTGCAAAGAGACAATGAATACCTGCAGCTGTATTTAATAGCCTGTGCCTAACACGCCTTCATATTGGTCACAGAATATAAAGCTGAACGTAGAATTTTCCTTCCCATCCTCCCTAGCCAGAACATTTTCCCCAATACAAGTTAATTGATACCATTCTATGGTGTGCCAAATGTTTGATTTCTTTTTGAATCATGAAAAGCTAAGGCAATACTTCTCAACCTAAAGCTACACAATTGCAGCACTTTCAAATTCAAACAGTTTGCCAATATTCAACGCATTGCCAGGACAGAAGCTACTTAGGGAAGGCACCAGAGGTACACATTAAAAAAAAAAGACCTTCTATATGTTAGGTATCATCTTTCATAAGCTCAGAACTAAAGCTAAAGGACCTGACAGCCAATTAGTGACCTGAAGCACGTTCAGTTGTAGTATTGGTGTTCATACAAATCATAAGAAACTTTCAAACATTTCTCGGAAATTGATTGTTGCACTTGAATGGCCACTGACATTTGGACAGAAGCTCTGCAGTGTGATAAACCAAATGTCAAAAACGATGAAAGTTAAATGGGACATTTTACTTCCAGAAATTATAAACAAATACAGATTCATTTAGAATTCTGTTCTTTGGATACATTGTTATATTCAGAGGATTAAGTGATTGAGAATGATTTGTTCCTAATGACCATTTAAGAGTGCAATGAACGAGGAAACAAAGTTAGCAGCTCAGTGATTTCATGTGATGTATTTTCAGGGAAAACAGTTGCTGATCTTATGATTTGTGGGTAGGTTTACCAATACAAAAAATGTGCTTAAAGTCCCATCCACATGAGCAATGGCCCAAACCACTTCATAAAACGTGTAATAAAAACGGACACTAGACAGAAAAAGATGCTTATTCAGTTGATGGTGTTATGGCTGAATAGATTCAGCTCGTGGTGAATGTGTTTGAATATTGATTCATGTACCAGACTGGGAGGAGAGATGATCTAGGATATTTGAACATGGCATAGGCTGCTTTCTCACGAATGTTAGTGTAACTAGTGTGTTGGGTTTACTCCCTCCGATTTCCTGAAAGTATGTTTGAAAGTGATTAAAATGGCATGAAGAAAAAAGTAGAGATTTAAAAGAAAAAAACTTCAAAAGAGCATAACAAAAAGCAGCTCAAGGTTACTATCAATGGTTGACAATGGTAGTGCACAGAAGAGAGGAGTCTTTAAATACACTACTTGAGGGTTGAAGAAATTTGCAGTCACAGTACAGCAATGCCATAAAAAGTGTGACAGATGAAGACCAAGACCTTTAATGCGTTATTGCTCGGGTGAAGGTAATGGATCGTGTCTGGGGTCCACCTCAGCAGAATTCACTGACATTGATACAAAATGAGATACTCACTTAAGTTGCTTAAAATCTACTGAAGTCAACATTTGCAGATGCAAGTCAGCATACACAAACTTCCCTCAACCGTGAAAGGGAACCACAGAGGAAATCATTTGCAAAATGGTCTCAAATTTAAGAGCTCCATGTTGTGACAAAACTATCCTATTCATGCTGTTTTATCAGCAAAAGAAAAAAATGGATACCACAGAACCTTGCCACCATAGCATCCTGGCACTCATTCAATTATGACACTTCTAAAGGAGATAAGATTCTTTTCTTACCATGAGAGAACTTCCCAATTTCAGTAGATGCCTAAACAATTTCACATTTAAAAAAGGAAAAAGCCTGCTTACCACTCTTCAAACTTTTGCATCCATGCAAATGTAGTTTTCCTGTAAACCTTGCCTCATCTTAAAACTACTGAATCACTATTAGTATGAGAATCAATACTCATGCACAAAAATAGATACTGGTGAGACAGCGAGCAAAAGCTAATTGTGCTGGCAGCAAAGATCCATTTCGTGTTAGTGACAACATTGGAACAGAAGTCAATTTTGCTTTATCTGCCACAACAATAGTTTTTCCTCACCCAAGAGGAAATTGGAATCAATTTGAAATAACAAAAAGGAGACCTAACTTTGTGCTGAGTGGACTTATCAAGTGCAAAACTGCCAATCTCAGGACAAGTCAGTGCCATATTTCAGGTCTTGCCAGATTTTTGATCTGGCATTTCAGGCTGTCTTCACAGAGCGTGTTGAGGGCATTCTTTTCCTTATTTGAAATCTGCAAAAGGCAATTTTGAAAACAATAACAATGCTGAGACACAAGCCAGCACATTCTTTGGAGCTACTTCAGCTCCAGTGTTCCTTCGCCCAAAGCCTGGCTCATACAGGAGTGAGACCAGCTCAAAGACACTTCCTAGTCAGTTTAACTAAAGACGGCACTGTGGAAGCAAAGTCGAGTGATGATGGTAAATTAAACAGGAAAAAAAAGGAGATTGCTTTTCAAGGTAAACAGATTTGATACGTTGTACCTATACAAGAACATTTATTGATTAATACTTAGATTTAAACCTTTGGCATATTTCATACGGTTAAAATGTTAAAAATTGACAAACATTGAGGGCAACACAACTTAGTTGCCACATCCATACAGTAAAGCCAATTCAGAGCTAAGCTGATACCGATAACATGCACCACTGTTTGGAGAACATCCACTTATGAATTGGAAATTATCATTTCAAATTAACATTTTTGCATGCTAGCAACATAAGTTACTCAAAAGGCCCAAAAGAATTTGAGTTTCACATGTTTTGTCTGGATCCTCCCTGCTTCATGCATAGGCTAGAATAATTTAAAAATGTTCTTCCAAAACGACACCATCTGTTCTGAGCAAATAAATGTCTTAAAATATTTCTAAGAAGCATAAATTTCCCAAGGACAAGGGCAGATGAGATCTTCTAAATTTTAAACACCATTACTAGGCAGCAACCCATACTGTCAAAGTGTTATGGATTGGGATCAATTGTACGACACATCCCACAACCGGGTTCAGTGACTGAACCTGTGTAGTCTGCATTTCATACATACTTCCAGGAAACCAGAAGGAATAAACTAACACACACGTTACACTAGCATTAGTGAGAAAGAGGCCTGTGCCATGTTCAAGTATCCTAGATCATCTCTCCTACCAGTCTGGTACATGAATCAATATTCAGACACATTCACCATGAGTTGATTCAGTTCAGCAATAACATAATCAACTAAGTATCACCTTCACAACCTGAGATATTTCCCTCTTTCAGCCTGACTCACTTGGTAAAACCCCAATCTGAATCACATTGATAAAAGCAATGCAGAAGAGCATATACCACTACCGTAACAACACGGATGAAATAAAAATGGTTTCCTTCATCATAAAGCCATTATTCATTTCACTATTTCTTTGATTTGTCATTACTCCACCAATTGGAGTATTCTCATTTCAATAACAATACCAACAGCGTGGAACTTCTGAATGATCCAATCCAAAGACTTCATTTTGGATGATCTGAAGTTAATGGAGACTTGACTATGCTAACAAAAACATGCATGAAGGTTTCAGATGAGCGAATGTATAGTGGGGTAGTTGGCCACCATTAGAGAAATGGAAATTGATGGTCTTAGTGAAGAGAGGCTATCAGGTGGAAGCTTATGTTGGGATGAAATATGCCAAGTTTGTTTGACAAACATTTGACTGAACCTCAGTGGTGTGGGGTCAAGGAATGAAATTGATCAAGGAACAGAAGATATCAGCTTTGGCCCTCTCAATGTCTTGTTAAGAATGTTTTTACTCTCCAGGACTGGATATCAGACAAAGTAAGGACAGTGGAAAGATCAAATGATGGAAGATATGTTATAGCAGGATTTCAGCAAAGTATGAAAATTGTTACAGCATTCTAAGATGATATTGTAAAAGGTATAAATTAATTTCTTGCATTTAGAGTCGGAGTCAGAGAAATACAGAACGGAAACAAACTCGTCCATGCCAACTAGACATTTTAACCTAATTGAGTCCCGTTTGCCAGCATTTGGCCCATATCCCTCTGAACCCTTCCTATTCAGAAATTGATACAGATGCCTTTTAAATGTTCGAATTGTACCAGCCTCCACCACTTCCTCTAGCAGCTCATTCCATACATGCACCACCCTCTGCATGAAAAACTTGCCCCTTTCATCCCTTTTAAAATCTTTCTCCATCACCTGAAACCAATGCCCTCTAGTTCTGGACTCCCCAACCCAGGGGGATTCATCCTATCCATGCCCCTCATGATTTTATAAACCTCTATAAAGGTCACTGCTCAGCTTCTGATGATTCAGGGAAAAACAGCCCCAGCCTATTCAGCCTCTCCCTATAGCTCAAATCCTCCAACCCTGACAACATCCTTGTCAATCTTTTATGAAGGTTTTCAAGTTTCACAACATCCTTCCTACAGCAGAGACCAGGATTGCACACAATATTCGAAAAGTGGCCTAACCAATGTCCTGCACAGCCTCAATATGCCCTCCCAACTCCTACACTCAATGCAATGACCCAAAAAAAAGAAAAGGCAAGCATACTGAACACCTTCTTCACTATCCCATCTACGAAGTAACTAAACCTATCAAAGTGTCTTTGTTCGGCAACAGACTCGCGGACCTTACCATCAAGGTAGATGAGTCCTGCCCAGATTTGCCTTTCCGAAATGCAGCATCTCACATTTATCTAAATTGAACTCCATGCGTCATTCCTAATAACAGGGAGTCCAGAAGTAGAGGTCAAAGTCTCAGGATGTGGTGACATATCTTCACTTAGTGAAGAGATTTCAGAATTCACCAACAAAACAGTAGAGGCCAAAACATGGTATGATTGAGGATGGGTTGGATATAGCACTGGATGCTAAAGGTATCAAAGGATTGAGGAAAAGCGGAAACAGGCTGTTGAGCTCATGATCATGATGATAAACGTTAGGGCAGACTAAAGATTCAACACTATATATGCATACAAAATTGGAAATTCATTTGTTTTCCAGTCTGTTTGCACATGTGCAGGACCTAATATCCAGTCTCAGCATGTGGTATGATAGAGTATTGTATTCTTGAGATGAGAAAGAACTGCACACGCAAAGTGAAGAGACACACATTATTGAATGACAACTGAACTGACCTGCCTGGATATGTTCCTACGTTAGCATGGATTTTAAGGGTGATTATTTATGGAACTCTTATAGTTAAGCCACTGTTGCGAGTCTTAGAACAGAGTCTAAGAAGGAATGGATAAATCGCAGTATGCAGTCTCTAGTAAGACTGTAACCAAAGCAAATGCAAGTAAATGCTGACATTGATAAACAATCAATTCAGCTGAAAAAAAAGTGGGTGTCATGGAATTATTCATTTCTTTGAAGTGTGCCTTGATACTGAACAAGTTGGGAACCATTGGTTTAATCAATCAGATATTGTGGTAAATAGCTAAATTAGTTGTTCACCATAGCTGTTCAAATCTCCTCCCCTTGAGTTAGAGAGAGAAGACCTATACCAGGGCAATGATCAGAGCAAAAGAGGATATTGGTTTTAACATGAATTCAGGTGCCTAAGTGGAAGTGAGGTCACACAAAGCAAACGATTAGATTAGCAGTCCATCCAACTCCTTAAACATACACGCCTTTCACTAGGAACATATTGCAAATCCTTAAGCACCCATACCAAGATCCTATTCTCAAAAATCCAACCGGTTAAGCTTTACAATGCTTAGGCAGGTTGTACAAAAATTGAATTAACATCCTAGGTCTCTTGAATGGCAAGTTTCATTACCTTCATGTACCTACTGTTAACGTTTTACAGTTTGCCATTCTTAAACTAGCAACAAATGCTGCATATCATTCCAAATGCAAATTTGCTCCTTGAACCCTTAGTCCCCTTTAGTTTGGTGTCCAGTTTGTAATGTTGAGCTTCCAACATATAAACACAGTCACTAGGACCACTAATTCATCTCTACATCACCCACTTACCCCAATGTCTCAGCTCATCTGGTACTAAACTCTCATTCATAGCTTTGTTGTTACTTCTACACAGGAATATTCCAATACATTCCCAATTGGCTCAATTCATGCCTGACCAAGCTTTTGGTCACCAGACCTAATCTTATGGCCCAGTGCACATTACATTTTGCAACCCTCCTGTGATGCGCCTTAGACATTTTATTAAATTAGTTCTATTCATGTAAGGCTATAGTTCATCATATGCAAAGTTAATTATTTTACACTTGCAAGTTTAAAAAGCCACACATCTTATCAAAAGCATTATTTCCATCCCTGATCATTGCTGATGTACATGCTTTTGTGCCATTGATTTAACACGTAACATGAATAGCACAAGGTCAAATACTTGGTTGTTTTGACAGTTTGACAACCACCCACTAGCCTTTCACCTGAGTAATACTTAAAAATTCATAGCTATTGAAAAACAGACATTTCCTTAGTTCCAGTATCTAAAAGACTGTTTTTAATTAATAGTTACAATGAAAATCCCTGGTCCTCAAAGAAAACAGCCTTTTTTTCAGAAGAGGAAAGCTACTTTGGATGTGCTCTTCTCGAAAACAGAGCTTTCATATTTTGCCCAAAGACACATCAACTTGAAGCTCTGCATCATTGACTCTCCCTGGCGGGAATAACAGCTTAGATGTAGTCCATAATGTCTCGCTCAGAACAGATCAACTTACTGAAACATGAATATTGAAGGTTTACATTGTCTAGGTGGCCAGCTGCTAATTAAGTTACTGAAGCAGATCACCTTCTCCACAAGGATCACCACAGCGAAACACTCTGCCATATGTTTTATTTCAGACAGAACATTTCTTATCTTCCCATTCCACTACCATCCAATTGATATTGTCCATTTTAAAAAAAAAGATGGGAAATGTTCTCTCTATGGCTTCCTTTAATTCTCAAGATTCCAAGTTATCTGCACTCATGCAATTCTGTTTGGTACTTTTGTTTGAAATTATTCCATCACTGGTGGCCATATCTTCAATTAATCCAGCCCCAAGTGTTAGAATTTCTTCCTCTCATCTGCCACCTTTCCTTTCTGCTTCAAAACTCTTTGGGCAAGCTGTTGGTCAACTGTCCTTGCATTAGCTTCTGTGGCTCAGTTTCAGAGTCTGTTCAATAAACAATCCTATTATGTGTCTCGGGATGTTTCACTAAAGTAAAGGCAATATCCAAATACAGGCTTTGGTTGTATGTTAGGAATGAATTGCCATTACTATGAGCAAACAGAGGGACTGGCACTGGGTTGTGGATTTAAAAGAAATATCAATCGTCAACTATTTTTAGTTTTCTCACAAGTAAAGCTAGTGAGAAAGTTAATGAACTGCATATATTACTATTCAGAGCGAATGTGGTAATTTACATTGCATGTCCAAAAATCTTTAAACTTGTCAGATGCCACTTAATTGCATAGTCAAAGGATGCAGGGGCCCATTGCCGCTCACTCCATCCCTTCAAGAATGGTTAAAAGAATATATTTCAAGACAAATGTTTGTTTTAATAGCGAATATTTGAAGAAATTGACATGTAATTTTAGAATGACTTCCATTCATTGTTAGAATGAATCTTAGACAAAACAGGCAACAGAAGTTAAATGCTATTACTCTCAAGCTATGCCGGTTGGAGGGACAGTGGTGAGATATAATTAAGCAGTAGTTCTATCTGGTAGTAAAAACAAGATGATATATGGCATATATAGTAAAGTGAGGAGAATCCATTTCAAAGTATGCTGAATCTATTAGTTTCGATACTACAGTACAAAACAAATTTTATGAAAATTGCATTGTTAATTAATTTTATACAATAAGCCTGTTTATTCATCTAAAAGGGTGTCAATGACTCATTGGAGAGCTTATCAGCATGCTCCATCAGAAGAACTGAATTTGGGCTCACATAAAATGCAAGGTACCCAATGAATAGAGATCATACTACTACATCTCAGGGTCACACTTTTGCTCAAGCCTCACTCCTGATGAAAGGCCTATGCCCAAAATGTTGAATGTCCTGCACCTCAGGCTGCCTGACCAGGTGTGCTTTTCCAGTACCACACTCTTCAACTCTGATCTCCAACATCTGCAGTCCTCACTCACTCCTCAGTTTTGTTTGCCAGGATATTAAATAAAGCATGCATTTGATCAGTCTAATGGAGAGGCTCTAGGGATATTGAACAGCTAATACAGGCCTAAAGCAAACAAACTGTTTATATTTCAAGAATTGGTTTGGGTAGTAAAATTCTGCTATTATCGAATTGTTAAATTTCCTGTTGGCACCAGACAATCAGTCTAATTGTATCTCCCAAGTAAATAAACCCCTTTTGGTTGTTGCACAAGCTTCTTCACAGCACAAGTAAATAACATAAAATTTAGTTTAATTAATGCTTTAAGTCATATTTGGAAAAAAACCTCAATTATGATTGTTAGTGGTAACCCACAAATGCGAGTTGTGCATGCACAAAGAATGACAAACTGGCGTTTGAAAAAATATGTTACAGAACCATTTAACCACCAGACCTTGGAAGACGGCTGTTTTTATATTAACACGAGGTCACAACTTGACACCACAAATAAACATAACCTGGAAGATATTAAATATTTACAGTATTCATTTTAGCCAGAATGGAGCTGCGAAATTGTCAATCACAAGGGCGGCTGCTCCTACACCCCACCCATGGAACGGAGCTGCTTTCAAACCAAGAGGAGGGGAAGGAAAGGAAACTTACCCGCAAACGAAAACCTTCACATTTATGGCGCAGCAAAGTACCAAAATATTGTCTAACTGGAAAACGATTAAACGAAGCAAGAATCAAGCACATGGAGAATTGTAATTGAAAACCACGAGTGATGAAAAGTGGATTGGACTGCGTTGAAAATTCGAGTCAGAGATATAATAATGACAGCTATAACGAAGTGTACTCCGGGGAGATGTGGCATCAACTTCTCTGGGAGGAAAAAAGACCCAAGTCAATCAATTTGGCATTCAAGTTCTTTAAACCTGTAGGAAAACGACACCTTACCTGGCTTGGCCGGTTTAGGCGGCGGTTTCGACATTATTGCGGCAATTAATGTGTAACTTTTTCAACTTAAACAAAGTCTAAGGTCACTCCTACCACAGGATCTCCTCAAATACTACACCGGATTGAGGAAGTCTCAAGCGCGGGGTGGAACCAGGAAGTACGGACATAGACGCCCCGCCCATTACGCCGAGCGGAACGACGTCACGAGCGGAATCCCCACCCTTGCTACGTGCTGTTGATGTAACGAGACGGGTCCCGCCTTTCACGTCGTGTGTTATGATGTCACCAAACGCATCCCACGATCCCCGTCGTACGTAGTGACGTCAGTCCCCGGGATTCTCATCCCTCCCCCTTCCCAAAATGTGTGAGTCGACGTCACCGGCGCAATGGGAGATTTAGATGAAACAGGTAAATGGTTCGCCGCTGAAGAAAAGTCAGTGACCCGAAAAAATAACGGATTTTTTTTTTGTTTTGAACCTTTCCGTGATCTGCTGAGTGCTCCCATGTTTGTATTATAAAGTTTGGGTTGGGGGAGCTGGGGTAGTAGAGCTCCTGCTGTCGAGGCCGCTCACCAGTTGCCTGGAGAGGAGTCACCTTTCCCACAGTGAATTGTTCTCGAACTTATAAAACACAGAGTATGAGGAGAAGAACAATGTAGTCTATTAACTGAAAGACGCGAAATTAACTCGTTGTTGAGCTTCAAGGATGTGGTTCTGACGCTCTGGATGATAGGAAGGGGCGAGTTGAAAGGCAGGCGTTGTATTTCGTGGGAGTTAGCGTGGGCAGTAAGGATGGGTTTACAGCGTGAACCAGCCTAACAAACAGTGAGAGAGCTCTTCACAGTGCTGGAGGAGAAGGGACCGTGTGTTCAGTGGCATCTTAGCATATTAATTAACTATGGCAACGGCTGACCTAATCAATGTGGAATACTAGTGGAGTGGAGTTCAAAACAAGAACTGGAGGTTTCTAAGATGGGGAAGTGGTGAGGGCAGAAGTGTACGTAATGAGACAAGCAAGGTTGAGAGCCCGGACACTAGCTTTGCAGAAAAAATCCTCAATGGAGGAAAAAATAAAGTTCTATCTGAAGCACTAGTTGCATTTACTGAACAGGTATGCCAGCAAAAGAATGGAACAATCCACATTGGAATAAATTTATGAGGGAGTATATTCAATTTGCCTTGGTAAGTAGGTGGATTTTTAGTAAGCTACAGCTATATCCCACGATTTGACATGTTAGAATGGTTGTCGTGGATATACTCTTGTTCCCCGCGCAAGAGTGCTGACCACGAGTGATCTACACTCTGGTGTTAGTTGTGAATAACTTATGCCACTTAATGTCTAAGTCAATCTATTTAAAAGCCCCAGAAGCCTGAATTCAATCATAAATTTGATTTTCACCTCATTAGTAATATATCTCTCAAATCTGAAAGAAGTTCATCAACATGCATCACAAAATTACTTGAATACTTTGATACCACTAAAGCTTATTTTGATACCACTAAAACATTTGAGTTGAAGAAAGCCAACTTTCATTAAACCAGTCCTCATGAAATGTGTGTTTTTTTAGCAACTTTAAAGCAGCACCTCTGTTGAAGGAGTGTTAGTCTTATCCCAGTTAATCATACCAGGTGATGACAGAAAGAGGATGTCACAGCTACAAAAGAAATAAAACATTTGTGAAGCTTGATTAGCTCTGTAGTCAAACAAGGCAAAATGTTCATTTTGATGTATTTGACAAGTACAATGATGAGGTATGCTACTGTCAAAGATATTTCAAGGCTAAATAAAATATCAAAATGATTACACTTTGAGAAATACACGATTAGGTTTTCATCCTTGGGTGATACAAGAACATTAAATTATTTTTGAGACACATCTCATGCTAATTTTTTTCATTATTCACATACAACTGGTTTTCTATATTTTTGGTGATAGAAAATTGGAAGTTTTGCTCTTGGCAAGCTAAGAAAACATTAAGGGATGTTAAAAGACTTTGAAAACAGGATGTCATGTGGGAGGGAGGTTATATCATGAACAGGAAGTAGGTCATATCCACCTATAGAAAGGCCTTTCAATCCCTCTTTTCTTTCTTAGGGTTGATTTATTTCTCATAGTAGTTCAAAACAATGGTGAAATGAACTTTAAAATACACAGATGTTGGCACCTCCAGCAGACTCTGCTGTTACACACAACCGCGATTTTGGTGCTAAGCCATTTCTTCCATCTTTGAGCTGCATCAATTTACCGGGTATAAAGCATTCCCAAATGTTTTCCAGTCTAATGACCAATGAATGACGTGAGCAGTGAGAAAATGCTTGCAGTTGACTCTGACAGGCTCAGCAGTTTATTAATTGGTGAGTTAATAGTGATGGGCAAGCTTCTAATTTACATGCCCTCTGTAATAAAGGAGACTTGTGTGCTGATGTCAGATTTGCTAATTTGATGGGTTGTTGAATTAGGAGCTATACATTTATAATGTCTCACTTGGTGAATTAATTTAAAACTGAGTGAGATTGAATTCTGGTCTCCTTCAAGTGACTGTTCAGAGGTTTAACTCTGTTGTGATGTTGAGGGTGAGTGGTCCTGTGTTCCCTCTGCTTTGTGTACAAGACATCTGGTCAAAGTGAATAAATTAGCAAACAAAATCAAAGAATTGCAGATATTGGGGATCTGAAACAATAGTAGAAAGTGCTGGAGAAACTCCCAGATCTGTGGAGAAAGACACAAAGTCAACATTTCAAGTCAACATGACTCTTCTTCGCAACTGAGGATTAAAATTCGTATTTTGGCATTTTGTTGCTTGGAGATAAGGAACACTGATTCTGCATGATGCTCAATGGCTCAACTGTTACAGTATTGTTCAGAATAAGGTTCACGGTAAAGAAAGGAGAGTGGTATTCAGAATCTGTTCTCGCAGTTGAGCATAAAGGGATGATAATGGGAAAGCAGTCAAAGATAAATAAATTTAAACAATTCCTGAAGAAGTTATGTAAGATCTTCCCCTAAACAATTTAAGGTAATTTTAAGTGTTTATGATTTTAAAGGGAGTAGAGATTAAATCTTAAAATGTGAAGAAGTACTTGCATTTAAACAGAGCCCTTTACACCCTCTGGATACCCCAAAGATCTTTATAGCCAGTGCAGTACTTTTTGAAGTATTGCTCACAAAAGAGCAGGAACAGAGTAGAGATATGAAAATAATAGCAAAAGCAAATTACACATCGCAGATATTAAAACACGATGTAAATGCTACAAATGCAGTAGAACCTGAGATTTTTATGAAATAAAAACCAAAAAGAATTGTGGATGCTGTAAATCAGAAACAAAAACAGAAGTTGCTAAAAAAGCTCACCAGTATCAGTGAAGAGAAATTAAAGTTAACTTTTTGGATCCAGTTCTGAGGAAAGGTCACAGATGCTACCAGACCTGCTGAGCTTTTCCAGCAACTTCCGTTTTTGTTTCTGAGACTTTTATGGCAGGTTTATAAATTGTCAGCATACTAAACATTTATGTGTTTCATATTTTTAGAGTTTGTCAAGAACTAAAACAGCAGAAACACAAAGGAGAGAGATAGAACTTCAAAATGAAATTGCAGAGAAAAAGAAGCTGTTGAATAAATGGTGAGTTTTTTTTCTTTCAGTCTTCAATGTGTTTATAAGTTTATAGCTTAATACATAGAGTGGCAGCTTTAAGCATATGGAATGCTTATGCACAATGTGGGAAATCCAGGACATTTCATTAGTCCTTGATAACCATGTTTAGGAAGTGTTGGCATCCAAGTTTCAATTTTCAGAGGTTGAGAAGTAGTTGGGACGACTGTGACATCATGATAGCATTTTGGGAGTTAGTCACAAATTAAAAATGTGCAGGCAGAGAGGTAATGGGACACAGCCATACAGATGAAAAGGATCAAGCAGATATTGTAGTAGACCTCAAAAGACTCACTAACCAGTATTCAGTTCGAGAGGGTTCCTTTCGAGAGTACAATCAGACCCATGGCACCATCCAGTGGCTGAGCTGCACATGGAGAAGGGAAAAATTGGAAGAGCAATGGTGATTGGGAATTTTGTAGTTAGGAGAACTGACATGCTTTTCTGCAGGTGCAGATGAGATTTGGGAATTTTGGGAATATAGGGAATTTTGAAAGAGGAGGCTGAACAGCTGACAGTTCTCATTTCCGTACCAATGACATCAGCAGAAAGTGGAATGGAACTTCTGCAGCTTCACCTTTGGGAGGAAGGAAAAAGAATAATTAAGCAAGACATTAGAGATGGCAATTTCCAGATTTATCTTCATTCACACTCTAGCGAGGATAAAAATAAGAGGTTAGAATAGATGCGTGTTTGGCTAATTAGATCTTGCAGGAGAACACGTTTCGTAACAAGAATATTGGATCAGTTTTCAGGGATGAGGTACTGTACAGGCTGGACAGTTGCACCTCAAACAAGTCAGAACTAATGTCCCCATGGGTTGGATTGTTCATGTTTTAGGGATAGTTTAATCTAACTTGACTGGCGGATGATAATCAGGTTTAGTATTAGTAAAGAGAAACATGGTGTACCAAGGATTGGGAAAGCTCTGGTAGCTTTAAAGTAAATTGTAGTAAATTGCTGGATGGAATCAAGCCAAGATGGTACACAATGGAAAGTAGTTCTTTTATTGCATGTTTGTAAATGCACAAAGTATGTCAAATAAATCCTGCCTGACCTGCTCAGGATTTCTAGAATTTTCTATTTTTATTTCAACTTTCTGGAAGAGTTTACTGATGATTAGGTCTGCAGGAAGTATGTTTGGATGTGAATCCTATCATATTGCATAGATTGGTTGGACCGGCAGTTAGAGGCAATGAGGAATTTACAGGAGGTGGGGATATGATAGTTGCAGGGAGGGAGATAAACTGAAGCTACAGCCAGGTAGATGGGTTACCTCCAGGAAGGGTAGGGAATGGAGGCAGGTAGTGCAGGTGTGTCCTGTGGCTATTCCCAAAAAGTATGCTGTTTTAGAAAGTGTAGGTAGTGATTGACTCTCGGGGAGTGTGACACTAACAGCCAGGTTTCTGGTACTGAGACTGGCTCTCATGTAATGAGGGGTATACCAGGTTCCAAGCGATCGATTTTGATAAGGGACTGTCTGGTAAGAGGCACAGACAGATATTTCTGTGGCCGACAGCGAGACATCAGAATGATATGTTGCCTCCCTGGAGCCAGGATCAAGGATATGTCAGAAAGGATGCAGAATATTCTCAAAGGGGAGAGGGATCAGCAGGAGTTTGTTGTACACATTGGAACTAATGACATAGGAAAGGAAAAGTACAAGGTTCTGAGGAGAGAATGGAGGAGGTTAGGCAGGAGTTCAAAAAAAAGTTCCTCCAGGGAACCTGCACAATTACTGCCTTTGCTGTTTGAATTCATGTATTGTTGGACATTGGAGTGCGTCTGGGAAAATTAACACTGTAAAATTCACAACTGATCTTGGAGGAACTGTTTGGGTGAAGTTCACAGCCCAGAAGCAGATAAGTGTATTTTTTTTTTTAAAGTGGGACCTACAGAAAGTCTACAGTAGAGTAGAGTGGGTTCTTTCTTGATTATATATTTTTGAGATATGTCTCTTGATTAAACTTAAATATAAGCTGTAACTATTAATTTAACCTGGGGCAGTGTTTTGTAGAGGAATAAGACGGTGTTATTTTCTGGGTTTGTAGATTGTGAAGGAGCAAAAATGGCCTTTAGTACAGTGATATGCACTTCTTGTCAGATGTGGGAGTTTAAAGAGTGTTTAAGGGTTACTGTGGATTATATCTGCAATCAATGCTGTTTGTTGTGAATATTATTAGATCGAATGGATTGATTGGAGAGACAGTTAGAAGCAAAAAGGAATTTGCAACAGCAACAGTATGTGATGGATGACAGTTATAGGAAGGTGGGAAAGTCTCAGACACAGTCACATAGATGGATTAACTCCAGGAAAGGTAAGAGAAGTAGGTAGCTAGTGCAGGAGCTTTCTGTGGCTATACCCATTTCAAACAAGTATGCTGTTTTGGAAAATGTAGGGGGTCATGGATTCTCAGGGGAACGTAGCACGAACAGCCAAGTTTGTGGTATTGAGACTGGCTCTAAAGCAATGAGGGGTACGTCGGGTTCCAAGAGATCGATTGTGTTAGGGGATTCTGTAGTCCGAGGTACAGACAAACGTTTCTATGGCCAGCAGCGAAAAATCAGAATGGTGTGTTGTTTCCCTGGTGCCAGGATCAGGGATGTCTCAGAGAGGGTGCAGAATGTACTCATGGGGAAAGGGGCCAGCAAAAGGTCATTGTCCACATTGGAACCAACAACATAGGAAGGGAAAGGGTTGAGATGCTGAAGGGTGATTACAGAGAGTTAGGCAGGAATTTAAGAAGGCGGTCCTTGAGAGTAGTAATATCTGGATTACTCCCGGTGCTATGAGCTAGTGAGGGCAGGAATAGGAAGATAGAGCAGATGACTGCATGGCTGAGGAGCTGGTGTATGGGAGAAGGATTCACATTTTTGGATCATTGGAATCTCTTTTGGGGTAGAAGTGACCTGTACAAGAAGGATGGATTGCACCTGAATTGGAAGGGGACTAATATACTGACAGGTAGATTTGCTAGAGTTGCTCGGGAGGATTTAAACTAGTAAGGTGGCGGGGGTGGTGGTGGGGGGTCGAGAACCCAGGGAGATATGAGGAAAGAGATCAATCTGAGACTGGTACAGTTGAGAACAGACGCCAGTCAAACAGTCAGGGCAGGCAGGGACAAGGTAGGACCTAATAAATTGAACTGCATTTATTTCAATGCAAAGAAACCTTGGAGTGCAGGTATATCGTTCCTTGAAACTGGAGTCACAGCTAGATAGGATAGTGAGGAAGGCGTTTGGTATGCATGCCTTTATTGCATTGAATTTCGGAACTTGGGATGTCATATTGCAGCTGTACAGGACGTTGGTTAGGCCACAGTTGGAATACTGCTTGCAATTCTGGTCTCCCTGTTACAAAAGCGTTCAGAAAAGATTTACAAGGATGTTACCAGCGTTAGAGGGTTTGAGCTCAAGGTAGATGCTGAATAGGCTGTGGCTATTTTTCCTGGAGTTTCAGAGGCTGAGGGATGACCTTACAGAGGTTTATAAAATCATGAGGGGGCATGGATTGGGTAAATAGACAAGTTCTTTTCCCTGGGGGGGTCGAAAATTAGAGGTGGGTTTAAGGTAAGAGAGGAAAGATTTAAAAGGGGCGTAAGGGGCAGGTTTTGCATGTATGGAATGAGCTGGCAGAGGAAGTGAAGGAGGCTGGGACAATTACAACATTTAAAAGGCATCTGGATGGATATATGAATAGGAAGGGTGTAGATGGATATGGGCCAACTGCTGGCAAATGGAAATAGATTTATTCGAGACATCTCATTGACATGAACGAATTGGACCAATGGGTCTGTTTCCATGTTGTATATCTGTATGACTCTATGACTCTCTAATTGAGAAATTACGAAAATAAAAGTTATATTACAGCTATACACAGTATAATCATAAAAACAAGAAGCAAAGTTAAAAAGACAAGTCTCTCTCGAAGAGGAGGAGACCTGTACAGAGGCCTCCAAATGGTCTGACCCCTGGCTGCTGTCATGGTCCGCACTTGGCTGGTGCCCCAGCTCCCACACTGGGGCTGCCGCCCCGACTTCGCTTAGGGCCACTGGTGACTCCACTTCAGGCCATTTGTCACTGCAGTCCCTGCTTTGTACCACCAACATCGGTTCGGAGGTGGAGGCCAGGGTTGGGTGTCTTAAGTCCAAGAAGACAGAACAGAAGGGAAGCAAAGAGGAAGATTAAAAAAAGAAAAAGACAAAGAATGGGAAGAGTGGACGAGCTCCGGCTGGAGCTTTCTACTCTACCTCTATCTTACCGGAAGCAGAATGTCACTTAGGGGGCACTGAGGATGGCAAGTCTACAGAATGAATTCCGGATGGGATGTTTCAGTGTCCACCATCTAGAGTTGCTCAGCAGCAGCACTACTGATTGAGCTGGCTGAGTGCTAAAGTACATTGCTGCTGGATTAGGACTGCAGCAGGTGGTGAGAGAACCAACTGGAAAGCAAGACGTACTTGACCTTATCCTCACTAATCTGTCTGCCACAAATGCATTTGTCCATTATATTATTGCTAAATGTGACCACTGCATAGTCCTTATGGAGACCATGTCCTGCCTTCAATTTGAGAATTCCTTATATTGAGTTGTGTCGCACTTTCATTGCACTAAATGGAATAGACTTTGAACAGGTCTAGCATTCGTAAAATGTCATAGGTCATCAACAGCAAGAGAATCAGAATCCAACACATTCTGAACCTCATGGCCCAGCATATCCTGCACTCTAGCATTATCGTCAAGCCAGGGTTCAAGCCCGGTTCAGTGAAGAATGCAGGAGGGCATGTCTAAAATTGAGGTGTCACCCTGGTGAAGCTACAAAATCAGATAACTTGTGCACCAAACAACATAAGCAGCAAGTAATAGTACTCAGCAATCCCACAACCAGGGCATCAGATTTGACCTCCATTGTCCTGTTACA
Organism: Chiloscyllium plagiosum; assembly: GCF_004010195.1. NCBI lineage: Eukaryota > Metazoa > Chordata > Chondrichthyes > Orectolobiformes > Hemiscylliidae > Chiloscyllium > Chiloscyllium plagiosum. The sequence continues at coordinate 75,876,146 of NC_057711.1, read as the reverse complement.
TCCAGTTGTAAAAGCTGGTGGACAATTAAACAACTCAGTGGAGAAGGAGCTTGCATAATAAGTTCCATCCTCAATGTTGGGGGCAGCCAGTAAATGATGAGGCTGAAGAATGCACCACAGTCTTCAGCCAGCAGCCCAACTGGATGATCAATCTTTGCCTCTTCTAGAGGTCCATAGCATCATTGTTGCCAGCCTTTGGCCAATTCGGCTCACTCCATGTGATATCAAGAAACAGTTGTAGACACTGGCTACTGCAAAAGCTGTGGATTCTGACAACATTCCAGCAACTGTATTGAAGACATTGAAGTGTTCCAGAACTTGCCACACCCCTAGCCAAGCTGCTCCAGTTCTTCTCCAACATTGATATATATGTACACGACAAGTGAATTATTGCCCAGCCAAATCTTGTACACAAAAGCCAGGACAAATCCAACCCATCTAATTAGTGCTCCATTAGTTGACTCTTGATCACCAGTAAAACGACAGAAGATAAGAACACACCAGATGGCCTCCTTCTTTAGAGACCGCAATTTCGCTTCCCACGTGGTTAAAGATGCCCTCCAACGCATCTCGTCCACATCCTGCACCTCTGCCCTCAGACCCCACCCCTCCAACCCTAACAAGGACAGAACGCCCCTAGTGCTCACCTTCCACCCTACAAACCTTCGCATAAACCAAATCATCCGCCGACATTTCCGCCACCTCCAAAAAGACCCCACCTCCAGGGATATATTTCCCTCCTCACCCCTTTCCGCCTTCC
>NC_057711.1:75844853-75875036 GCF_004010195.1 Chiloscyllium plagiosum | reverse complement strand
CACTCCACCCTCTCCTCCCTGACCTATCACCTTCATCCCCTCCCCCACTCACCCATTGTACTCTACGCTACTTTCTCCCCACCCTCCTCTAGCTTATCTCTCCACGCTTCAGGCTCACTGCCTTTATTCCTGATGAAGGGCTTTTGCCCGAAACGTCGATTTCGAAGCTCCTTGGATGCTGCCTGAGCTGCTGTGCTCTTCCAGCACCACTAATCCAGAAAATGATAGAAGGTGTCAACAAGCAACACTTGCTTAGCAATAACCTGCTGACATGCTGATTTTGTGTTCTGCTAAAACCACTCAGCTTCTGACCTCCTTATGACCTCCTATGTGGTTCACATCTAGAATTCTGGAGGTGAAGTGAGAGTGACTGTTCTTGATATCAAGGTTGCATTTGACTGATTATGACACGGAGGAGCCCTGGCAAAAATGAAGTCAATGAGTATCGGGAGAGGGTGAATTCTTTAACTAGTTGGAGTCCTAACTGGCAGAAACAAAGATGTTTTTGTTCAGTCATCTAAGTTCCGGCACACCTCCACAGGTATTCATTATTAGTGTCCTCGACCCAACCATTTTCAAAGGTTCCCTCCCGCAATTGGTGTTTGTATAATGATCAGCATCATTCGTCCCCCAATATCAACACCCTAGAGGTTACTAGTGAAGAGGAAGATGGCACGGGGCAGGGTGACACTAGGCACACAGACACACAAGATGGCCTCTGAGCCATCAGTTGGCCAACTTCCTGAAGAAGGGCTTATGCCCGAAACGTCGATTCTCCTGTTCCCTGGATGCTGCCTGACCTGCTGCGCTTTTCCAGCAACACATTTTCAGCTCTGATCTCCAGCATCTGCAGACCTCACTTTCTCCCCAACTTGACACATAAGATGGCTGCCGGTTCACAACATGAAGAGAAACAGCAGAGCAGATACAGACACTGCCTGAGGCCATCAGAATGCAGCACAATGCACTTGATTAGTTTAAGGCGAGCGGAGGAGAGAATACACATGAGTAACGAACACTGCCTGCCGAAGTGTTTGGCTCCAGCCAGCGCCTCTTATAGAAATGCTAACAACTTGATACAGACTCAATACGAAATGTTAATGGCCAGGGCTGCAGTAATCATCCTTCTCAGGAAGAGCAATTAGCGCCCATTACTACAGTAATGGAATTCCGTGCAGACATTGAAACTGACAATGACTGTATCAAAACTATCAATGATTCTGTACCGATTGCTATAAACAAACCATGTACAAAGACAATAATCTCATCACTGACCTATTGTATCACAAGACGTATAAAAATTTCTCGACATGTGCTCCAGGTTGAGAGAGGGATTCTGGGTAATTCAAGATGGAGAATGGGAAAAATTTCTGTCTGTAACAGCTGCTCCTTTTTTGAGGTATTTTAGGTGTTGGAGGTGATTTCCTCGAATTCCAGGATCAGCATTTTATATGCTGTTGCATTGTTTTGGAACAGCAACAGCAGCACTTTTAAAAGAGAGAACAGACAAGGAAGCATATGGTGAGGTCAGTGCAGGAGAGAGAGAGAGAGAGAGCAAGAAACCCACATTGCTAACTGACAGAGCAGTGAACCTGCGCAGTTACTGCCTTTGCTATTGAATTCGTGTATCGCTGGACATTGGAGTGTGTTTGGGAAAATTAACAAACAGTGAAAATCACAACTGATCTTGGAGGAACCTGATCAGGAGCTGTCACAGCACAGAACAGATCAGCGTGGCCTTAGAATAAGTCTGTAGTCGTGAGTAGAATGAGTTCTTAAGTGTTTTATTGAGAGATGTCTGTTGATTAAACTTAAATTATAAGCCAAAGATACCTTAGATTACAATGGGATCTTGATCAGATGGGCCAATAGGCTGAGAAGTGGCAGATGGAGTTTAATTTAGATAAACGTGGTGCTGCATTATGGGAAAGCAAATCTTAGCAGGATGTACGCACTTAATGGTAAGGTCCGAGGGAGTGTTGCTGAACAAAGAGACCATGGAGTGCAGGAGTGACCATAGTTCCATAAGTTTTAAAATAGTGATGGAAAAGGATAGATCAGATCTAAAAGTTGAAGTTCTAAATTGGAGAAAGGCCAATTTTGACGGTATTAGGCAAGGACTTTCAAAAGCTGATTGGGGGCAGATGTTCGCAGGTAAAGGGATGGGTGGAAAATGGGAAGCCTTCAGAAATGAGATACCGAGAATCTGGAGAAAGTATATTCCTGTTAGGGTGAAAGGCAAGGCTGGTAGGTATTGGGAATGCTGGATGACTAAAGAAATTGAGGGTTTGGTTAAGAAAAAGAAGGAAGCATATGTCAGGTATAGACAGGATAGATCGAGAGAATCCTTAGAAGAGTATAAAGGCAGTAGGAGTATACTTAAGAGAGGAATCAGGAGGGCAAAAAGGAGACATGAGATAGCTTTGTCAAGTAGAGTTAAGGAGAATCCAGAGGGTTTTTATAAATGCATTCAGGACAAACGGGTGACTCGAGAAAATAGGGCCCCTCAAAGATCAGCAAGGTGGCCTTTGTGTGGAGCAGCAGAAGATGGGGAAGATACAAAACGAATATTTTGCATCAGTGTTTACTGTGGAAAAGGACATGGAAGATATAGAATGTAGGGAAATAGACAACTTGAAAAATGTCTACAATACAGGGGAGAAAGTGCTGGATATCAGTAGTTAGCACTGCTGCCTTCTTCGCTGTTCACTACACCTCCAATTTTGGTGTAATCTGTAAATCTACTAACTATACCTCTTATGTTCACATCCAAATCATTTCTATAAATGATGAGAAGTAGAGGACCCAGCACCGATCCTTGTGGCAATCTACTGGTCACAGGCCTCCAGTCTAAAAAACAACCTTTTACCACCGTTCGACTGGGTTCGACTGGGACACCACTACTATTATAGGACAAGCCAAACAGAGAACAGCCAGGGAATTCCTAGAGGCATTGCACTCATCCACAGATTCAATCAATAAGCACATCGACCTGGACCCAATATACCAGCCACTGCAGCGGACAGCTGGAACTGACATCCAGAAGCGGCAGATACAAACCACTATAAATGCCAGAAGAAACATCACAGAAGCGCTTCACAGGAGGCTCCCAAGCACTGAGGATGTCACCTAGACAGGGGACGAAACGTCTGCAACACAAATTCCCAGCTCGGCGAACAGAACCACAACTTTTACCACCACCTTTGAGCCAGTTCTTTACCCAAACAACTAGTTCTCCCTGTATTCCATGAGTTCTAACCTTGCTAATCAGTCTCCCATGGGGAACCTTGTCGAACGCCTTACTGAAGTCCATATAGATCACATTTACTACTCTGCCCTCATCAATCCTCTTTGTTACTTCTTCAAAAAACTCAATCAAGTTTGTGAGACATGATTTCCCACGCACAAAGCCATGTTGACTATTCCTAATCAGTCCCTGCCTATCCAAAAACATGTACATCCTGTCCCTCAGGATTCCCTCCAACAAGTTGCCCACCACCGACGTCAGGTTCACTGGTCTATAGTTCCCTAGCATGTCCTTGCCACCTTTCTTAAACAGTGGCACCACATTAGCCAACCTCCAGTCTTCCAGCACCTCACCTGTAACTATCAATGATACACATAAGATTTGGGAAAGCAAATCTTAGCAGGACTTATACACTTAATGGTAAGGTCCTATGGAGTGTTGCTGAACAAAGAGTCCTCAGAGTGCAGGTTCATAGCTCAGTGAAAGTGGAGTCGCAGCTAGATAGGATAGTGAAGAAAGCAATTGGTATGCTTTCCTTTATTGGTCAGAGTATTGAGTACAGGAGTTGGGAGGTCATGTTGCGCGTGTACAGGATTTTGGTTAGGCCACTGTTGGAATATTGTATGCATTTCTGGTCTCCAAATCATGCGGGCCATGGATAGGATAAATCGACAAAGTCTTTTCCCTAGGGTAAGGGAGTCCAGAACTAGAGGGCATGGGTTTATGGTGAGAGGGGAAAGATATAAACGAGACCTAAGGGGCAACGTTTTCATGCAGAGGGTGGTACGTGTATGGAATGAGCTGCCAGAGTAAGTGGTGGAGGCTAGTGCAATTGCAACATTTAAAAGGCATCTGCATGGGTATATGAATAGGAAGTGTTTGGAGGGGTATGGGCCCAGTGCTGGCAGGTGGGACTGGATTGGGTTGAGATAACTGGTCGGCATGGACGAGTTGGACTGAAGTGTCTGTTTCCGTGCTGCACATCTCTATGACTCTATGATTCTAAGACTTGCAGCTGACCTCTGTTGGTGTCTTTCTGTCCCCGGAGCTTCGCTATTTCCTTGTGCAATAAACTCTGTCATTGCACCCCGACTCTGAGGTTGGTGACTTTCCCCACAACACGAGAAAGTGAATTGGATTAGCCAATGAATACAGTGGCTGCAAAGGAAGACCAGAGGCTAGGAATAATGCAGTGAGTAATTCACCTTCTGACTCCCGAAGGACTATCCATCATCTACAAGGCATAAGTCAGGAGTGTGAGAGAATATTCCTCAATTGTCTGGGTGAGTGCAACTCCAGAATCATTCAGGAAGCTTGACAGTGTCCAGAACAAATAGCCCGCTTGACTGGCACAACATCTACAAATATCCATTTCCTCTACCAGCAACATGCAATAACAACAATGTGTACCATTTCCAAAATGCACTGCAAAGGTTCACCCAAGGTCAATGGGAATCTGGAATTCAAAACACAAATAGTTCAGCAATGATCTTATTGAATGGTGGAGCAGATTTGAGAGGCCAAATTGTCCAATTCTGCTCTGAATTTGTATTTTCTATATAAAGTAAGTTAGCAATCACAGCTGAAAGTGAATATAAATTGGTTATTGTGATGCAGGAGCTCACATAGATTTTAAATCATCATCTTATATAAATTACTTTGCAATGCCATCCACTTTTAACTACTATAATATGCCAGAAATTGTACACGGTGCACTGATATGCATCATATGTTTCTTAAAAATGAAAACAGCCAAAGATTTCTGATGGTAAAAACATAAGATCAAAATAAAATCTGCAAAGGACAGTACAAACATTTGTATGATCTGACAAAAATTTCAAGAAGCCTATGATTTGTCAGAAGTACGAAATCATAAAGCAATTTGCAAATAGATTAATTGGTACTGAGAATGAACTTCAGGCATCCTTACATTCTCAGAATGATTTAAAACTCCTAAATTATCTTGAATTAACGACTGAACAATTATTTTGTCCAACGGCAAAGGTTGCTTGCCATTCTTGTTGGGTTGTTTTGTTGTCAGCCTGAGTTGACAGCACAAGAGAACGCCAACGAATAACAATAGCCTTGGAAGTCATACAGAAACAAGAAAAATGTTGAAATCTTGCATTAGGTATTCCTAATTAGAAAAGAAATTAATCTGATATACAAAATGGAATGTATCAGAGATCATTTTCAGAAAACCTATTTGGAAGATTTCTATATTTGGAATACTTCACATTTGATCAAATAGAAATAAAAGTGCAATGTTTTCATTTAAGAGTACCATTATTCAGACTGGCAAAACCCTTATCATTTTATGGATTTTAAAAAGAAATGTTGGACTCTTGAAGGTGCGTTATCACTCCTCAGCACAAAAATCATTTTTGCATATTCTTTTGTTCCATCAACTTTAAAGATATCAAATATAAGCTGGGATTGGTGCTAAAAATGCTCTATCTACTCATTGTCAACAGAATGCACTGACCCCGCCTCAACAGCGTTTTCCCTTGTACACTAGTTTATTTTTATTGCCATTACTAGCAATCATTGTGATTTCCCTTGAGTGAAAATTACAATTTCATACCATTTGTGTTTTACATAGACATTTTTGTGATATGGTCTGAAGATTACTGATTTATCCTTGCCGTCTTTTTCGAATTTAAATTCAGGCCTTAGAGATGAGATGCGCTGAATCATGCAACCACTAAAGTGATCCTTGTCAAAACCGCTATCTGTTCATTCTGTCATGGTAGAAATCAAAAGTCACACAATAAAGAGACCATTTGATGGGATGGTGCATTTTGAGATATGGATATCCAATGGTAACAAAAGAAGAGACATAGTTGTGTGAGCAGATTGCACAAGTGAGAAACTGGGGTGTGTTTTACATCCCTCTTTACATTTGAAAATAGGGAAGCAAATTCATTTCTGTGACTAACTTTCCTGCTGCATATCCACACCCCCTCTGGCCCTCAAGACCTGACATTAGTTTTATAGGAGGCAAATTATTGTTTACGTAAGGGCCTCAAATTGCCCTAGCAAGTGCATTAACTGTAATAAAGAAGGGAGGTCCATTAGCTTTAACAAGGGAAGTGAGGACCACTTTTACAGGTCCCCTGGGCTAACTGGAGCGGGATGGGACCATTCGCCACAGCAGATTCGCCGCCAACAATTAGCCACTGCCCTTTGACCATCGAGGATGCTTAGCCACTGCCCTTTGACCATCGAGGACGCTTAGCCACCGCAAATAAGTTTAAAATGTTAGAGAATAAGCATATCTAAACTATATAAAATTGTCGTTATATTGGTTAAGGTAGTGTTTGCATTGTTTCAGTAACAACTTATTTTCGTTACAGGAGAGTTTTTTTGAGCTTGTTTTTTTTTTCCATTTACCCTCAAGTCTTCAAAATGGAAACAGAAATTATTAGTAAACGTGGAAATAAGAAGTTTTATCATGATGGTTTTATTTTCGTTACAGGAGAGTTTTTTTGAGCTTGTTTTTTTTTCCATTTACCCTCAAGTCTTCAAAATGGAAACAGAAATTATTAGTAAACGTGGAAATAAGAAGTTTTATCATGATGGTTTTATATATGTTTTTGATAAACTGTCCAAGAGTGATTCAAGTATTACGTTTTGACGATGTGAACATTCTTGTAGTGTTCTTATAAACGAATGTGTAGCTGATGTCCCTCAGTCAGTCCTAGCATCTTTACCGACGACAAGCAGCATGAAGAAAATAAGTCGACGAAAAAGGAATGATAGGAGATGCAGACGATAGAATACAAAAAATTGTTCTTGAATACGGTGAAAGAGATTGTTTGGAATATCTTAGAGGGATAACGCATAACTATCAAATGAACTAAAATTTCATTGTTTAATATTAATGTGAGATTTTACTGCTATTACAAAGATTTTTAAAATATATTTCCTTTTTCTGGTTAACGTTTGTAACTCATTTTTATATATAAACCAATAAAATGATATTTATTTTACCTCTTTTTTTGATCAATATGTAGTTGTGTAAATAAAGGGGAATGAGAAGTATGAAAGAACAGTTGGGAGGGAAAGCAATCAGTACATATATATATTTCCGGTGGCGAATAGTCTCCAGAGGTTAAATGACCCCAGTGGAGAAACGCTGGTGGAGAACTGGCAGTGGCTAATCAATAGCAGCAAATCGTCACCAACCCAACTGGAGGCAACACCAACTGCCCATAATCTCATTCTTCCCATTTAACGTTCCTGCAGCCTCTTGAATGTGCACCACCCCACCCTCCCAACAGCAACTTCCCATGCGCTCTTCACTAAGACTTCCAGTGCTGAGTTAATCTTGCTTCATAGCACTTGAGACTACCTGTGTTCCCACCTGTAACCATTACCCTGACTGGTGCTGCCAATACTATTGAGTTGCAGGTGATCTGATCGTTTGTCAGGAACTGCTCCCAAAATTGGGGCAGGAGTCTCTCAAAAAAACAATTAATACTGTTCCTGCTGTTAAGTTGCTGTGTAGCAGTATTGACAGACTCCCTCATCGTTTAGCGAGGGAATTGGTAGTGAAATCACACTGCCCCATAAAATCCAGCCCATTTAGTGAGTGTTTGCACCTTTTCTTTCCAAGAAGAGAATGTTCTCAATTTAATAGTAAGGTAGGAGGTTGCAGTGAGATTGGATAGTATAACAATAAAGATAATTAAAAGGTTGACAAGTAGAAAGTTGAGATGAGTTGCATCCTAAGTTACTGAGGGACCTAAGGTTGTAAATTACAGTGACGCTAGTACTATCATTTAAGTTCTTGGAAATGAGAGTGGTGTAAGTACTGGAAGGTTGCAGATCCTACATCCTGATGGAAACTGAGGAGAGAGATTAACTCTGTCAACTAAGATGTAATGCTTTTAGAAACAAAAATCCAAGACAAGATTAATTCGCATTGGAAAAGTATGTGGTAATAAATGCACATCTGCTTGGATTTTTAAAATGAAAAACATTTGGTTGACTTGATTAAATTCTTCCATGAAACAGTAAACTGAGTTGACGAGGAATGTTATGTCAATGCCTATTCAAAATGCAATTGATAAAATACCATGTAATATGAATGATAGCAAAATTAAACATTTGGGTACCACTGATTGAGAGCTCTAAGAGAAAGGAAGTAAGAAATGAAAAAGGAACAGGAGTTGGAGACTCATCTCAATTTCATTGAGCTTGCACAAATGCATAAGCATAAATATCCGTTTCTTTTTAGGTAACAGCAAGATTTGTGTACCACTGCTTTCTGAATTCAGTAGCAAGATTAATTCAAGGTCATTTGAAAATCAAAATGAGAACATTTATTGTTGGAATTGGAGGGTAAGTATAAGTGGATTTAAATTACTATTACTAAGTTTGTTGCTTACATGATGAAAGAATATGTTTGAGTTTACTTTCCCCGTATTTGTAAGATGAAACTATTTTCACAGCAACTTTAAAAAAATAGAATTATTACTTACAACATATTACACAGTGAGGCAAAGTTGCAGACCATAGGTCTGCTGTCTTGTTTGAGAGAAACGCGTGATAGTGAGTTTAACCTAAAGATCTCCATGTCTCAGGTGAGTGGCCCAGTTGAGAAGTGGGACCCTCATGCTAACCTCAGCTGGTACGGGAATTGAATCTATGCTGTTGGCATCCTTCTGCATTGCAAACCAACTATCCAGCCAACTGAGCTAACCAACACAGAAACAGGCCAAAGAGATTTATACTAGTGCTTATAGTACTCCTCTCATCTTTATTTATTTAACCCCATCAACGTATTGTTGTATTCTTGTCTCCCTAATACTTTCTACTTTAAAAATATCCATACTCAGGGTCTCAACTACATGTGGAAGCAGGTTCCATATTTTAACCACATTTTAGCTCTAGATAGCGAAGTCTTTTTCTAAACACTTTACTGGATTGGTTAGAATGAATCTTATGTTTATGGCCTTAGTCTAGGCTTACCAGATAGTGGAAAAGCAGGTGGAATCTAATGCCGTCTTAACAGACATATTTGGAGGCAGGACAGAGGATACACTTTGTGGACTCCTCTTCCTCTGCTTCTGCTGATTAAAGTTTCTTAAATGTCCAGTTAAGGATCTAATCCAGCCATAGCTGTTATTCAACCAGCAGTGGGTGGGACAGGCACCACATGAGAAGCCCAAAGAGTAATCCTAGGGCTTGTGGTTTGGCAGGTTGAGAAGGGGGAGGTTTTACTTGTTCATGTCTGATTGAGAGACATGACATTGGGGCTATTGACCAACTGAAAACCTTTCAACCCTTTCTTACAGCTATCTGCTTTCCACTCCCTAGTCAGTGACCAGTGAAGAAGGCGTTTGGTATGCTTGCCTTTATTGGTCAGTGAATGAAGTACAGGAGTTGGCATATTGTGTTGCGGCTGTACAGGACGTTGGTAAAGCCACTTTTGGAATATTGCATTCAATTTTGGTCTCCCTCCTGTAGAAAAGATGTTGTTAGACTTGCAAAGGTTCAGAAAAGACTTACAAGGATATTGCCAGGGTTGGAGGGTTTGAGCTGTGGGGAGAGGCTGGAGCTATTTTCTCTGAAGCATCGGAGGCTGATAGATGACCTTATAGAAGTCTTTAAAATCATGAGGGGCATGGAAAGGATAAAAAGACAAGGTCTTTTCCTCACGTTGGGAGAGTCCAAAACTAGAGCGCATCGGTTTAGGGTCAGAGGGGAAAGATTTAAAAGGGACTCTCAAAACATGTTTTTCACGCAGAGAATGGTATGCGTATGGAATCAGCTGCCAGAGGAAGTGGTGGAAGCGAGTACAATTACAGCATTTAAAAGGCATCTGTTTAGGTATATAAATAGGAAGGGTTTAGAGGGATGTGTGCCAAATGTTGGCAAATGGAACTAGATTGACTTAGGATATCTGATCGGCATGGATGAGTTGGACTGAAAGGTCTGTTTCTGTGTTGTATATTTGTATGACTCTCTGACTGTTCCTCATGACTTCCATCCTGTTCTCACTCTCCTGTGACCCAAGTCTCTTGGCTATCCTGTGTCTTTGCAGCTGCATTGCCAGCAGCTATCATCACTTGATGCTGTCCACAATAGTTAGCTTATGTTTTGCTGTGAGATGACGTTTCTCGGGATTATAATACAATGAAAAAAAACTATATGGGCTGCCTATGAGTTAGTCCCTGAGATATATAGGCAACGGTTCCTCAATTTAAGGAAGCTGAAGAATTCAAAAGTCCAATTACCAATGGATAAAATCATAACAAGGTGAAGGTATGTATGAAACTTTAGAGGAATTTAAAAACACGGGTAGATGAAGGATATGAAAGGTTTTCATCTAAATAGAAGATCGCCCCTTTTTCTTCAAAGGAAGAATCCAAGCCCATAATTAATTTCAGTAATACAGGGGCGACTTAGAATTCTCTTGCTGAAGAAGGATTGAGTTTTCCTCCAGAACGTTCATTGAAATCAAAGTGTTGGGAAATGAGATTGGCGAAAAGTATATTCTTGTTTCATTGTACAAGGTTCAACTGGAGTGCGGCTTGGTGTCTGAACGAGTGGTATTGGGGTAGTTAAAAAATTTGTGTTGATGGAGTTGATTTATTACCGAAAAATGCTTTGGATGGAATCGAAGTCATAGCTTTGTCTATAGTTGCAGAAAGTCCAGTTGAGGCTAAAGAAATTGAACAGTTGCAGGAACAAGTTTTGGGTATTGTTCCATTGTGTGTGGTTACCAGAGCAATGATTAAACAAACTCCATCATCAGAGCTCATAGTATTACCACAAGCAAGTTGTAGGGTAGCCAAAATTCTATTTAAAAATGAGGATAGTTCAAAAGATGTGTTTGGCATGTGTTCATTAACTGAAGCTTGGGAAGCAGATGCAGAGTTAAGTAAGTTCGCAAAGACACTTACACTGAAGCTAAGGTTGAAGGGATTCCAGAATGTTACTTTATGAAAAACAGAGTTTTGTTGAGGAAATGGAGACATCCTCACAGAGCTGCACACAAAGAATGGATAGTTGTCGTGGTCCCACCCGGATTGCTGAAGGACATATTGCAGGTAGCACATATAATTACTTTGGCAGGTCACATAGATATGCAGAAAACCCAGCCATTGACAAACAGGTATTTTACATGGGCAGACTAAATGAAGATGTGTCGTCCTGAAGAACATTTCAAACATGTCAAGTGTTAGGAAAACCTGAGCACATCACCTGTTCTGCACTTTTGATACCTGTACCAGTTTTTGAAGAACCATTTACTTGAGTGTTACTGTGTTGTGTTGGATCACAACCAAAAGCAGGAGATCAAAGTGTCCTCATAATTAAGAGTATGACAAATTGATACCCAGAGGCTATTTCTGTAAGGATGGTTCCAACTATTGTAGTCATGGAAAAGTTAACATAGTTTTACTTGTTCTGAATTAACATGGTCTGTTGAGATACAGACTTTTCCAGGAAGTCATTAACAGTTTAGGAATAAAGCAATCGAAGTGATCTGCTTATCATCTGCAAATACAGGGAGCTTTGGATTGGTGCCGTAAGACACTCGAACCATGATTAAAGCATATTGTCGCAAATACCCACAGGATTGGGACAAAGGATTAGATATGTTGGCATTTGCGATCAGAAATTCGCAAAATGAATCTACTGGATTTAGTTCATTTGAATTGGTTTATGGTCATGAGATTAGATTGCTGCTAAAAGTAATTAGGGACAAGTTCTTAAATGAGAAAGGTGAACTTCAATGTTGGATTACACGTCCATGTTTCTAAAAAGACTCAGAGGAGCATGTAGAGTGGTACAAAACATTTAAATTTTCACAGGCGAAAATGAAAGAATGGGCAGAGAACGATTCAGCAAACCAAGTATTTCAAGTGGGAGATGAAGTATTGGAATTGTTACCATTACAAGATGAACCATTGAAAATCAAATTCACTGGCCTGTATAAAGTGACTAGAAGGGTTATTCAAGTAACTTAGCTGATTAATACTTCTGATTGTCGGAAGAAGAATCAGTTTTGTCACATAAACATATTTATTATAGGAAAGAGCATAAAAACGAACAAATTTATCAGATAATAAGAGTAGTGGAAGATGATGTAGCTAATGGGAATGAGATAGAAGGAGAGGTGCACTGTTCTCGAAGCGAACTTCGTATAGTTTGACGAGCTAACACAGAAACACAGTGACGGTTAAAAACTGCATTTTCATATTTAGAAAAAGGACAGCAGGAAGATCTTGTAAGATTACTGAAGAGGTATGAGGTAATCTGAAGAGATACACTTGGTTGTACTACATTAGCTCGAGGTAATGTGGCTATAGAAGAGAGAACAGTTCCATGATTGGAAGACTGCTTTGTTTGGGTTGGCAAATCATGCACGAGAATACCCAGATCCCTCCACAGCTTCATTTTCTGATATTGTTTTCTGTTTAATACTCCACATTTTTATTCTTTCTACCAAAGTGAACAATTTCACATTTTCCCATATTGTACTCCCATGTGCCAAAATTTTGCTAACTCTCAACCTTAAGTCCTCTTCACAACATACCTTTCTATCAATTATTGTGTCATGTGCAAGTTAGTTTTCACATGTAAGTCATTGATATAAATTGTAAAAGCTAAGTTTATTTTATTATTTTTGAATTTTTTTTATATCACCACTGACTGGCATTTTCTTTTGGTTCTTTGAGCATGCTTTCTAATATTTTATTATTGCATTCTGTCTTAGAGCTCAGCTTTCCTTCCTTCCTTATTAGTAACTGGTTGTCCGCTAGCTTCTAAAATTTATTGCTACTGATGCTGGTGTTTCTTTGCTTTATCTCACCAGGTATTGAATTTACATGTCATTAGTGTTTCCAAGGTAAACTCACTTCAATTTCATACCAAGTTTGACAGTGCTGGAGGGAGACTGCTTGCTCCTTTTAGATTTTGGCTTGAAGTTTTGTAAAAATGGAAAAGGTTTCTGGCTTAGTTGAAATGGCAACAGAGCCCACTTCCCATAAATCTTGCCGTTGAATTAGGCATCCATGAGTTTTGGAGAAGAGAAAATAGGGACAGATTGTACTAGTTTAGAGAGGCATTTGCCTTGGTGTTGCTGCCCCCAAGCAGAAACAATTTTTGTAATTGTGATGTCCAAAACCTACGATGTCCACTGACCTCTAAACCTGTTAGAAGATTGAAATCTGCTGGAGTTCTTTGGATAAGTAGTGGGCTATTTTGGATAGATTGAGGGGCACTTCTGCGAGTAGTAATCTGCTCTTTAGGTGAGTTCAAGGATGCTTTCTGATTGTTAAAAGTAGACATGAATATGTGTAAAAGGTGATAAACTCTTTGGCACTATTAAGCTGATTAGAATTGCCAGGTTTTGCAGGGAAGTTCAAGCTCAATCGAACTATAAAGCTGTGATCATGAAAATGTTCCTGAAATTCAGTTCCCCAAAAAAATGTCGAGTTGGACTCAAAAGTCTAACTTTGTTTATCTTTTCACAGGAGCTTCCAGACCTGCTGAGTTTCTCTTGTATTTTCTATTTCTATCTGTGAGGTGCATACAATGGATTGGTACATCTAAATTTCAAATATTAAAAATACTCTTACTATTAAACAAAGAGGGATGAACAGAAATACTGTTCCATTTCTTCATGCCTAGTCATAACCCTGTCAAGGTATTTAAGTACTATGGCTATAAACAGTGTAAAAAAGATCAGTGCTTTCTATCACACTACCTGTTGGCATAAACCTGAGGGCTATCTCATTGCATTGGGCTGCATGATGATTTCACAAACTTTCATTATAGAAGCAAAGGAAGATGGGAACAGGAAATGGCCTTTTGGAGCAGCTTGTGATAGAGTCCACTAAGGGAACAGGCAATGCTAGATGTAGTATTGTACAATGAGGCATTCTTGATAAGGGAGCTTAAGATGAAGGAACCCGAAGGAGGCAGTGATCATAACATGATTGAATTTACTCTTCAATTTGAAAGGAGATGATAGAATCAGAAGTAACGATATTACAGCTGGATAAAGACAATTACAGAGGCATAAGGGAGGAGCTGGGCAGAATTAACTAGGAGAGGAACCTAGCAGGAAAGACAGTAGAACAGCAATGGCAGGAGTTTCTGGGAGTGAGTCATGAGATACAGCGAAAATTCATCCCCAGGAAAAAAAGAAGCATGGTATTGGGAGGATAAGGCAACCATGGCTGACTAAGGAAGTCAGAGATAGCATAAAAGCAAAAGAGAAAGCGTATAATGTGGCAAAGGGCAGTGGAAAACCAGAGGATTGGAAAGCTTACAAAACCAACAGAGGGCAACAAAAAAACAAATAAGAAGGGAGAAGATTACATATGAAGGTAAGCTAGCCACTAATATAAAGGAAAACTGTCAGAGTCCCTTTTGACATATAAAGGGCAAAAGAGAGATAGAAGTGGACATTGGACGGCTGGAAAGAGACGCTGCAGAGTTAGTAGTGGGGAACAAGGAAATGACTGAGGAACTGAAAAATTACTTCACATCAGTCTCCACAGTGGAAGACATGTAATATCACAAAAATTCAAGAGTGTGAATGGGCAGAGTTGAATATGGTGGCCATGACCAAGGAGAAATACTAGAGAAACTGAATGGCCTGAAGGTGGATAAATCACCTGGACCAGATGGACCACATCTTGGAGTTGGAAAGGAGATAGCTCAGAAAGGATATACTGGTCTTGGAGCATATTCAGAGGAGGTTTATGAGAATGGTCCCACGAATGAAAAGCTTAACGTATGAGGAATGTTTGAGGACTCTGGATCTATACTTAATGGATTTTAGAGGCATGAGGGGGGATCTAATTGAAACTTCCAGAATACTGAATGGTCTGGACAGAGTGGATGTTGGGAAGATGTTTCTGTTGGTCGGAGAGATGAGGACCTGAGGGCACAGCCTCAGAGTAAAGGGAACACCTTTTAGAATGGAGATAAGGAGAAATGTCTTCAGCCAGAGATTGGCGAATCTGTAGGATTCACTGCCACAGAATGCCGTGGAGACCAGGTCATTGAGTATATTTAAGTTGGAGATACATAGGTTCTTGATTGTCAAGGGAATCAAGGGTTACAGGTAGAAAGTGGGAGAATGGGGTTGAGAAACTTATCAGCCATGATTGAATGGCAGAGCAGACTCAATGGGCTGAATGGCCTAAATTCTGCTCCTTATGTCTTATGGTCTTAAGGTCTTCAGCCCTTTGAGCTTGCTCACCCATTCAACATGATCACGGCTCATCATTCTACTCAGTATCCTGTACCACCTTTTGCCCTAAACTCTATGATCCTTTTAGCGCTCAGAACTAAACCTACCTCTTGAAAACATTCAATGTTTTGGCCTCAACTGCTTCCTGTGGCAGAGAATGCTCACCACTCTCTCAGTCACAAAATTTCTCCTCACCTCAGTCCTAAATGGCCTGCCCTTAGACTGTGATCCCTGGCTCTGGACTCTCCAGTTATCACCAACGTCCTTCCTGCTGTACCCTTGTCGAATCCTGTCTAGAATTTTATAAGTTTCTATGAGATTTCCCCCTCATTCTTCCAGTCCTTCTTCATAGTTCAGTTCTCTCATCCCAGGAATCAGACTGGTAAATCTTTGTCACACTTCATCCAAAGCCACAATATCCTTCAGAAAATATTCCAGGTGCGGTCTCACCACGGCCCTGTACAATTGCAGCAAGAGATCCTGCTACAGTACTCAAATCCTGTCACTATGAAGGCCAACATAACATTTACTCCCTTCATTGCATGCTGCACCTGCATGTTACTTTCAGTAACTGGAATACAAAGACACACAGATCTCATTGCACCTTTCCCTTGCCCAATACATATGGTCATTTAGATAATAATCAGCCTTCTTGTTTTTGCCACCAAAGTCAATAACTTCACATTTATTGGAAATAGTTTCACTATCAAGAATTTTTCTGACTCTCCAGTCCCAAATTGGCAGTTAATATGCAGGTAAATCACAGACAACGCTGCAGTTGTTATTCTGTTTTGTCCTCATCGGTTGTCTTAGGTCTTTTTGTGTTTTGTAATTTTCCAGTGCAGGCCAGAATATCTTTGAGGCTGCTAATAATCAATCAATAATAAAAAAAAACTTATTTAAATAATGGCACTGAGAGGGATCTGGATATTTTTCTACAAAAATCATGGAAAGTTAAAATGTCGGAACAGGAAGCAATTAGAGAAACAAGAAGAGATTGAATAGACCAGCTTTGGATTTCCATAGTTGAGATAGAGGGAAATTTGCCTGAAACATCGATTTTCCTGCTCCTCGGACACTGCCTGACCTACTGTGCTTTTCCAGCACTGCTCTAATCTTGACTTCCAATAAAGGGTTGGCCATTTAAGACCGAAATGAAGGAAAATTTCTTCACTCAAAATGTCAAGGATATTTGATTTGTGGATCCTCAATTGTTGAACATATTCATATCAGAGATCAATATATCTTTCGATTCTAAGGGGATCGAAGGATATGTGGACAGTGTGGGAAGGTTGAATTGACTTAGAAGATCAGTCATGATCATGGTGAATGGTAGAGCTGGCACAAAAGTTAAAATGATCTATAACTGCTCCTATATCTAACGTTCTTATATTAACTGCTTGTAATTGGAGTCATATGTGGACAAGTCTGAAGTGTTGAAAAGTTCCATTCCCTGAAGAACACTAGTGAGCCAGTTAGAGCTTTATAAAAATTGAGCAGGTTTTATAGTCATTACTCATGTGCTTGTGCATTAATTCTCTGATTTATTGAGGATGAACCAGTGGCATCTGTTTGTTGTTTAGTACTATAATCTGCAAACGACCATATTGCTTTAGGATATGTGAAAAACTTCTGGATTCAATATTGGTTTACACATGAAATGTAGCTGCCATGTTCTCATTTAGCCTATGTAAGTACTTCTGAAGCCTCTATGTAACTGCCTTTTAACTCGAGTTTGGTGTCAACAGCAAGTTTGGAAATATTACAACTAATATTACAACTAGTCCCCACATCCAAATCACGCGTATATGTTCTGAACAGTTTTGAATCAATGGGGAGGAATAAAATGTGAAGTACTAGCAGCATAAAAAACATATGGAGAACCTTAACATATGTGACGTGATTAGAAAGCCAAAATCGTAGACTAATGAGATATGAGTTTAAATCCCACTACAGGAAATGGAAATTTTAAATTAAGTTAATAAATCTAGAATAAAAATTTGGTTTCAGTAATAGTGATGATGTAACTACTAAATTGCGAGAAGCTACAGCCTAATTTTAACAAGCTGTGGGTGTCTCATGAGAATCCCAATGAAGCTCCAGGTAATAACTGGCCAAGATGAGTATGGGATGGGGATAGGGGGTGGGAATGAGAGTATCATTGCAATGGAGGGGTCATCTGGAGCAAAAGCGCTGTAGATTATTTCTGTGAATTGTGAAGGTACCTTTCTATTACAACAATTAGTTATTTGGATGGTGCTCCAGAGCATTGATGCAAGTTTGCAAAGTATGATCTAATTGCAATTTGCAATTGATGTCTAGTTGAGTGATGCAGAAACTCGGGCTACTCTTTGGAATCGTGAGTTCAAATTCTACAATGATGGAATTTTAAATCAATTAATAATTCTTGAATTGAAAACTCATCTCAGTAATGGTAATGGTTCGCCTACCATGAATTGTTGTAAAAGCTCATCTGGTTCATTAATGTACTTGAAGGCGAAAATCTGTCATCCTTACCAAGTCTGGCCGATATGTGGCTCCAGTCCTACAGTAATATGGTTGCTTCTTAACTGCCTTGAAATGGCCCAGTAAGCCATTCAATTCATGGGTAGTCAGGGATGGGCAACAAATGCTGACTATGCAGATGATACACAAATCCCATCAAAGAACAAAAAAAAATAAAATTATTATGGTCTTTTTTAAATTCAGAATCACAAATGGTGGAAAAACTACACTTGCAAGGAAACTTAAGAAAGCTGTTCCAAACAGCATGTTGCTATGTCAAGATACATTTTTTAAGGTAAGTCTTAAAATTTCTATTGTTGCTTAATTTCTATTATTACTTGAAATACATTAACACTGTTACATTATTTACGTGAGATGAGAAAAAAAACAAAATACCCATTCATACTAATCTAATATTGAATAAACTTATTTATACATCCGGACTATGCTCCGCCGATATCGCTTCTTTGGCAGGTGCCATCAAGTTACCAGCCGAACACATTGCACGTCCTTCAACCAAATGGCCATGTATGAAAATCTAAGGGACATAATCTTAATCAAATAAAGGGGACCTATGGTCAGTAAGAGCTGCTGCCACAATCACTCAAGGACTTCATCCAACCTCAGTCAGGGTGGGGTCAGGAGCAGGTTGTTTTGGGCCACAGTCAGTCCTTCAGGTCAGGTCCAACCAATGTGGGGATTATCAGTACGTAGTTGAAAAGTGGCGGGAAACCAGGCGGGATTCAATTGTCCTTAGTTGGGGCTGTTCTTCAAAGTTTGTTCAGGTGTAAGCCAGAATCAGTCCTGGGAGACTGGGCAGTAAATATTAAGAGCGAGGGTGTTATCTGTGGCACTGCTGTGTTTGGGAAAACAGGGAGCTCAAGTAGAGGGATTGAATGATTGAGGCATAATGATTGAATGACTGCTCCCTCTACTTGTTATCTCTTTGAAGAATTCTAATAAATTTGTCAGGCATGATTTTCCCTTCATGAAACCATGCTGACATTGTTTGATCATATTATACATTTCTAAATACTTGGTTATTTCATCCTTTACAATAGACTCTTTAACATTCTCTCACTTACAGATGTTAAGCTAATTGCCCTATACTTCCCTTTTATTGATCTCTTTCCCATTTGTATAAGATGTTACAGTGGCAGTTTTCTAAACATCTGCCACATTCCAGAAACTAAGGAGTCTTTGAAAATTCTTACCAGTGCATCAACTAATTCTATAGCTACTTTATTTAATTTAATATCCTAGTTTGTATGCTATCAGATCTAGGGGACTTAGTGGTCTTTATTTGTTTCAAGAGTATTTTTCTCCAGTGATTATTATTTCGTCTCATCCTTTTACCCCTTGAATGTTTAGTAATCTTGGAATGGCATTCGTATCTTTTACTGTGAAGACTAATGCTGAGAATTTATTCATCTCCTCTGCCATTTACCAACTCCCCATTATTATTTCTCTATGGCAGCTCAGTGGTTTGTGTGACTTTCTTCGATACTCCAGTTTCCTCTCAAAGTCCAAAGATATTGTTATGGACCAGACCAAACAATTTCAAGATATTCAGAAGATTGTCTAGACCCTAACCTTTTCTTATTTTGAGGTAAATGTGAGAGGTTGCATTCCAGGTGCAATTGGATTGGTTAATCTACCAGATTTAAAGCAAAACAGACTTTATTCTTCTACTACAGTTAAAATACAATAAAAGTAAAAAGGAATTGCAATAACTTAACTCGATTGGAAAACTTAACAGAATAATAGATACAGTAACTATGACTAATTAACTGTTCCAATAGAGTAACATCCCAAAGACACACTCTTGACAAAAGGCAAATTCAGAAAACAGATTATCTCGTATGCAACTCTAGCAGCCCTGGAGGGAAGAAGTAGCAAGAGAAAATCCTGAGATTTACTCCAACCCTGCTAGAACCCAGTAACAACTGCTGAAAGCTAAAACAAAAAAACTAAACTGAAAGTCCTGGTTCTGTGAGAGCTTTACCACATCCATTCAGGCTACTTCGAATGTTCCAACATTTAACAAAGATTCCAAGGCCTCACAACCTAATAGACTGCTTGGTATCTCTGCCTTAAAACTTCTCTTCGAAAAAAAGGACAAAATAATCTTTTAAAGCCATAGTATCATCACAGTGTGGATTGGCCATGCTAAATTATCTGTAGTGTTCAAGATTGTACAGGCTAGGTGGGTTAAGCTATGGTAAATCCATGAGGTGGTGCAGTGGGGTGGGGTGGGATGTTTTACAGAGGATCAGTACAGACCTAGGTGGACCAAATGGCGTCTATCTGCACTGTCGCGATTCTATGATGATTCTAGCCTCAATCCCTGAGTGGCCTTCTCTCTTCCTTTATATATATTTTAAAAAGCACTAGCTATACGTCTTGATATTACTTGCAAGTTTACCCTCAAAGTTTATCGTCTCAGTTTTTTCCAATCATCTCTTGTTGGTTTTAAAACATTCCTAAACCTCTGGATTACCACTAATCTTTGATATACTAGAGTTAGCACGATATTGATAACATTGGTAGAATCCTTCGATCTTTTAATTCTGAGGGTCTCTGACAAACCTACCTATTGCTTCTGTATTTGTTTATCCTTTTGCGCAAAGATATTAATGGCTGACACCATGGGGTCATCTTCAGCAGGGAGCTGATCGGGTGCCTGTTATCTGGGGCTTCACAGTGTCAGAGACCTGAAGAGTTTCTTCCTCGGTCAGCTGTGTAGACACGCCAGACAAACCAGAATATTCTCCAGTGTCTAATTTAGATAATGTCCGTACAGAGGTAGAAGTATCTGAGCTTTTGAAGTATACAGAAGACAGCCTTGCACAAAACAAGAGGGGGAATTGTATTGCACAATAGGTATAAAAGCTTGAGCAATTCAAAAGGTGTTCACATTGTTGGTAATAGGGGAGTAGCACAGCATAGGCAATGAAGTTTAATCAGCTGCCAGGATATGGAGATCTCAACAGCACCACATGAGCAGTCATGGTCCTCTTTCACGAGTTCAGGAATTACTCCTCTTACGAAATGAGATGAAGGTTTACTATCCACCTTTGGCCCTTTCAGCCCTATTATGGCCTGTTTTTTTTGTCCTGCAGGGATTGAGTGAAATGAAAGT
Source organism: Chiloscyllium plagiosum (assembly GCF_004010195.1). Lineage (NCBI taxonomy): Eukaryota > Metazoa > Chordata > Chondrichthyes > Orectolobiformes > Hemiscylliidae > Chiloscyllium > Chiloscyllium plagiosum. The sequence goes on along the minus strand of NC_057711.1, from coordinate 75,853,922 downwards.
GGTTGGAAGAGTTGTTCATGTTGCAAATGCCAGAAGGTAGTGTGGTGTCCCAAAAGAGTGAATGGAAAGTGCTGAGGATAGGAGGCTTTGTATTTAGGAGGTTGAGTTGAGCAAGAGCTTTGAGGAAAGATGGTGCATGCATTTGTGGTAAACCATGAGTCTTGGTGGAAGAGGTGTGCAATGACAGAGTTAAAAATCACACAACACCAGGTTATAATCCAACAGGTTTAATTGGAAGCACTAGATTTCGGAGCGCTGCTCCTTCATCAGGTGGTTGTGCTTCAAAAGCTAGTGCTTCCAATTAAACTTGTTGGGCTATAACCTGGTGTTGTGTGATTTTTAACTTTGTACACCCCAGTCCAATACCGGCATCTCCATATCATGCAGTGACAGAGTTAGAGTGAATGTAAGGTAACAAGGAGAACATGGTGGCACTTACCCTGGCAAAGTGCAGGAGTTCATTAACCTCTTGCAGCATTGTACCATGTTCCTCCAAACTGTGGAGGCAGCACTTTTCGCCAAGCTGGCAGTGTTCATTCTATGGTCACTTTCATCAATCCTAATGAAAGAAAATGGCACTCCTCTTCACCACACCAGCCCTACGGGCCTCCAGGTCCCTATCAGGGAAGCAGAGTGCCAAATCCTCTCATGGGCCATGTCCTTTGGAATGTACAAGAGCACTGGCTTGCAGTATTTGAAATAGGATGCACCTGGGGTTTAGATATGGTGCCTACAACATGAACACCAGGAGGTCCTGGAATTGCCATCTGTTCTGCCTTTGCTCACGCAAGACTGCATGAGAATGGCCCTGTGAAGACCAGTGCATAATTAATGAGTTGAGTTGCACAGAATTGTATGAGAAAATTTGCCAGAGGTCGCAAAGAGAAAACATTAAAGAAACTTGCAACAATTGACAGAGCCAAAATATAGGAAGGTTCAACTCGTTATTACTGATCAAGTAATCGACATGCCCAGGGTAATGATTGGGGTCCCATCCTTCAAATCCCATCACAGTAGCTATTCTTTCAGTTCCATGAATGGATAAAGAAAAAACTATTTGTTGCTTCATGATCATTGGGTCAAAGTGTTGAAACTTCCTAATGGCACTGTCAGAGCATCTACAATACATGTACATGGATTGCAACAGTTCAAGAAGGCATGTCATAACCACTTTCTCAAAGGCACCTAGGGATTGACAATATATGAAAACATTTACTGTAGCATCACTAATGACCACTTATTTCCTTTAGCCGTAGATAAATTAGGTCTGTCCTTGGTGACTGTTTCACATTAAATCTTAATTTAGCCTTCACGCTTTCCCCGATAGAATATATTAAAATATGCTGAAATGAATTCATCAGTGAAATGAGATGTGCCTTTAAGAAGGATTTGTTCTGTCATGTTTCTTTTGAAAGCAAATCTTGTAAACTTTGAGCCAAGCTGTCTACTCGGAGCCCAACTAGCTTTGGTATTTTTTAAAAGTTGGAACAACAGAAGATGTATGAAGAGGTGGGGCCAAACTCTCACAGAACCAGGATTTTAGTTTTCTCTATCAGCAGTTGCTGGGGTCTTGAAGCTGGATGTGGAAGCTGTTCTTCCACTCTCTGTTGAAACTGCAAGCTTGGGTTCTTTTCCTGCTGCTAGAATTGCATGTGAGGCAATCTATTTTATTGAGTTTGCCTTTGATAAGGGTGTGTTTATGGGATGTTACTATTTTGGAACAGTTGCTGTTTTATAGTTAAATAATCTATTCTTCTGTAATGATTTCCAATAGAGTTGAGTTATTCCAATCATCTTAATTTTGTTTGTATTTTAACTAAAGTGTAAAAATAAAGGGTGTTTTGCTTCAAGCATTTGAATTGTATCCAGAACACAATACCTTACACATACTATTAAAAGAAAGAAAAAGTTGGGGTCTAGGCTTCCTTCTTAATACATTTTGAAGGGTTTGGTCTGGTCCATAACAAAAGTGATTAAAAGTAGAAACTAAGTCCCTGAAAAGTCATGGGGTTCCACTATTGTGTTTGGCGTGAAACTGGCAGAAGTCTTTGGAAAATGACAAGAATTCTGATACAGCAGGTTTTTACCATTTTCAGGAAAATTTGGCATGACATAGGGTTTCAGTAGATTAATTCATAAGAATGATGTGTACTTGTTGTTAAGGCTTTATTTGGAACCCAGTATTGTTTTAGATGCGAATTAGTTACTGTCCAACTTATACTTCAAACTCAATTTGGGTCACAACCACAGAACATCTGCAGATGCAATGCTAATTTAATCTGTAGGATCATGATTAGTCGGATCACAATATCTATTAAAATGTACTTTTAAGCTGGTGGTACCGTCTATAGTTCTGGGTGCGTAATGTTTCAAGTCTTCTTTATTTTCTGTGAAGTGCTAAAATGAGCAAAGTAAATGCTTTCTTGTGTTTTATTAAGTTGAATTGTGATCCTAATTTAATTTTGTTCTGCCTTTTTGTTTACATATTTTTGCCCACTGAAAGATATCTCTTAGACCATGTTACTTAGCTAAGTCTCCATGAGCCATTGTGGTTTCTGCTTATTGCACACACTGTTCTTACAACTCTGCCATCTTTCATAACTTTGTTTTGAAAGTGTCACATCTTCTTTGTTCATTGTAATAAATATCTCTTAAATCCTTTTTCTATTAATCCACTGGTAATTCTCTCTTCATATTTGGGAGTTGAACTTCTGAAAGAATGGAATCAGTATATCACTGTTCCTAAATTTTTAATAGCTCCAAGCTTCAAATCTTGTATGGACCAGAAGCTGAGACTAATTCCTAAAACTATGGATGAGGAATTTTATTTTGGACTAAACTTTTATATTTATTTTTTCCAGCCTGCCAGTGAAGTAGAGGTCGGACAAGATGGGTTTCAGCAGTATGATGGTAAGATTTGATACATTAAGGAAACAGACCCTTCAGTCTAACTCATCCATGCCGATCAAGTTTCCCAAACTAAACTAGTCCTATTTGCCTGCGTTTGGCCCATATCTCTCTAAAGCTTTCCTATTCATGTATCTGTATCTTTTAAATGTTGGCACTGTACTTTATTCTACCACTTCCCCTGTCTGTTAATTCCACATATAAATCGCCCTCTGTTTGAAACAGTTTCCTCTTATGTCCCTTTAAAATCTTTTGCTTCTCACCTTAAAAATCTAGTTTTGAACTCCTCTACACTAGAGAAAACACCTTTGCTCTTCAGCTTATCTCTGCTCATGATTTTATAAACCTTCAGAAGGTCACCCCTCAAATTTCTATGCTCCAATTAAAAACATCTTAGCCTATTCAGCCTCTCCTTATAACTCAAACTCTCCAGTCACAGCAACATCCTTGTAAATCTTTGCTGAACCCCCTAAAATTTAATAATATCCTTCCTATAGCAGGGCGACCCGAACTCTTAATGATACTCCAAAATTGGCCTCACTAATGTCCTGTGCAACCTGACATCCCGACTCATATACTAAATGGTCTGAGCAATGAAGGCAAATGTGCTAAATGCTTTCTTAACCACCCTGTCTACCTATGATGCAACTTTCAAAGAACCATGTACCTGAACCCTTTGGTCTCTCTGTTTGGCAACATTACCTAGGGCCCTACCATTAATTGTACTAGACCTGCCTTTGTTTGTTTTGCCAAAATACAATAGCTCTCATTTATCCAAACTAAATTCCATCTGCCAGTCGTTAGCCAATTGCCATAATTGATCTAGATGCCTTTGTAAGCTTAAATAACCTACACTGTCCACTGTACTACCAGTTTTGGTATTATCTGCAAACTTACTAACCATGCCTCCTAAATTTTCATCCAGATATTTTATATAAATGACAAACAACAGTATGTCCAGCACTGATACATGCGGTACACGGCTGGTCACAGGCCTCCAATCCAAAAAACAACCCTCCACCACCACTCTCTGTCTCCAAACATCAAGCCAATTTTGTATCTAATTGACAGACTCTCCTTGAATTCCATGTGATCTAACTTTACTAACTAGTCAACCATGCAGAATCTTGTCAAAGACTTTACTAAAGTCCACGCAGACAACATCTACCATTCTGCCCTCATATATCCTTTTGGTCATGTTCTCAAAAAGCTCAATCAAACTTGTGAGGCACGTTTTCCCATGCACAAAGCCTTGCTGAATATCCCTAATAAGTCCTTACCTCTCCCAATGCATGTAAATTCTATCTCTCAGAATCCCCTCCAACAACTTACCCGCCATTGCTGTCAGATTCACCAGTCTGTCATTCCCAGGCTTCTCCTACAACCTTTCTTAGGTAAAGGCACAACATTAGCCATGTTGTAGTCCTCCTGCACCTCATCCGTGGCTGTACAGAATACACATATCTCTGCTAGGACCCTGTAATTTCTTTCCTAGCTTCCCACGATGTCCTGGTATACACTTGATCTGGTCCTGGACATTTATCCATCTTTATGTTTTTCAAGACCTCCTGCATCTCCTCTCCTGTGATGTGGGCTGTTTTCATGACATCAATATCTAGTTCCTAGCCTCCATATCCATAATAAATACTCAGCCAAAATAACATCTCTGTGACAGGTTTTCAATGCAACTATCACAACATAGTGGTCATAGTTTTCAATTCAAAGGAACAGAGACCCTATTGGACTTGGCCTAGTTGTTCTGCATGATTCAACATTATAAGAACCTGTATGAAATAGTTATCAAAAATATTGTAATAGATGGCGGCACATACTCAAGAAATTCTCTTGGTATTTGAATATTTAATTTCTTTGTCGCTACTTGCCTCTATTGGTAACTACAGTTCATCATTCAGAATTAAGCTATTCTGTATTACAGAGTACAGTGTGATCTATTCTAGGCTTTGTTAATAAGAGGATAGGATATTAAAGCAAGGATGTTATACTGAACCTTTAGTCCTCAGATGGAGTAAGTGAGGACTGCAGATGCTGGGATCAGAGCTTAAATATGTGTTGCTGGAAAAGCGCAGCAAGTCAGGCAGCATCAAAGGAGAAGGAGAATCGACGTTTTGGGCATAAGCGGGCTTATGCCCGAAACGTCGATTCTCCTTCTCCTCAGATGGAGTACAGTGTACAGTCCTGGGCACCACTTTTTAAGGAGGAAATGAATGCACTGGAGAGATTGCAGAAGAGGTTTATGAAATTAAAAAAACTTTAGTTATAAGGACAAATTGATAAAGTTGGGGCTGTTTTCCTTGAGAGGAGGACACTGAGGGGAGGTTTAGTAGAAGTTTTAAAATCATGAGGGGTGGTGGAGATTCAAGACGGTGGCAGTCTAAACAGTCTGCTGTGTTGGGCTCTGTGCCGTACCCCAGGCAAGGTGGGCTCCTACCCTTCACCCTCATTAGCCATCCCTGAGGAAAGTTTATAATGTAAAGTAGGGAGAAACCTAGAGTCCTTTAAAATTTAAGATTTGACAGATCTGGAGCTGAAATGAAGACTTCCAAGGGAAAGGGAGTACAACAGGCAGGTAACTCCCCTACTATGTTGAGCACACCCGCATTCGTTACCTCAACTCCTGTGGCGGCACCCTTAGGTTCATTGGAGCAACAGCATTTACTAACAGAGTTTGCAAAACTCCATGAAAGTATCGAGAGAGTGCTGGAACCAACTACTGCCATGTTGAAAAAGTATGAGCAGGCTTTGGATCAGCTTGTAGAAGCGGTGGAACAGAGGACCGCAGCCTCTAAGGCCACGACAGGGAGCTCCAAGGGGTGGGCCTGAACTTTGGAAGGCCAGGTTTGGGCTCTGCAGGAACAAGAACTGAGGTTGGAGGAAAAAAATCTATGGATCTTGGGCTTACCAAAGCATGAAGAAGGTGAAAATCTTGCTGATTTTCTCGAGAGATGGCTTCTGGAGTTGCAAGGGATGGAGATTGAGTCAGGCGGGGTGAATGTGGAGCAGGCCCACTGGATTGCAATGTGCAAGTCCGGGCCAGCCCAGCGTCCCTGCCCGGTCCTCGTGTAACTTCAGCGTTATGTGGAAAAGCAATTAATAATAGAAACAGCCAGATGATAGGGTGAAGATCCACAGGCTTTGGCTTATAAAAGTTCAAAGATAATGTTCTTTCATGACTTTTCTGTGGCCATAATTAAGAAAAGGAAAGCCTTTGATGATGTAAAGAAAATATTAAGAGTTTTAAACATTCACTATTCTCTGAGGTACCCAGCAGTGCTATGTTTCAATTATGGGGGGACTGTTGACAACTTTGACTTGGCGGAAAAAGTACAAGAATTTTTGAACTTGCTGAAATGATACACTTTGGCCGAGGAGGAATGAGGAAAAGATGAGTGCGGGTAATGGCATAATATAAATTTTTTTTATCTTCTCTGTCTTTGTTCTTTTCCCTTTTGGAGTCTTGGGCCTTATAGGCTTAATATTGCTTTGGTGTAAAATCCGTTATGTTTTATGTTATATCTGTTTGGTGGTTATTAGTTTTTCTGTTGTGGGTTTTGCTGGGTGAGGGGTGGTTACTCCTTTAATGCAAAGATGTGTGGAGTTGAGATGTGGAGGGGGTGGGATAGGCGTCCAGTGTTAACTTGTAGAAGTATAAATAATGAGTTTTTTTCCATTGCTTAGGTTTGGGGCATGGCCTTAACTGCAAGGTGCGAGGATGGTTGTGAGGTTGGGAGGGGGATCTCTGGAAGGAGTTGGGGCGGAGGGGGATCTCTGGAAATTTGCGTTTTTTGTGTTTATTTGTTCAAGTTAAGAGAAGAGGTTAATTTTTTTAGTTTTAGTAGTTTTGGTAGTGTTTGTAGGAATAATCTTTAGATTTGATAAAGTTTTTCCTCCGCTCATCGGACATTGAATAGTTTCTTCCTCTTGGGAGACAACGGCCTGCAGAGGGCAGTCATGGCTAGCGATCTGTTCAGGTGGTGCACCTGGAACATAAAGGGGAGTTATTCCCCCATTAAAAAGAAAAAGGTGCTGTCAAATCTTAGGAAGGAAAGTGTTGACTTCGTACTCTTGCAAGAGACACATCTGACTGATGGGGAACATCTGAAGTTAGAGCAAGGGGGATACGATAGAGTATTCTTTTCCTTCTTTACATTCAAAAGCAGACGAGTGGCCAGACTAGTATGAAAGAACCTCCCATTTCAGGTGACAGATCAAATCAAGGATAAGTATGGACGGTTCATCATTCGCAAGGCACTGATACACGGAGAAGAATATGGCATCCTGAACGTTTACTGTCTCCTGGCACATCCTGTCAGATTTTTAGTTGATGCAGTCTCTCAATTAATGGCTCTTGGGGTACGCCATACGATTATAGGAGGAGACTTCAATTGTCTCATGGACTCTGGGGACAGGATGCCAGGAGGACTGTTGGGTATACCTCGGCAGTCTAGACAGTTAGTGAACTTGTGTGAGGAGTTGGGGCTAGTAGATTTGTAGAGGTGCCTCCACCCAAGGGACTTCACCGTTTACCCGCACAAGTGCCACACAAGAATTGGTATGTTCTTTGTTCCGTCAGTTTGTTTGAACTTGATGTTTGCCTGCAGGATTGGGAGCATAACTATTTCAGACCATGCAGCAGTATATTTAGATCTGAAGACCAAAGGTAGTGGAGTAGGCACGCTGCACTGATGCATGGACCCGTTTCTGTTGAAGGATGAAAATTTTGCACAGTATATCACAAGGGAGCTCAGGGCTTTTTGGGACATTAATCGGCAGTAATCCATCAGTATTCTGGGAGACCACCAAAGCATTCTTAAGGGGTATGATTATTTCATACTCGAAAACAAGGAGGCGGCAGAGAGGAGAGCAGCAGTAGATGCTTGAGGCCCGGCTGAAGGCAGCTGAATCGGCATATTATACCAGATCATCCGTGGTCAAATTGCAATGGGCTATGACTCTCCGGGCTGCTCCAGACTCAGCGCTCGGTGGCGAAGTGAGGGGTTTTCCTTTGCAAAGCAAAGGCTGTTTGAATATGGGGACAAGCCAGGTATCTACCTGGCTAGGAAGAGAAGTGCTCCATAGTCCATTGTGTCTATCAGGGAGAGAAATGGCAATGTCACTTGTGAACTGAGGAAGATCAATGACAGATTCCGGGAGTTCTATGCAGAGTTATGCCGGTCAGAGGGCTGTGAGGATTGAAAAGCGAGAATGGAATCCTTTTCTGAAAACTTGGACTTCCCCAATATAAAAGGTCTCCCTTTTAAATGCAACTCTGACAGTACAGGAGGCGCAAGCAGCTCCAAGCTGGCAAGGCACCTGGTCCAGACAGGTTCCCAAGTGAACTTTATAAGGGGTTTATACACATGTTAACTGAACCACTGCTGGAGATGTATAGTCATTTATATAGCCAGGACTGCCTTCCACGCTCTCTTAGGAAAGCTAATAACTCCCTTATTTTAAGAAAAGGGAAAGACCCTGAAGATTGTACATCATTCAGACCCCTATCATTGTTGAATGTGGATTTTAAAATTCTATTAAAGGTGTTGGCTCTGAGGTTGGAGAAGGTATTGCTTGTTATTGTTAAAGAGGACCAACGGATTTTATCAAGGGCCGCAGCTCCTCCAACAATATCATATGGGTATTGAATATAGTACAAATATGTCAGCAGAGAAAGAGTCTGGGTTTGGTGGCCCCTCTGGTTGCAGTAAAGGCTTTTGAATGGATGGAATGGTCGTATCACTTTGCTGTTCTAGATCGTTTTGGTCTGGGAGGGGCTTTCGCCGGGTGGGTCCCAATGTTATATAAAGACCCCAAGGCAGCGGTTATCATGAATGGGGTTAAATTGAGAAATTTTGTTGTGGGGAGGGGCAGCCGAAAGGGATGTTCCCTGTCACCGCTACTGCTTACCTTGGTACTTAGAGTCACAGAGATGTACAGCACGGAAACAGACCCTTCAGTCCAACTTGTTCATGCCGACCAGATATCCCAACCCAATCTAGTCCCACCTGCCAGCACCTGGCCCATATTCACCCAAAACCTTCCTATTCATATACCCATCCAATGCCTCTTAAATGTTGCAATTGTACTGACCTCCAACACTTCCTCTTGCAGCTCATTTCATACATGTACCACCCTCTGTGTGAAAAC
>NC_057711.1:75719578-75844782 GCF_004010195.1 Chiloscyllium plagiosum | reverse complement strand
CTATTTATCCTTTCTATGCCCCTCATGATTTTATAAACCTCTATAAGGTTACCTATCAGCCTCCGACACTCCTGGGAAAACAGCCCCTGCCTATTCAGCCTCTCTCTATAGCTCAAATCCTCCAACCCTGGCAACATCCTTTAAAATCTTTTCTGAACCCTTTCAATTTTCACACCATCTTTCCGATAGGAAGAAGACCAGATTTGTACACAATATTCCAACAGTGGCCTAACCAATGTTTTTTATAGCCACAACATGACCTCCCAACTCCTGTACTCAACACTCAGACTAATAAAGGAAAGCATACCAAACAACTTCTTCACTATCCTATCTAGCTGCGACTCCACTTTCAAGGAGCTCTGAACCTGCACTCCAAAGTCTCTTTGTTCAGCAGCACTCCCTTGGACATTACCATTAAATGTATAAATCCTGCCAAGATTTGCTTTCCCAAAATGCAGTACCTCACATTTATCTAAATTAGACTCCATCTGCCACATCTCAGCCTATTGATCCATCTGATCAAGATCCTGATGCAATCTGAGGTAACCTTCTTCATTGTCCACTGAACTTGGTGTCATCTGCGAACCTACTAACTATACCTCTTTTACTCACATCCAAATCGTTTATATAAATGACAAAAGGTAGTGGACCCAGCACCGGTCCTTGTGGCACTCCACTGGTCACAGGCCTTCAGTGTGGAAAACAACTCTCCACCACCACCTTCTGTCTTCTACCTTTGAGCCAGTTTGTGAAGTCGGTGCAGGAGAGAGAGAGAGAAAGAAACCCACAATTCTAACTGATACAACAGTGAACCTGCACAGTTACTGCCTTTGCTGTTTGAATTCATGTATCACTGGACATCGGAGTGCGTCTGGGAAAATTAACGAACAGTGAAATTCACAACTAATCTTGCAGGAACCTGTTTGGGAGAGGTCACAGCACAGAAACAGATAGATGAATATTTTAAGTGTGGCCTTACAGTAAGTCTGCAGTAGTGAATAGAGTGGGTTCTTTCTTGATTATATGTTATATTGAGATATGTCTCTTAATTAAATTTAAAAATATAAGCTGTAAGTATTAATTTAACCTAGAGTAGTGTTTTGTAGAGGAATAAGACAGTGCTATTTTCTGGGTCTGTAGATTGAAAGAAGCAAGAAATGGCCTTTAGTAGAGTGATATGCTCTTCTTGTTGGATGTGGGAGTTTAGAGAGAGTTCACATGTTACTGAGATTTATATCTGGTCCTTGAATCACTGGCGGTGGCAATCCGAAAGGACCCTGAAATAATGGCACCAAATGTGGGAGTTGGGGAACACAAAATCACTCTCTATGCGGACGATGTCCTTTTGTTTTTGGCAAACCCGGAAAAGTCCATACCCCGGCTAATACAAAAAGTTAAATTATTCGGCAGCTTTTCGGGATACAGGATAAATTTCACAAAACCGGAAGTCATGCTCAAAGATGGATTGATGAAAGTACCGAGGCTGGAGGACGGAATGGATTTTCCTTTCAGATGGTCACAGAAAGGTTTTCTCTATCTGTGAATTTTTATTAGCCTTTACTTCCGGCAGCTGTACGGAGCCAACTTTATGCAGCTGTTCAAGAGAATAAAGCAGGACTTGCAGAGATGGGAGGGACTACCCATATCATGGCTAGGCCATATAGCCTTGATTAAAATGAATGTTCTTCCTTGGTTCCTCTATGAGGATGCTCCCGTTGTTCTTATCCAAACAGGTGCTGCGGCAGTTTGTGGGATGGCTTGGATCATTTATTTGGTGCCATAGGTGCACCCTAATTAAATTTACCAAGTTGAAACTTCTGCGGGATATTGGAGGGGTGGACTTCCCAGATCTGAAGAGATACCAAATAGGCACCCTGTTGTCATATATAGGCGAATGGGCGAGCAGTGACCCAAAGTCGATATGCCTTGATGTGGAGGCCTCGCAGGCGAGATGTCCCCTCAGAAAGTTACTGTTCATGGATAAGATGAAGTCTATAGTTGAGCACTGAGAGAGTCCAATTATCATAAATATGGTGAAAGCATGGAGGATAATGCGGCAGGGTGAGGGCAGTTTGCTTAAGACTTTGCTGTTCAACCCGTTAGTGCAAGCCCCAGGATTTAGACCAGGGTCAATGGATTCTGGCTTCAGACCATTGGAGGGTAAAGGAATCTCCTGTCTGGGATGTTTATTTGAGGGAGAGGTCTTGATGTCTTTCAGCCATTTAGGTTAGAAATATGGATTCCCTAATAGGGATCTTTTCCTATATTTCCAGGTTAGAGATTACGTACAGAAGAAGACTATACTCTTGGCCCAGCCCTACAAGTCAGCTCCAATGTAGGGGCACTCTCCCAGTTAGTACCATATATCATCTGCAGAGAGGGAATGCCTTGGGGGATAAGAAAATTTCAATAAGGCACAAGCGAGGCAATTGAAGATCCTCCCAGGGCCCATACGGCGCCAGAGAGGTTAGCAAAGTTTAAGAAAGGATCTTCACAAAATGTCCCAAATGTAAAAACAGTATTAGCACCCTTACACATTGCTTTTGGTCCTCTTACAAGATCTGCGGATACTGGGGGGCCATTATGAATGAGCTGGAGAGGATCTTGGGAATGGAAGTTATGGAGGATTCCTCCTTTTAGGACTACCAAATCTTCTGTTTTTGGGTGAGCACAGGAATTGGTTATTCAATATTCTTATACGCTGTGCGAGGAAGAATATCCTTATGAATTGGATATTAGAAAGGCCTCCAGGTCTTGCAGGGTGGCACAGACTTGTGATGGAGCACCTCCCTCAAGATTACACTGTTGGAATATTGCGTACAATTCTGGTCTCCTTCCTATCGGAAAGATGTTGTGAAACTTGAAAGGGTTCAGAAAAGATTTACAAGGATGTTGCCAGGGTTGGAGGATTTGAGCTATAGGGAGAGGCTGAACAGGCTGGGGCTGTTTTCCCTGGCGCGTCAGAGGCTGAGGAGTGATCTTATAGAGGCTTACAAAATTGTGAGGGGCATGGATTGGGTAAATGGACAAAGTCTTTTCCCTGGAGCCGGGGAGTCCAGAACTAGAGGGCATAGGTTTAGGGTGAGAGGGGAAAGATATAAAAAAGACCTAAGGGGCAACGTTTTGACACAGGGTGGTACGAGAATGGAATGACCTGCCAGAGGAAGTGGTGGAGGCTGGTACAAATGCAACATTTAAGAGGCATTTGGATGCTAAATGAATAGGAAGGGTTTGGAGGTTCTAGCAGGTGGGACTAGATTGGGTTGGGATATCTCGTCGGCATGGACTGGTTGGACCGAAGGGTCTGTTTCCATGCTGTACATCTCTATGACTTTATGACTCTAAGTATGGTGCACCACGGAACGGAGCAATTTTATTTGACATGGCGGCCCTTTCTAAATTCCATAGACATGGATCTGTCTGCAGTACTGATTAGGGCCTCTATATAGCCAGGAGAGCCATATGTGGTGAAAACAATGACTGCAGATGCTGGAAACCAGATTCTGGATTAGTGGTGCTGGAAGAGCACAGCAATTCAGGCAGCATCCGAGGACAGACAAAATCGATGTTTCAGGCAAAAGACCTTCATCAGGAATGTGGTCCAGGGACCCTGGGATGGGGTGGGGGCTAGTAAATACGGATATAATAACAGTTGCTCCCATGGTTGGAACCCTTTTTAGAGATGCGCCAATTGGATTAATGTAATATAGTACAGTATAGTGTAATTTAATTTAATGTTATTTTATTTTATTTGAGTTTATGCTAATTTGGTTAAAGTTAAATAAATATGAGACAACTGTATCTTGAAGAATAGTAGGCAGTTTATTGTCAATGTTACTGTGATATATTAGTACAATATTGTTTCGACTTTTCTTTACTTGTGTACTTTTTATAACTTTTTGGTTTGTTTTCTTGGAAAAGAGTGAAAACATTTTTCAATAAATACATACATTTAAAACAAATCATGAGGGGCCTAAAGAGACTAAATCGTGAGCTTGACAGGACAGTTTGAAGCTTTGAATTGTTGAAAGTTTAGGAATAGTGCTTTGCTGATGCTATCAGCTTCCAGAAGTGAAGAGAAAATTAACAGTGGATTCATTGGAAAAGGACTTGAGAGACATTTAAAGTGTTTTGGAAAAGAAGCAAATATGAGTTTAGAGAAAAAGCTTTTTCACACAGGAAGTGGTCCATAGTCTGGAAGTGTGGTGAGGCAAGTTTAATTAAGTTATTCAAGAGGACATTGATGATTATTTAAATAGAAACAGTTAGCACAGTAATAGGGATATGGCAGGAAATTGGAATTTAATCAGTGTGAGTCTCCTGCCTGTAACTGTTCTGTGAGAACGCTTGCAGTTTCTTTTCTCCTTCGATTTCTCCAACTCTTTTTGATCTCCCTTCTGCCATTCTACAGATTTCCAGCATCTGCAGTCATTGTTTTTACCTACAGATTTGAAATGTTGTACCAGGACGTAATATTCCTTCAGTCGTCTGAATAAGAACAGGTTTAACTCTTGACTCCGTTTATGCTCTAAATAAAATGATGATAATATTGGAATTCAAATCAGCAAGCTTCTGCTGGAAATGAATATAGCTCTAAAATACAACTAATAAAAATGTAGATATGTGTGTGCATCAACACCTGTCACATTAATATTTTGTTACATCAGTGAGCATGTTCATTTTAAGGGCAGTCGTTTCTCATCAGGCACAATTATTTTTTAGTTATCACAGCTTTGGATATGGAAGCAATGATGAATTCAGTTTATGCCTGGATAGAGAACATACCTGATGTACATCCTGAACAAGCATTTCCAGATTTATCAGTGAACAAAGTCAACATCCTAATAGTGGAAGGTTTCCTCCTTTACAATTATAGGTATGTTTGCTGGAACTTGAAAAAGTTCAGTTGGTTCCAATGTGTAATTATTTGTCTTATATTTTTACTAAGTTATTATGTAGGACCTATGGATTAACTGGGGGCTGTAAGGAAATTATTGAACTCTTTAAAGTCTTGCTAGCGGCTATGCATAAAATATGTTGCATGAACTGGTTTAGCAACAACAGTGTGCAGTGCAAGTTCAGTTTTCCTCACTCTTCTCAATTGCTAAGGCCCAAAAGTAAATGAATGCAAGAAAGTGGATATTTTTCTAAATTCTACCATTCCCATTCAAATTAACTCAGAACTGATTGTTTCAGTAGACCTTTATCAGTTTAGATAGGGATGTTGTATAACCTGTATTCAGTCACTATATATATGTAAGAATGTATCTTGCTGTATAGTGCTTTACATACCGATATATGTTTTTAGGCCCTTAAATGATGTTTTTAATCTACGTTACTATCTGTCCATTCCATATGAAGAATGTAAGAGAAGAAGATGGTAAGAACGGATTTAAATTATTTTAAACTGGTTATTATCATCAAATGATCGAATTTGATGTAAACAGAATCTTTCTATTTAGTTTAAGAATCTATGATCCACCAGATCCACCTGGCAACTTTGATGGACATGTATGGCCAATGTACCTCAAAAATAGAAAGGAAATGGAAGAGAAAGTGTCTGACATAAGTACATTTTTTCACTTTCATTTACATTTGTAGTTATTTTATGACTTAAGCATGATTCATTCTTGTGAAGGACAATTGATAGCCAGAATGCCTCCAATTTTAATTTTAAAGTACTTATACTGCCAATCAGAATTTTCGAAATAATATTTTTAAAAATGATTAAAGCAATCTTTCAACTAAATTGATATATATATACATGTTTAAAAATTCTTATAAAAACAAAACATTATAAAGAATGAATTTACATAAACCTAATTCTATCCTCAGCTGTAATTGTTATGATGAACACAAACTAGGGTAAGATTTTTCTGAAGGACTCTCAAAGCAGAAATCGGGGAAATCTCAATTCTGTAAATTAATTCCAATAAAGAAGCCCTCATCTGCCAAAATTTCATTCTGGCGAAGTGAAAGTGGAATGGAATCAGTTCTCAAGCTCTCTGGGGTCAGGCACAAAGATGCAACAGAGGCAGATGGATGGCAAGGCTGGTGTACTCAAAGATCTGTGTCTGTTTACTAGGCAATAAACTCAGTTGTAATCATTATGATCATCCCTTAAACCTTACCCTTTACCTCCTCTGAACCTCCACCTAACCCCCACGTTCCCCCCGAATGTCCCCCTGCCACAGGCCCTCTTATCCCCAAGACCTTTGGTCTCTTTTGCCTCCTCCATGTTCCTTCATATCCTTGCTGACCCTCATCTCTCCCATACCATTTTCATGTCACATATGCATCCTCCCTCACCCACTCCCAGTATCCAGAACAGAACCAATGAACCACTAACAAGTCTTTGAAATGATCCTGTACATAAAATAAAGACTTTGAAAACTGAAAAAAAAAACTGCTGAGCTTACAATCTGTTATAAGTATGAATTAAAAAAGCACAAATTCAGTATTCTCATTTATTCTCTTCTCATAAAGCTGTCAATCAATTACAGCATTCATAGTCTAATATCAGAAGTTTGTCTCCAGTTTGCACTTGTTAATCTTATGTAGATAACACACAAACTAGATCAAATTTTACTGATTAAAATATATGAGAGTTTAGGAGGTGTAAAGTGGAGAGAAGTTCTGACATTGATAACATTTGATTGATTGTTATGAGAAAAAAGAGAAGCAATAAATTCCATTTTTTTTTAAATTGGTGACTCAAGACTAGGATTTTCTGTGGTTTACAATTCCTCAGAGAGACTGTGCATCTTTCCTGCTTATTGAAGGGGTCTACCTGCACCAAAATTGTAGAGACGTCTGAACCATACATTCCATAATGGAGCCAGGAAAGGCAAGATAGCTGCATATGGGCTGAGTCTTCATACTCATATCTCACACCAGTAAAACTTGCTAGAACAGGAATGGAACTTCCAGAATTGGAACCTACCCATCATTTTCAAATGCCTCCTAAATATCCAGACTTATTGGAAATGTGGGACATGAAATGTTTTGATGTGTGAAAATAATTTATTTTTTTTCAGTAATTAATAAGTAATTTGTGATATATTTATGTTATTTATCATATTAGATGCTCATTTCACATTTGGCACCTCCTGTTTTTTCGAGGCTTTTGGCATTTGTAATATTTTGTATATTTTTGGCTCATGTTTATGAGAAATTACTGTAACTAAAAATTACAGATTTGGTCATCAGAAGCATCAAATGATGCAAGTATATTTTTTTGTCTCAGTCTACTTGGACGGAACAAAACCCCCAGAGGACCTGTTCGTACAAGTGCATGAAGAAATTTTAAGACAAGTTCAGAAACTCCAAGGTCAGTTTTTTTCTTGTGGTTCCTGCTTCTGTCTATAAAAAAAAAGAGGAGACACAAGAGAAGCTAAGTGTTTTAATTTTGAAATGAGTACAGCAGCAAGACCTAGGTTTTGTCCACAGAAACATTTGGAGGTAGGACAAGTTGATAAAACTGATAGATAAACACATGGGATCTTTGACTATATAAACAGAGGCATAGAATACAGTAATAGTGAAATAATACAAATAATTTATTAAGTCATTGGTCAGCCATTAGGCTGGGGCTGTTTTCCCTGGAGCGTCGGAGGCTGAGGGGTGACCTTAGAGAGGTTTACAAAATTATGAGGGGCATGGATAGGGTAAATAGGCAAAGTCTTTTCCCTGGGGTCGGGGAGTCCAGAACTAGAGGGCATAGGTTTAGGGTGAGGGGGAAAGATCTAAAAGAGACCTAAGGGGCAACTTTTTCACACAGAGGGTGGTACGTGTATGGAATAAGCTGCCAGAGGAAGCTGTTACAATTGCAACATTTAAGAGGCATTTGGATGGGTATATGAATAGGAAGGGTTTGGAGGGATATGGGCTGGATGCTGGCAGGTGGGACTAGATTGGGTTGGGATATCTGGTTGGCATGGAAGGGTTGGACCAGAGGGTCTGTTTCCATGCTCTACATCTCTATGACTTTATGACTCTATAATTGAGTTCAATTCTGGATATCTCACTTTTAAGAAGGATTTGCAGGCCTTGGTACAGGGTCGGAGAGAATTAACTTGAATGGTACTAGTAATTTGGGACTTAACCTATTTGAAGAGATAGATAAACTGAGGTTTCTCTTCTTAAAATAAAGAAGATTAGGGGGACATTTACTGGTGTCAAAATGACTAAGTATTTTGATGGTGTAAATAAAGAAAAATATTTCCACTGGTCAAAGGACTCAAATTTAAGGTATTTAGTAAAAAAAAAACAGGGTGAAAAGTTTACGCTATATGTTTTAGAATGCATTGTCAGAAAAGAGGGTGGAATAATTCAACAATGATTATTAACAAATTTAGAAAGGAAGTCAATGAAGTTCTTGAAGGGAAAGTTTGCAGGGCTCCAGAGGAGGGCAGGAGGTTTTCAATAATTGGATAACTCTTTTAAAGAGCTGCTATTGCTACAATGGGCTATGAATAAAGGGAAAGATAACTTCTATCTTAGCTTTTAAAAATGACATTTTCTTCACCACTAGATTTTGGAATGACTTGAATAATGTGTATGCATCATCCATCTGGCTTTCAAAAAATATGTTGCCTGCACATCGTTCTAGGCAGAATGCTGTGACCAACATTATTTGCAAATGCTATTTACTATTTTAATACTAATAAGCTTCTCTCCTGCTGGCCTTATGTTTCTATCTATTTAAGCAGCTTGCTTTTATCAGTATTCCATACCACATGGTAGAAACTTGCTGCTTTGGGAGTGTAAAATCAACCTTTCTTTCACTGAATGTATCATAATAAATGGTTTTGTTGGTTGTGTCCTATTGATAGATGCTGACAAAATGACACAATCAAAACAGGATATTGAGAAATTGAAGATTCTAGTGGACAAATGACTTTCAGTACAGAGCTACAAATGAACTGAAGGAGATTTGGTGGAAATCCAGAAACTGCATTGGAATGTGAATAAACCAAGCTTTGCAACAATCTGTACGTTAAAATGTTACATTTGAACACCTCATTACTCTCAATTTCACGTCCTGTTGGTCAGTATAATCATGGTGGACCGAAGGGTCTGTTTCTATGCAATATGACTCTATGAACGTTTGTATGATTTTCCATCTTAGGTTCATACTAATCATTCAAATTCTCTATTTACCTGTATCAATAATTGTAAAGAAATCCAGCTATAATTAGAGGCTATAAGATACTATAATAGATTAGAAAATGCTTCTCCTATGTTTTAAGGATAAAAGCTGACTTCATCTGGTTTGGTAAAAATGTGTCTGGGAAAACTTGGTGCTCCTCCAATAGAACATCCTGTGTTTATATAAAAGAAAATACACAATAATCCAATGCTTATTGTGTTCATGTCCTAACACAAAGCAGTTTTCTGAAAACCATGAACATGATTATGGAAAGCATGATGGGTTAGCACAAATGATGCTGACTGGCAGTGTGCTTATGAGCTTCCTGCTGCTTCATTCTTCTGGTATGAAAATAGGAATCACTCAGGTGTTTTTCAGATAAGAGATTCACACCAGCACATGGTAAAGGTCTTGCTGCTATAATGTAACAATGATGCCTCTTCTCTTCATTAGGATAGAACTATCTCACTAAACACAGTACATTTCTTTCCATGTAAATGCTGTGTAAATGTTGGCAGATTTCATTAATAGCTGTAACATTTAGTAAACTTATATTCTCTGGAAGAAACAAAATTATACTTTATTTTCTGAGAACTGTCAATACTGTGATTAACTTCCCAATAAATGTGAAATGCATGTTCAGTTCTTCAATAACCTTCTGTATCATTTCAAAAATATATATTGTGTCATAGAGTCTTCCATTTCCAAACTCGAGAGCATTTTCGTACATGTTTCATTGGAGAGTTAAAGTATTGAGGAGAGATGTCTGGATACAAATATTCAGTTTTTAATAAGTTGTCTAACACTTGTTTAAAAAGGCTCTTTGGAGAACAGTAATATTCTCAGCTGATTCCTTCAGAGAGAGTTAATTAAGTTCTTCAGACCTGCCTAAGTGACAGAAGGATCTGTATTCTTAAACTTAAGTGAGAAAGATCATCTGAAGAACATGTGGGATCCAGAATAGTCCTAAGCGGAGTCTAGAATTATAATTCACTTTATAATCATCTGGCTTTTTGTTTTAGCCATTCTCTAATGAAGTAGATTGTGGTAGTTGTTCTTTGTCAATTACCTTTTTATGGCTCCAGATATGAATGGGCAATCTCCTGCATTACCCTATGTCAAGGAGTTCTTATAAGTTAATCACTTCAACTCCTGCTTGGTATTATCTTCCTCCTCACATAATCGAAATTTTAAAAATAATTCTTATTTTAATTTCTGAATATACTCTACAATTTCTACAAACTGTCGTCAGACCTCTGACATTCACTCCCTGGTCCAATCCTGTCCTGTTCAAAACTTCCAAGGACAATCCTCATATTTCTTGCCTCCTCAATGGCACTCCATAGCCCTGATTTGCAGTACTCCAATTTTTCTTGGCTGACATGATCAGATGGCATGCCTATCTCCATTGAACCCGAGGTTTTGTTTTTCCAAACCAATCACTTTTAAAGAGACATATTTTCCTCATTCAGACAGCAGTATTGTTATAAGACCTAACATCTTAGCTCTTAAGGGGGAGACAATTCAGAAATCTGAAGTGCAAAGGTATCTGGGAGTCCTAGTCCAGGGTTCTCATAAGGTAAACTTGCAGGCTAAGTCAGTAATTAGGAAGACAAATACAATGTTGTCGTTCATCTCAAGAGGACTAGAATATAAAAGCAAGAATGTACTTCTAAGGCTTCATAACACTCTGGTCAGACTACACTGAGAGTATCGTGAGCAATTTTGGGCCCCATACCTCAGGAAGGATGTATTGGCCCTGGAGGGGTTCCAACGGAGTTTCATGAGGATGATGCCAAGAATGAAAGGCTTTAACATATGAAGAACTTATGAGGACTCTGGGACTATACTTGATGGAGTTTAGAAGTATGAGGGGGCATCTGATCGAACCTTACAGAATACTGAATGGCCTGGACAGAGTGGACGTTGGGTAGATGTCTCCATTGGCAGGAGAGACGAGGACCCGAGGGCACAGCCTGAGAGTAAAAGAAAGACCTTTTAGGACGGAAACAAGGAGAAACTTCTTCAGCCAGAGTCATGAATCTGTGGGATTCATTGCCACAGAAAGCTGTAGAGGCCAGGTCATTGAATATATTTAAAACAGAGGTAGATAATTTCTTGATTGACAAGGGGATCAAAGATTACAGAGAGAAAGCAAGAAAATGGGATGAAAAGGCTTATCAGCCATGATTGAATGACCGAGCAGACTTGATGGGCTGCGAATTTCTGTTTCTATGATCTTATCGTCCCTTAATTATAACAATGTTCTGTGTTTGTAAAATCTTCCTTACTGTTCTATTGTAACACCATCATCTTGATAACTTATGATCTCTCAACCTTGATTAGTTTGTACAGTTTTGGATTAATTGTTACTTTGGTTCGACCTTCATCATGCAATTCTTATACCTATCATGTTATTCCAGCCATTTGTTTTGTCTCCAGCACCATTTTACTTTTGATTTTTTGTAATTATCTCTCAGCTGTAATTAATCGGATCAAAGGTCATCCCTTGCTATTCAGCTGTTGACACTTCACACACCATTTGTACTATCTTTTGACACTCTTAGTTACCTGGTATTATCTTGCAGTGATCTCTCAAATGATTATTCTGCACCTGTTTGCTTCCCTCCACTCCACCTGACGAAGGAGCAACATTCTGAAAGCTTCTAATTTCTAATAAACGCATTGCACGATAACCTGATGTCATGTGACTTCTGACTTTATCACTCCGGTCTAACACCGGCACCTTCACATCTGAATTATAGTGCCATAGCTTTACTGCAACCACAGTCAAATTCCTGCATCCTTGGAATAAATGTAGCGGATGTTATTATTTTAATAGAAACTAGCCATTCAGAATTACTTCTGTTCTCGTGAGGCATTTTTGTCAACTCCAATTTTTCTTCTCCAGCCTAAGTATTGACTTCCCAGTCCAGCTTCTCATTTTTCTCATGTTACACATTAAAATTTGACACCATCTTTCATCTTTTTATTTTCTCACAATGCAGCAACATTCAAGAATTTTCAGTCAAACTTTTTATTTATTTATTTTTATTTGTCCATTACACATGTCATTGGCCTCAGGTTGTAAGTTTGCTCCCTGAGCTGGAAGGTTTGTTTTCAGACGCTTTGTCACCATGCAAGGTAGCATCATCAGTGAACCTCCGGTGAAGTGCTGGTGTTATGTCCCACTTTCTATTTATGTGTCTTGGTCTCTGAAGGTGGGTGATATCATTTCTGGTTCTCTTCCTCAGAGGTTGGTAAATGGGGTCCAAATCGATGTATTTATTGATGGAGTTCCTGTTTAAATGTACCAACTATCCACCAAAAGACGGGACCCACTGACACTAGTATCTTTACGTACAGATGAAGAAGAAGGCCACTTTGCCTGGGACCACACATCCATCCTAGAATAGGGTAAACAGAGACACGCACAGGAATTCCTAGATGCCTGGCGAGAAAGCAGGATGTAACACTAGTGCTTCACCATATGCTCACTGATGATGTTATCTTATGCTTACCTTCTTATGCTTTCTTCTAGACTCCAGTCTAATATTTTATTACAATATTGCTTATTCTTTCCTAACCTAGATACCACAGCTCAGTCCTTATCCATGTCTTTTGCAATTTGCGATGAATTATTTAAACCACATATCACCTTTGGCCCAGTCCCAATTATATATTTAAACATTGACACCATCCTATTTCCAGCATAACGTTTTTGGATTTAGTTTTATAAATGAGGCTCTTGAAATGGCTACCTTGCAATTATTATTCAGTAATCACAATCATAGAATCCCCACATTACAGAAAAAGGCCGTACGGCCCATTGAGTGTTCACTGACCCTCTGAAGAGCATCCCACCCAGATCCAGACCCTTACCCAATTGCCGTAATCTTGCATTTACAATGGCTACGCCACCTAGCGTGCACAAGCATATTGTCAGATTTTTGTAATACCTTGAAAAAATTATTATTGCTAAATTAATGACTATGTTTAACTTGATAGCAAAAAATTGCTATAACTGCAATAGGACATAAAAACAATTATCTTGTTTGTTAAGAAGACAACATTTTACACTCAGTTTGTCGCAAGGTTTGTAGCTCAGGTTGAGGTTTAGGGTGTAGGTTTGCTCGCTGAGCTGTAGGTTTGATATCCAGACGTTTCATTACCTGGCCTAGGTAACATCATCAGTGGCGGCCTCCAGGTGAAGCGAAGCTGTTGTCTCCTGCTTTCTATTTATATCTTTCTCTTGGATGGGGTTCCTGGGGTTTGTGGTGATGTCATTTCCTGTTCCTTTTCTGAGGGGTTGATAGATGGCATCTAGATCTATGTGCTTGTTTATGGCATTGTGGTTGGAGTGGCAGGCCTCTAGGAATTCTCTGGCATGTCTTTGATTAACCTGTCCCAGGATAGATGTGTTGTCCCTGTCAAATGGTGGTTTTTTTTTGGGTTTTTTTCATCCGTGTGTAGGGCTATGAGGGAGAGGGGGTCTCATAGCCCTACATGCCTGTGCCCGAAACGTCGAATCTCCTGTTCCCTGGATGCTGCCTGACCTGCTGTGCTGTTCCAGCAATAAAGTTTCAACTTTGGGGCTATGAGGGAGAGGGGGTCTCATAGCCCTACACGCGGATGAAAGAAACCATCATTTCGGCCTGTGCCCGAAACGTCGAATCTCCTGTTCCCTGGATGCTGCCTGACCTGCTGTGCTGTTCCAGCAATAAAGTTTCAACTTTGATCTCCAGCATCTGCAGACCTCACTTTCTCCTCCATTGATGGTCATCAAGAAGGACTTAATGTAGCCCAACAGCAGCTACTGTTCTTGGTTGACTTCCTTCCAGCTGCAAATCTGAGCCAATTTGCTTTTTTCAAGATGATGCCAGCACAATAGGTAGTGTTTAGGCTGATCAGAGTCTATATGTTCCAGGCAAGCAGCATCATTTTCTCTATGTACTTGTCTTTTTTTTTGTTCCTTTCTTCTTCATCTTCAAGGATGGTGTAGTGTTGGAAAGGCGGTAGCTGCAGTGTTGGCGCCATGGATCTGGACTTGCAGCGGTGGGCCCAGACACTGGACTCCTTGCAGTGTTGGTGAGACAGCAGTGGCAGCAGAGCCGAGGTCTCCTGAGATATTGGCGTTGTCATTGCTGTTTATGGAGTGGGACTTCTTGAGGATCAGAACACCTTGCAGAGACCTTGAAGAAGCTCTGAAGCTGTGTTTGATACTCCAGTTTGAACTGAATGTGAAGTCTTATTTAAGTAATTTCTTTCTATTCTTATTGTAACTCAAATTGGAAATTTCATTCTCTGATCACCTGCATGTATGTGACAATGCATTTTTAGATTTAGCTTAGCATTCCTTTAAAAGACTGCATCCAACAATGCAGCACCCTCTTTGTACTATATTGGAGTGCTGATTCTGGAGTTGCTGTACATTCTTTTCACTTCCATTAACAAACTGCCTGGAATAAGCATCAGTACATATACAGTTGTTGAATTGCATTCAACAACTACATGCATGTGAATAGTGATTAGCCGTAGGCATTTCAAAGGTGTGTGAACTGGTAATGTTGATGATGAACCTCTTCAAATATGATGACATATAAAAAAGTTGTAGTATTAAGGGGAAAGGGCAGTGGAGTGGAACAATCTAAATTGCCCCTGGAGAGAGCTGATGCAATCTTGATTGGTTAGATGACTGCCTTCTATGATGAGGTGATAAACAACGTTGACCAAAATCAAAAGGCATAGGTTTTAAGGAATACCTGAAAGGAACAAAGATAGATCGTGAAGTTTATGTAAGAACTTAGTATTTAGACCATGGCTACCAGTGGATCAGTGATTAAAATTGAAAATGCTTAAAGACACAACTGGAGAAACACAGAGTTTTTGGAGCATTGTAGGCTGAATGAAGCAACAGAGATAAAAATAATGAAGCCATGAAGGAATTTGAAAACATTTTGAGAATTTTAAAAATTGAGGCATTGCTCAACCAGGTACCAATGTAGGTCAGTGACCTCAGAGGGGGTTGGACAGACAAGGCTTGATAGAATTCAAAATATTTATTTTTAATTATAATGTACCATCGCCTAAAATGAAGCAAGCATAGAAGCCCTACAATGCAGAAGCATGTGCTTCCGCCCATCAAGTTCACAATGACCCTCTGAAGAACATCCCACTCAATCCAATGGGAAATCCACCCAACCTACATATCCCTGGACACTATTGGCAATTTAGGATGGCCAATCCACCTAACCTGCACATCTTTGGATGGTGGGAGGTAACTGGAGCACCCGGAGGAAACCCACACAGATACAGAGCTAAGGTGCAAACTCCACACACAGAGTCACCCGAGGATGGAATCAAGTCCAGGTCCCTAGCACTGTGAGGCAATGGTGTTAACCACTGGTTGAAAAGAGCAAATTCATATGGGCTAGCTAACTGCTCATTTATAATTGATGGACAGAAAATCTAAGGAGTCTTTGTTGTCATTAGAAAGTATGCAACAGTTGATATTCAGTGAACAGCTTTAAACCATCCTTTAAACTCCAGAGTCTTTTTCAATTATGCTGTGGATATGAAGGTAGCCAAAGGGAATTCTTGTGGCACAGCGATAGTGGGCCTGGAAGGTCTGGATTCAGTCCCACCTGTTTCAGAGATGTGTCATAAAATCTCGAAACAGGTTTACGAAGATAGCCTAATCTCAAAACCCATTCAGAGATGCTATGTATTGGAACTTATAATTGTAATATTTTAAGTTTGATACAGTTAATTTATTTCTGATCAGGAATAAAATGTGCAATATTGCACTTTACTATTGGAAAATAATTTGGTTTTAAATGCAGTGCATGATAGACTTAGGTTGCAGGAGGATCTACTGCTTCTCATTGATATTTGACAGCATTATCATCATCAAATTTCCAACCATCAATACATTGGAGTTACCATTGACAAGTAATTTATCTGGTCCAGTCATATCAAAGCTGTACAAACAAGACTAGGGCAGAGATGAAATCCTCTGCTTTGACTGGACCATGTCCTGACCTTGCAATTCAATCAACTTTAGAATCCAGACTTGCACAGGGAAGGGTCCACATTGCAATCAACATGTTTGGAACAGATGATTAATGAACTGTTGTGTTTTACTTGAACTGGATAGCACTCTGTTGTTCAGTTTCCAATGGGCAGCATAGAGATCAAATACCACCCAGTGAAGACAGATTGCAGTACATTAGAATGAGTTCCTAATCAATCTTGTTCTTTTACTTTCTAAGTTTTATTATGGTTTTCCTGACAATGCTCTATCTATATTTAGAATTCAGACCTTTCATAGATAATTGGTTGGTTTTTCTTGTGAGAAAATGGAAATGTTGATGTTGACAGAGGCTAAGTGGGACAACGTTGAGGGGAGTACAGGAGCAAAGGGACCTAAGGGTTTATGTGCATGATTCTCTGAAGGTGACCAAGCAAATTGAAACAGTTATTAAGAGGGATTATCGGATCCTTGGGTTTATAATTAGAGACAAAGAGTATAAAAACAAGGAACTGATACTGCAACTCCTAAAATCTCTGGTCAGACCACATTTGGAGTATTAGGTACCTTATTTATGGAAAAATGTTCAAGTCTTGGAGATAGTGAAAAGGAGATTTAGTAGAATGATAGCAGGAATGAGGGATTTTAGACATGAGAAAAGATTAGAGAAAATGGGCTTATTCTCCTTGGGGTAGATTAAAAGGTGAACTTATTGAGGTGTTCAAAATGATGAACAAATTTGTCAGGGAAAAGAAGGATATTCTGTTTACAATACATGGTGCATCCATAACTTGTGGTCACAATTTCAAGATTGTCGGCAGAGAATTAGGATTAAAATGAGGAGGAACTACTGAGAGAGTTGTTAGTATTTGGAATGCACTGCCTGTGAGAGTGGTGGAGGTGGATTTCATAGGAGGTTTCTAAAGACAGCTATTTCAAAA
This sequence comes from Chiloscyllium plagiosum, assembly GCF_004010195.1. Classification (NCBI taxonomy): domain Eukaryota; kingdom Metazoa; phylum Chordata; class Chondrichthyes; order Orectolobiformes; family Hemiscylliidae; genus Chiloscyllium; species Chiloscyllium plagiosum. Next base: position 75,827,660 of record NC_057711.1, on the reverse strand, counting down.
TAATAATTTAGAGAACTATGGAAATAAAGCAGGGGAACAGAATTATCTGGGTAGCTCTTTTGGGAGCTGGTATAGACAAGGTGAGTTTAATGGCCTCCTTCTGTACTGTAAATTATATGATTCTTTGTAATGTCTGTCCACCATTATTAAAGCTCAACTCAGAACTACATTGAAAACACACAACTGATCCGGTGGAGTGTGGCTACAACATAGCACATGGGTAGGAAAAGACCATAACAGATCAGTTGGGGTTGCTGCCTATATGTAAGTTGTGTTGTAGGTCCAATGCTGAACTTCTCTAGCTTCCACCATAAACATATTAAAACAGCCAACCCCTACAAACAGGCTCCACGCATACTCAGGATCTGTTCAGATGGGGAGGAACGCGATACGATGTTCAACTCATCGATCGTCAGTTCCAACATGCCACAGCAAGAAACCATAATGACCTCCTCGGGAGACAGAGCTGAAAATGTGTTGCTGGAAAAGCGCAGCAGGTCAGGCAGCATCCAAGGAACAGGAAAATCTATGTTTCGGGCATACGTCCTGAAGAAGGGCTTATGCCCGAAACGTCGATTCTCCTGTTCCTTGGATGCTGCCTGACCTGCTGCGCTTTTCCAGCAACACATTTTCAGCTCTGATCTCCAGCATCTGCAGTCCTCACTTTCTCCTCAGGAGACAGACACAGGATGCAACCAATTGGGTATTCTTTGTTGTCCAGTAATTCTCGGGAGCCACGTTCTTTGCAGCCCGCAATGCATAACCGATGATGAGGAGCACCTTGCCAAGACCTTCTACTTCTCGCCTTTAAACAGCCACCAAACCTTAAACAGACCATTGTTCACAGCAAACTGTCCAACCTTCAGGACAACATCAACCACAATACCATGGCAATCACTGCAAGATATGTCAGAGTGTCAACATGGATAACACCATGACACGTGGGAACACCACCCACCACATACGCGGCAGGTACTCATTTGACTCGACCAAGGTTGTCTAGCTCATATGCTGCAGGCAAGAATGTCCCGAGGCATGGTACATTGGCGAGACCAAGCAGATGCTATGAAATGAATAAATGGACACCATACAATTACCAGCCAGGGATGTTCCCTTCCAGTCAGAGAATATTTCAGTGGTCAGGGACATTCAGCCTCGGATCTTTGGGTGACCCTCAGACGTGGTTGACGATACTCTCCACCGCATCTCCTCCACTTTCCGCTCCTCTGCCCTTGAACCCCACCCCTCCAATCGCCACTAGGACAGAACCCCATTGGTCCTCACCTACCACCCCACCAACCTCCAGATACATCGCATCATCCTTCGTCATTTCCGCCACCTCCAAACAGACCCCACCAACAAGGATATATTTCCCTCCCCTCCCCTATCAGCATTCCGGAAAGACCACTCCCTCTGCGACTCCCTCGTCAGGTCCACACCCCCCACCAACCCAACCTCCACTCCTGGCACCTTCCCCTGCAATCGCAAGAAATGCAAAACTTGGGCCCACACTTCCCCCCTCACTTCCCTCCAAGGCCCAAAGGGATCCTTCCATATCCGTCACAAATTCACCTGCACCTCCACACACATCATTTACTGCATCCGCTGCACCCGATGTGGGATGTGGCCTCCTCTACATTGGGGAGACAGGCCGCCTACTTGTGGAACGTTTCAGAGAACACCTCTGGGACACCCGCACCGACCAACCCAACCGACCCGTGGCTGAACACTTTAACTCCCCCTCCCACTCCGCCAAGGACATGCAGGTCCTTGGCCTCCTCCATCGACAGACCATGGCAACACGATGCCTTCTTCCACCTAGGAACCCTCCAACTACAAGGGATGAATGCAGATTTCTCCAGCTTTCTGATTTCCCCTCCCCCCACCTTATCTCAGTCCAAACCCTCGGACTCAGCACCGCCTTCTTGACCTGCAATCTTCTTCCCGACCTCTCCGCCCCCACCCCCTCTCCGGCCTATCACCCTCACCTTACCCAACGCCCCTCCCCCAAGTTCCTCCTCCCTACCTTTTATCTTAGCCTGCTTGGCACACCCTCCTCATTCCTGAAGAAGGGCTTATGCCTGAAATGTCGATCCTTCTGCTCCTTGGATGCTGCCTGACCTGCTGTGCTTTTCCAGCAACACATTTTTCAGCTCTGACCATCCTCCAAGGCAGACTTCAGGATACGCAACAACGTAGAGTCACCGAGCAGAGGCTGATAGCCAAGTTTGGTACCCATGAGGATGTCCTCAACCAGGACCTTGGACTGATGTCATACTACAGGTGACCTCACTACATTATACACTCTGTCTCTCTCTCTCTCTCTCACACACACACGCTCTTACATACTCATACACACAGACTCCCTCTCATACACACGCTCTCTCTCAGACACACACACATACATTTCTCACACTCACACCCATGCACACACCATCTCACAGGCTTATACTCCGTCACACTCATGCACACATTCTACAAAGCACGTACGAACACATAAACATATAATTCTATGGGGTGAATTTGCATTTGCAGAATTGGATTTGCAGATACATTCCATTTTGCTCAAAAAGCACACAATCTGCAGGCAGTCAATGCAGGCAGTCAATCCATGTAACATTTTATAAATTCCTACTTTGGAAATAGAACCAGTCTGACTCAAGATTAGGATACAGACAGATCCTAACCTCACACCTTTAATGCATTGTCTGAACTTAGGTGTCACCTTTTTTATAAAACCTTCAGTTATACCAAGAATGCGGCTTAAAAGAAGTTGTGGGATTTACATATTAATGAACCGAAACCTGCCACCCATTCTAAAAGATCAAAGACTTAACAGCAATCTAGGTTTGTGCAATATATCATTTCAGTTGCATGAAACTGATCTTTTGCTATAAATTCTGTCTTGTGATCCTGCTCCAGTTACCTGATGAAGAGCAATGCTCCAAAAGCTCGTAGTTCCAAATAAACCTGTTGGACTATAGCTTGGTGTTGTGTGATTTTTAACTTCATAAACAAGTTGCATTTTTTTGTCCTCATGAATTCTTAGGAAAATACAGAACTAAGCTATTGTCTATCCAAGAAAGAATCAACTTTGGAAGCTACAAGTGTAGTATGAAGAAGGAATCATAAATGGTTTAGGTTCGGAGGTGATGTCTGTGGACAAAGTATCAAACTTAGAAAAAAATGAAAGAAAACTAAGTAACAACCTGGAAAGAGACAGGTAGGGTGAGCCTTTGATAAGAGAAACAACAGACTACAACTTTTGCAGCTTGCTCTCTCTCCATGGATGCTACCTGACCTGCTGTGATCTCCAGTATTTGTTGTTTTCAGTACAGATTCCATCATCTGCAGTAATTTGTTACTACAACTTATGCATATCAGCATTAAATTTAATCTGACATTTTGTTTAGTTACTATGAATTTTGGCTGGATGCTTTAACTTTACTATCCCAATTAAATGGCTATCATTTGCAAATTTGACCAATCTGAATTTGAGTAAAAATTGTGAACAATCGTGGTCTCAACATGGAATCGTGGGACACCTAACTCAGTACTTCATCTCTACGTTGACCCCTTGTAATTACTGTCCATGGTTTCTACTTTTCAGCAATTTCATATTCATGTACAAGTTTTAGCCTAAATCCTCAAAGCTTTAAGTTTAAGCAGTGATTTTTGTGTGAAAATTCATCACAATCCTTTGGAAGTTTAAGTACAATAGTATTGTAGAACTTGCCTCAGTTTACATTTTTTTCCATTTCAAGGAATCCATGGGATTGGTCATGTTGCACCTTCTAAATGTGTTAAGTGCCATTATTGAGATACCTGTTCTGCAGAGACAAAAACAACCGCAGATACTGGAATCCAAAGTAGACAAACGGGAGGCTGGTAGAACACAGCAACCCAGGCAGCATCAGGAGGTGGAGAAGTCAACATTTTGAGTATTCACCCTACTTCAGAACTGAAGTAGTTTGGCATTTTGTTCACCTCACTGAATTCAGTAGAGTTCGGGTGCAAATAATGAACAATTCATTGCATTAAACAAGAATAATAAGCACTGAGGTTCATTATAAGTATAATGTCTAATATTATGTATGATCAATAGAGTTTATTTTCAAAATCACTCTTCCCGAAATCGCGTCAATTTGCGTCTGGTTGAGCGCTCTGTCGGTACATCCTCCTGGCCGCCAGGTGTCGCTGTGCGGCGGGAGTCGGCTCGGTGTGGCCGGCGTGTCCGCTCGCTCAGGCGCCGTCTTCTCGGCGCGGTTGTGAGGAGGGGGATTCTCTTGTGGCGGCGCCGCCGAACGGAGAGCGGAGGCAAGATAAGATGGAGAACGAGGGGAACCCGCACTGTCCTGGAGACAAACACGAGGAGGAGGAGCGCCTGGAGAAAGAACACTTCTGGAAAATCATTAATGCTTTTAGATATTATAGGTAAATTGGAAATAAACAGGCGGCCACCCAGATACACAGAGCAGCAGCAGCAGCAGTCTCCAGGGCGGGTATGGGGGGGAGGGGGGCGGAGAGGGTGAGGGTCAGAAGAACTGCCTGATACCAAACCCTACTCCACCCCCGCCACACACACACACACAAACCTGGGCCTACAGCACAATGTACATTTACTCGGCCTCCTCATAGTTACCTGCATGTCCATTCAGACTATCTCATTTGCCTGTAGATGAATCCTCCTTGTACTGTCACTTCCAGGGGGCTCCAAGGGCTGGAGTCATTGCAAGAAACAAAATATCGAAGAATTCATGGAAATGGTTCCCCGTTTTCAATGGTATCTCGCCATGGCCTACTGCTATTCCCTTCTCCCCTGACGCACTGAAATCTTGTAGAAAATTAATCTACTGGTCTTCAATTTTTATCTACAACACTGATGTGGAGATTTTTGACTTGACCCACAATATTGTCACTTTTTTGGGGAGGGGATAGGAAAAGGATGAATCCTTTAAGATTCTCATGAATAGTTGTTGCATAGAAGGAATACATTTCAGATTTCTTTGTCCAGTACAGGGGTGAACCGTAGTCATGCCTCATATCTGCATCTCTAAAGTAGTTCAGTGTAAGAGTTGGGCAGTTAAACATCAGCAGCCATTATAGTGATCCTTAATCATTTACATTCTTTTGTTGCTACCTGAATGTTTAGTAAATTCAATGAGATTAAAGGCTCATGGATGTGATTGGTTAAAGGACAAAAAATGCTGACTGTTCTCAAGTTGGTACAATGTTGCTATCAGATTACCGCACTGATTAATATTTGGCCTTGGAAATTTAAAATCTTTGTCACTTGGATGAAGGAATCGGGTGCAATGCCTATAAGTTTGCTTGTGCTGCTAAACAAGGATAAGCAGTCGAAAATTATGTACCTTGTATATATGGTGTAGGTGAACATGGAGGCAAGAGATGGAGTATAATGTGGGAAAATGTAAGGTCATTAATTTTTTTTAAATGGTGAGGAACTATTAGCTGCCAATGTTTGGACGAATTTGGGCTTCTTTGTAAAAGAAGCACGAAAGGTTTACATTTAGATATAGCAAGCAATTAGGAATGCAAATGGGAAGTTGGCCTTAATTGTAAGAGGGTTAGTAGTGGATAAGAGCAAGGATGTCCATTTTCAATTATTTAGAACTTTGGTGATACTGCAGTTTTGGACTGGATTTCTTTGAATGCAGATTGTGTATTTATGTCTGTGGAAGGATGTACTCATCTTACTGTGGTGACAACAACTGTTCACTAGAATGATTTCAAGAGTTTCAAAGAATAAGAGGAAGCCTCATTCAAATTGCAGGATTCCAAGATAGTATGAAATGAAAGTTACTGAACGGCTGTTTTCATGTGGTTGGGAAACCTAGAACTAGAGCTGTTGATCTCAGTCTTCACAGTCCTTCAGTGCAAAGGGATCTGAGTATCCTCATACATGAATCATAGAAAACTAGCATACGGGTACAGCTGGTAACAAGGTGAAAGGAATTTTGGCATTTATGCGAAAGGAGTTGAGTATAAAAGGAGGGAAGAGTTGCTGCAATGTATTAGTAAGACGCCTGGAATATTATGTACAGTTTTTGTTTTTTCTAATGACCCTGTTCAGAGAAGTTATTACACTTGAACCCAGGCCTCCTGGTTCAGGGGTAGGGACTGTACCTCTGCGCCACAAGAGGGGCTCTGTGCAGTTTTGCTCCCCTTACTGGAGGAATGTAGTTGCGTTGGAGACAGTTCAGAGGAGATTCACAAGATTGGTTACGGAGGTGAGAGGTTTGTCTTATGAAGAATTATTAAGCAGTTTAAGTCTGTACTCTAGCATTTAGGAGGATGAGAGGAGGTCTAATTGAAGTATATAAGATGCGAAAGAGGATTGACAAAGTAACATAGGATGTGGGATGATCTAGAACAAGAGGTCATAGTTTTATTATAAGGGATAGCAGATTTAAAACGGAGGAGGAGAAATTCTCTTAAATGGTCAGCAAACTGTAGAATTCACTACCCAGAATGTGTGGATGTCAAGATGGAGTAAATTTAAGGAGATAGACTAACTTTTAATTTGTAATTGGTTAAAGAGGAAAGGAAAGCAGGCAGGAAAGTGGAATTGAGGCAAAGATGTGATTAACTGTACAACCATAAGAAATAGAAACAGGAGTAGACTGTTCAAACCTGCTTTGCCATTCAGTCGATCATCGACATTTCTTTTCATTCACTTTCCTGTCTTTTCCCTGATGAAGAATTCGTCTATCTATCTCAACCTTAAATATATATCAGGGTTGTGCTCCAGAACTCTGTGGTAAGGATTTTCAAAGACACTCGCCCTTGAAAGAATAAATTCCTCCTCATCTGTCTTGAATTGGTAGTCTTTTATTCTGAAACTATGCCCTCCCGACTAAGACTCTCGCATAAGGGGAAACATCCTCTCAGCATTTAGGCTGTCAAGGCCCTTCAAAATCCTATAGGTTTCAATGAGATCAGCTTTCGTTTTTCTGAACTCCAGTGGGTAGAGTCCAAATCTGTTTAGCCTTTGATTATAAGGCAGTCCCACCATTACCCGGGATCATCCTGGTAAACCTTCTCTGAGTTGCCTCAAATGAAATGATATCTTTCCTTAAACAAGAGGTCAAAACTGCTCACAGTGCTCCAAATTTAGTCTCGCTGGCATCTTGTACAATTGCAGTATAACTTCTCAACTCTTATACTCCAACCCGCACGATCTAAGGGCCAGCAATCCATTAACCTTCCTGATTATCTGTATGCTAGCTTTCTGTGTTTTGTGCACAAGGACCTCAGTCCCTTTGTGTTGCAGCTTTCTGTAGTTTTTGGTCTTTGATTACATTGAATGACAGAGTAAGCTTGGGCTGAATTGTATGGCTCCGAGTTCTTGTATTTTTATGTAAGGGTTGACCATTTAAAGCTTGGACTGAGACATTTCTTGACCGTGTTTTCCACTCCTGAACTGTGGATACTCAATCATTGAGTACAATGAAGGCAGAGATTGATAGAGATTTGAACTGTAAGGGAGTCAGGACTATGGGGATCAAGCAGGAACGGAGAGTCAGAGTTGAGAATCAGCCATGATCTTAAAGAATGTTAGAGTGGATTTGAGGAGTCATGTCGTTTAATCCTGCTCCTATTTATGTTATTGCAATTCTTTAAAAATTATTACCATTATTAGTGTCAGTACTCCACATCCAATCTAAACTAGGTGACCCATGCTGGAACTCTGGATATTCAGAACATCATATGTTTTACAATTGATTATGGTTTTTTAAAAAATAAATGCATAATTTCCACTTGTTTCTTTTGATTTTTCAATTATTTTTCAAAAATCAAATTTATTTTACTTCCTAAGCATTGTAGAAAATGAAAGCATAGTAATAGTGTATTGAAAATAAATAACACAGCTCGAAATGACATTGGCTTCCAGTCTGTTATTTTCATTGCTATTTGTTCATTCAACATATATTATTAATTTCTGACTTTTAGTTAATACTTTTCAAATCAGCATTAAGTTACAAAATTAGCCCACGGTTCCATTGTTTCTGTGGAGCATAGCATGTTTCTTTTACCTTCCAAATTCAAGTCAGTTATTGCCATCTCGATGTGCTTTGTCTGCAGTAAGTAATGGAAATAATGGGCAGGAAAGCAAAGATAAAGATATGAATGAATTTTGAATACCCCCAATAAGTTAGTAAAATATTAAGTTTAGAAAGAATAAATCAAGAAAAGCCATGGAAAGTTATTAATTAATAAAGTCCATCTTCATAGCAATGAATGTCAAAATACACCCTGTGTATTGCTTCTCTTTCATCACAGAAACGGTGATGCCATGTGTTTGAAGTTAAGGATCTGAGAGTGAACAAACTAGCTTTTGCACCCATGCATTTAAATAATACACAATAAATTGTTCAAAAGTTATAGAGAAATCTCGAAGGGCCGTACGAATTGAACACCTCTCATATAATTATGTTAGCATAGAAACTAATCAGGGCAAATTTCTTTTTTGTAAAATGGATACACCAGAATCTGTTTAATAACTTATGAAATAATTGTATTAACATGTTTACAAATGTAATAAATTTTAAACTTTAATAATTAAAGCTGGATTAACCCTTCTAGTTTTTTGATGCCACCCAGGTGGATAATGATGTTAAGAAGGCATACGGTGTGTTAGGTTTCATTCGTAGAGGGATTGAGTTCCGCAGCCACAATATCATGCTGCAACTATACAAAACACTGGTGCGGCCACACTTGGAATATTGTGTACAGTTCTGGTCCCCATATTTCGGGAAGGATTGGAAAAGGTGCAGAGGAGATTTACTCGGATGTTGCCTGGTCTGGAGAGAAGGTCTTATGAGAAAAGGCTGAGAGACCGGAACCTGTTCTCATTGGCAAGAAGAAGGCTAAGAGGATTTGATAGAGATACAAGATGATCAGAGGATTAGATAGGGTAGACAGGGAAAGTCTTTTTCCGAGGATGATGACATCAGTGTGTACGAGGGGGCAAAACTACAAATTGAGAGGTGATGGATTTAAGACAGATATCAGAGGCAAGTTCTTTACGCAGAAGGTGGTAAGGGCGTGGAATGTCCTCCCTTCCAATGTAGTCAACTCAGCCACATTAGGGAGATTTAAACAATCTTTAGATAAGCACATGGATGATTTTGGATAGCGTAGGGGGATGAGCTGAGAAGAGTTCACAAGTTGGCACAACATCAAGGGCTGAAGGGCCTGTTCTGAACTATATTGTATGTTCTATATATATTAGTACAGTTCTACTGTGACACTAATTTCCACTGACTTAATCATAGAATGTCAGTTTTGGAAATGGAATTTAGGGAATAACAGTTCCCTGAGTGGTTTTGTGTGTACACTGGATTTTTACAATACCTTTGTGATATAATTGTTCAAAGTATTAAAAGCTGTCGCAAATAATGCAAAGCTAAATTTAGCAAACTAACAAATGTTGTAAAAATCTGAACTATAGTTTTTGGATTGTGGTGCTGGAAAAGCATTGGAGGTGCAGGAGGATCGATGTTTCGGGCATAAACCATTCATCAGGAATGAAGGGCTTATGCGTGAAATGTCGATTTTCCTGCTCCTTGGATGCTGCCTGACCTGTTGTGCTTTTCCAGCACCACACACTCGACTCTGATCTCCAGCATTTGCTGTAGTTGTTAGATTAACCAGTAAATCAAGTGATATATATTTTTGGTCACGGCAACACATTTTAGGTTTTGGAAATGCTCGTCAGATCTGTAAATGAGAACTGTGTTCAACCACAATCAAACTGAAGCAAACAAATGGGTCATATCTTTAATACAGCTTTAGCTGTGAATTCATAATTTTGAATGTTATCTATAACTTGTAATTTTGTTCTTGAGTTACTTTGATCGTTTATTTGTGTATTACATTTTTCGCATTGTTAATCTGTTTAATCTCCTTGGTTCTACTGAAAGCCAGTAGAAGAACTTTTTGCACAGGGTTATTATAAGTTGATTTATTGCGATGTTTATTTCAATAATTTTATCATTAAATGATAAATTCTGGCAGCAGCCAAATATTAAAACCGTTAATTAATTGGCATAAAGGACAGATATTTGTATCATGCCTGTGTTTACAGGCTGTGAAAGTACTTATGAAGTGTAATTGGTGTTATTATGTAAGAAACACAACCCGTTTGTGCACAGGATCCTAAAAAAAGCAACATCATAACAATCAGATGATTTGTTTCAGTGATGCCAGTGAGGTTTCAGAGTAGTACCAAGTAGTACCATGAGATCTTTTCTATGTTCGTGTGAAAGCCAGCAGAGCTTTCAGTTCACATTATCTCGATAGCACTTCCTCAGTACTGTAGTAGAGTGTCTATTCCGATTGTGGATTCATAAATATAGACTAGGACTTGAACTTACAATCTTATGGGCTAGTTAGGGTAAATACTGGGAGATGCCATGATTGGGAAATTGAGAATATGGGTTCGACCATTTAGGACTGAGATGAGAATTGTTTTTCATTTTTCTGGGAGTCTCTGAAATTCCCCGCCCTGCCCCATAGCATTGTGAATATTTTTACATTGTATATATTTAATGCTGAGATACACTTTTTTTTGCAGTGTGGACAGGAGTTGATGGTTGATCTAGGAGAATCAAGGGATGCAAGTAAAGGAAATCAACTTGAAATTGAAGATAAACCATATTGAATAGTCAAACTGACTCAATGGGCCATATAGTCTTCTCCAGTTTACATTCTTGTGAATTAAAGACGAGTGTGCTACCCATGAGGCACAATTGACACAGTACCCAGTTAAAAATAAATGATCAAATGAAATGGCATCCCAGTAATTTGATTCACGCTTCTCTGGTTCTGTGACAGAGATAGGTTTTAATTCTCAGTAAAGCATCTACATGCAGTTGTGGCATTCCATTCCCTTGAGGCCAATTCTAAATGCATTAAAAGCAAAGGACAAGGCTATTTTTTATTACTTTAAAATATAAAGTTTTTTTTTAGAAGCCATATTCTTTAAAATTATTAAGCATAATAGTGGTTTAAAGTAAAGTAAAAGTTGTTTACAGTTTTGGCTTATTTGAAGGCAGTAGATATGTGTTCATGTTGTCGTGTGCCTTATATTTTATTGCCGACTATCTTCTACTCAAGTATTGTTCATTATTCAATATTTGAAAAATAGGCACTATTCTTTATTGCTTCATAGAATTTATAAATGTGGTACGTTAATAGACATTAGTTTGGAATTTGTTACAGTCTTGGATAGTGTTTTGTTGTGTCCAGATACTAACATTTGACATAATTTCTGTGGTCACCTTTCTGACAAATTACAGTTGTTTGATGTACCAGAATTATTAAATTTGGATAACTGTATTTAAGAATATACTGCAAGCTTAAATTGGTAGTTTCATATTTATGTTTTAGTGAAGATGGTTAGCATCAATATCAGTGTAATATGTTTGCTGTAAATACAAGTTTGTAGATAATTAATGGATTGCAAGGTTTACAAACGTTTAAGATGGCAGTGATTTGTGAAGGAAAAAGGTAACCAGGAGCGTGATGCATCTGATGTGGTTTACATGGCCTTTAGTAAGGTTCATCATGGCATACTGGTTAATTAAGACCCCAGTGGATCCAAGATGAAGTGGCATATTGGATCCAAAATTGGTTGAGGGAAGAAGTAGAGGGTGATTCCATGATTGGAAGTCTGTTTCCATTGAGTTTCTACAGGGTTTGATGCTCAGACTCTTGCTGTTTATAGTGTGCATTAATGATTTGGACTTAAATGTAGAGAATGTAATCAAGAACTTCAAGGATTACACAAAATTTAGATATTCATGTGTATTGCCGTAGCTTTTGGGACTGTGACCCAAAAACTAGATTATCTTTTTTGACCAGCACAGACGCTATGGACCAAATGAGCGCCTACTGTACTGTAAAAGTGTAAGTCTACAGGACGAACATTTGTAGGTTTAGCCAGAATGCTTGTGAAATTTGGTACAATGTTCACAACGTTTTCTGCTCATTTTTCAATGCAACTTCACTTTCCAGGATTTATGCTCACGAGAGGGTAACTCGATCTGAAAAGCAATTCCAGTCTCTCCCAGCTGCTCATCAAAAGCTGCTTCCGAATTTCCTTCCTCACGTGAAAAGATTAAGACAGTGTATTGAACATAACTATGAGATTCTGAAAGCAATTATCAACAACTGTAATCATATGTTTGAAAATAAGGAATATGGAGTCATTGATATGGAGGTAAGCAAAATAGTTGTATGCATTGGCTCAAACGCTACTTGGGATAGCATGTGTTTTGTAATCACACCAATATCTGGTGGCAGTTCTACATCTGAGTAAATTCACATAATACGGTTGTATTGCTTTTACACTTTGATTTAATGTAATAAATCCAATCTTTTGTTTTTTCTTCCTCTGTCCTTGTTTGGATAATTATGCAATATTAAAATTCCTGCACCAGCTGAGGTTATCATGAATGTGCTCCTCACTTGAAGCATGGTGACCCTCGGGTTAAATTTGAATCAATCGTCTCTCTCTAATGAGGGAGCAGTCTTATGGTGCTCTGATACTCTGGCAACTTTACCTTTTTACAGTATTAAAACGGTAAAAACTGACATTTACAGTTTGTTAAATGAAGAAAAATGGATACCTAGGAATGCCTGCAGGTCAGATATTTAACTGGTGTCATCTGAACCCTAAAATTTGTCTTCAGTCAAATACAGTGCAGTTAGTATTTATTTATTCAGAAATGTTGATGGTTGTTGGAGAATTTTAATAAATCATGATCCTCAGTCAATATTATTATAGTAATATTGACAGTAACATAATACTGAGCCACTTCAAACCTCTGCTGACGTAGTTAATGTCAGTTGGGACAGCATTCTAAATGTGGAAGTTAGCCTTCGTGTCACTGGGTGGCAAGTTGAAAAATTGGCCAGAGTTCCCACTTCTGATTGTATTCTACGGCTTTACGCCGAAATTGAATTTGGGCATACAGTAGGTGAGGACCTAGCAACACCGAAGTTTCACCTGGATGCATGTAGCATCATTGTCAGGTATAGTATAGAGCTTCATTGTATGACACCCAGCACTGTCCATCCAAAAAAATATTCTAGGTCTTGGAATTAACGGGAAGGTATCTAATTGAATTGAAAGCTGTTTAGATGGGACCAAATAAAAGTAGGAGTCAGGAACAATTTCCCTGAATTGTTAAAAGTTAGAAGAAAGACATACTTGAATGTGTATATGCATTGTAAGATATTGTATTATAAGTCTCTTCACTAACTCTCACACAAGCTGTTTGTATTTACTCATGCGTAACTCCTTTACTAACCCTCTCACAAGCAAACACCATCTTCCCGTTTCATTCATTCATAACTTCCTACTGTAAACACTACTTCATTCATTCATAAAACCACTTTTACTCTTACAAGATAGACTAAAATTAAAGCAATACTTTGAAACCCACGACTGCTCCATCAACCCTTATCAGACCTATTTACATCAAAAACTACCTCTCAATAAATATCAAAGACTACTAACCCATTCAGAACAATACTATCCCCGCCATCATGTCTCCATGACCTACCCAAAACTATGGAAAGATTATAATATTAATCAGCTCTTACCAATCGTGTCTCGGACGTGCATAGATTACAGAACGCCAAACATTATCGGCAGTTAGTGTGTACTTGTTAAATATCTTTAAACTGGGCTGTTATCTCTTTCAAAAACTGTCAAAACAGCGCTTAAGTGAAATTGCACAGTCATAGAGATGTACAACACGGGAACATACCCGTCGGTCCAACTCATCCGTGCCGACCAGATATCTGAAGCCAATCTAATCCCACCTGCCAGCACCCGGCCCTCTAAACCCTTCCTAATCATGTACCCATCCAGATGCCTTTTAAATGTTGCAATAGTATCAGCCTCTTCCACTTCTTCTGGCAGCCCATTCCCCATACGCGCCATCCTCTGCATGAAAAAGCTGCCCCTTAAGTCTCTTTTATATCTTTCCCCTCTCACCCTAAACCTATGCCCTCTAGTTTTGGACTCCCCAACCCCAGGGAAAATACTTTGTCTGTTTATCCTGTCCATGCTTCTTATAATTTTATAAACCTCTACAAGGTCACCCCTCAGCCTTCAACCCTCCAGGGAAAACAGCCCCAGCCTATACAACCTCTCTCGATAGCTCAAATCCGCCAACCCTGGCAACATCCTTGTAACTCTTTTCTGAACCCTTTTAAGTTTCACAACATCTTTCTGACAGAAGGAGACCAGAATTGCCCGCAATATTCCAAAAGTGGCCTAACCAATGTCTGTACAGCCGCACCATGATCTCCCAACTCCTATACTCAATGCTCTGACCCATAAAGAAAAGCATACCAAACACGTTCTTCACTATCCTATCTACCTGTGACTCCACTTTTAAGGAATTAAGAACCTGCACTCCAAGGTCTCTTTGTTCAGCAACATTCCCTAGGACCTTACCATTAAGTGTATACGTCCTGCTAAGATTTGCTTTCCCAAAATATAGCACCTCGCATTTATTTAAATTAAACTCCACCTGCCACTCATCAGCCTATTGGCCCATCTAATCAAGATCCCATTGTAATCTGAGGTAATTCTTCACTGTCCACTATACCTTCGATTTTAGTGTCATCTGTAAACTTACTAACTTTACCTCTAATGCTTGCATCCAAATCATTTATGTAAATGGCGAAATGTAGTGAACCCAGCACCGATCCTTGTGGAACACCACTGGTCACAGGCCACTCGTCTGAAAAACAACCCTCCACCACTACCCTCTGTCTTCTATCTTTGAGCCAGTTCGGTATCAAAGTGGCTACTTCTCCCTGTATTCCATGAGATCCACCCTTGCTAACCAGTCTCCCATGGGGCACCTTGTTGAACGCCTTACTGAAGATCAAATCTACCACTCTGCCCTCATCAATCCTCTTTGTTACTTCTTCAATACACTCAATCAAGTTTATGAGACATGATTGTCCACACACAGAGCCATCTTGATTATCCCTAATCAGTCCTTGCCTTTCCAAATATATATAAATCCTCTCCCTCAGGAGTCTCTCCAACAACTTGCCTACCACCGATGTCAGGCTCACCGGTCTGTACTTCCCTAGCTTATCTTTACCACCTTTCTCAAATAGTTTCACAACATTAACCAACCTCCAGTTTTCCAGCACCTCACCTGTGTCTATTGATGATACAGGTACCTCAACAAGAGGCCCAGCAATCACTCCCCAAGCTTAGAGTCATAGTTATAGAGATGTATGGCACAGAAACAGACTCTTCGGTCCAAGCCATCCATGCCGACCACATATCCCAACCCAATCTAGTCGCACTTGCCAGCACTAGGCCCATATCCTTCTAAACCCTTCCTATTCGTATACCCATCCAAATGATTTTTGAATGTTGCAATTGTACTAGTCTCCACCACTTGCTCTGGCAGCTCATTCCATACATGTACTACCCTCTGCATGAAAAGGTTGCCTCTTAGGTCTCTTTTATATCTTTCCCCTCTCACCCTATACCTATGCCCTCTAGTTCTGGACTCCCCCACCCCAGAGAAAAGACTTTGTCTATTTATCCTATCCATGCCCCTCATAATTTTGTAAACCTCCATAAGTCACTCCTCAGCCTCCAACGCTCCAATGAAAACGGCCCCAGACTGTTCAGCCTCTCCCTGTAGCTCAAATCCTCCAAACCTGGCAACATCCTTGTAAATCATTTTTAACCCCTTTCAAGTTTCACATCGTCTTTCCGATAGGAAGGAGACCAGAATTGCACACCATATTCCAAAGTGGCCTAATCAATGTCCTGTACAGCCACAACGTGACCTCCCAACTCCTGTACTCAGTACTCTGACTGATAAAGGAAAGCATACCAAATGCCGCCTTCACAATCCTACCTACCTGCGACTCCACTTTCAAGGAGTTATGAACCTGCACTCCGAGGTCTGTTTGTTCAGCAACACCCCCTAGTACCTTACCATTAAGTGTATAAGTCCTGCTAAGATTTGCTTTCCCAAAATGCAGTACCTCGCATTTATCTGAATTAAACTCCATCTGCCATTTCTCAGCCATTGGGCCATCTGATCAAGATCCTGTTGTAATCGGAGGTAACTTTCTTCGCTGACCAGTATACCTCCAATTTTGGTGTCATCTGCAAACTTACTAACTTTACCTCTTATGGTCACACCCAAATCATTTATATAAATGACGAAAAGTAGTGGCCCCAACACCGATCCTTGTGGCACTCCACTGGTCACAGGCCTCCAGTTTGAAAAACAACCCTCCACCACCACCCTCTGTCTTCTACCTTTGAGCCAGTTCTGTATCCAAATGGCTACTTCTCCCTGTATTTGGTAAGATCTAACCTTGCTAACCCGTCTCTCATGGGGAACCTTGTCGAAAGCCTGACTGAAGCCATATAGATTACATATTCCGCTCTGCCCTCATTAATCTTCTTTGTTACTTCTTCAAAAAACTGAATCAAGTTTGTGAGACATGATTTCCCACGCATAAAGTCATGTTGACCATCCCTATCAGTCCTTGCCTTTCCAAATACATGTACATCCTGTCCCTCAGGATTCCCTCCAACAGTTTGCCTGCCACCGACATCAGGCTCACTGGTCTGTCGTTCCTTGGCTTGTCCTTACCACCCTTCTTAAATAGTGGCACCATGTTAGCCAACCTCCAGTCTTCCAGCACCTCGCTTGTGCCTATCGATGATACAAATATTTCAGCAAGAGGCCCAGCAATCACTTCTCTAGCTTCCCACAGAGTTGTAGGGTACACCTGATCAGGCCTGAGGATTTATCCACTTTTATGCATTTTAAGACATCCAGCACTTTCTCCTTTGTAACCTGGACATTTTTCAAGATGTCACCATCTATTTCCCTCCATTCTATATCTTCCATGTCTTTTTCCACAGTAAACACTGATGAAAAGTACTTGTTTAGTATCTCTCCCATCTCCGACTCCACACAAAGGCTACCTTGCTGATATTTGAGGGGCCCTATTCTCTCCCTAGTTACCCTTTTATCCTTAATGTATTTGTCAAAACCTTTGGATTCTCCTTAACTGCATTTGCCAAAGCTATCTCATACCCTCTTTTTGCCCTCCTGATTTCCCTCTTAAGTACACTCCTACTGCCTTTATACTCTTCTAAGGATTCACTCAATCGATCCTGACATATGCTTCCTTTTTCTTAACCAAACCCTCAATTTCTTCAGCCATCCAGCATTCCTTATACCTACCAGCTTTTCCTTTCACCCTAACAGGAATATACTTTCTCTGGATTCTCATTATCTCAATTCTGAAGGCTTCCAATTTTCCAGCTGTCCCTTTACCTGCGAACATCTGCCCCCAATCAGCTTTTGAAAGTTCTTCCTATTACTGTCAAAATTGGCCTTTCTCCAATTTAGAACTTCAACTTTTAGATCTGGTCTATCCTTTTCCATGCTATTTTAAAACTAATAGAATTAGGGTCGCTGGCCCCAAAGTGCTCCCCCACTGACACGTCAGTCACCTGCCCTGCCTTATTTCCCAAAAGTAGGTCAAGTTTTGCATCTTCTCTAGTAGGCACATCCTCATACTGAATCAGAAAATTTTCTTGTACATGCTTAACAAATTTCTCTCCATCTAAACACTTAGCACTATGCAGTCCCAGTTTATGTTTGCAAAGTTAAAATCCCCTACCAAAACCACCTTGCTTTCTTACAGATAGCTGAGATCTCCTTCCAAATTTGTTTCTCAATTTCCTGCTGACTATTAGGGGTTCTATAATACAATCCCAATAAGGTGATCATCCCTTTCTTATTTCTCAGTTCCACCGAAATAACTTACCTGGATGTATTTCCGGGAATATCCTCCCTCAGTACAGCTCTAATGCTATCTCTTATCAAAAACACCACTCCCCCTCCCCTCTTGCTTCTCTCTCTGTCCTTCCTGTAGCATTTGTATCCTGGAACATTAAGCTACCAGTCCTGTCCATCCTTGAACCACAGATCTGTAATTGCTATGATATGCCAGTCCCATGTTCCCAACCATGCCCTGAGTTCATTTGCATTCCCTGTTCAGCCTCTTGCATTGAAATAAATGTAATTTATCAGTCCTACCTTGTTCTCTGCTTTGTCCCTGCCTGCCCTGACTGTTTGACTCACTTCTTTTCTCAACTGTACCAGTCTCAGGTTGATCTGTTTCCTCACTATCACCCTGCCACTCCGCCCCCACCTACCCTTTACTAGTTTAAATCCTCCCAAGCAGTTTAAGCAAATCGCCCTGCCAGTATATTAGTCCCCTTCCAATTCAGATGCAATCCATCCTTCTTATACAGGTCACCTCTACCACAGACGAGATTCCATTGATCCGAAAATGCGAATCCTTCTCCTGTACACCAGCTCCTCAGCCATGCATTCATCTGCTCTATCCTATTCCTATTCACACTAGCTTGTAGCAGTGGGAGTAATCCAGACATTACTATTCTTGACGATCTCCTTTTTAAATTCCTCCCTAACTCTATGAATAAATGAAACTCACCCAGCAAATAGTAAACAAATCTCACAACCCAACTGCAGTAATCAATTTAATATCCTTTTTATTAAGTACAGGTATAATTTCTAACTTATTTAGAGCATTTCGGACTAGTAATTTTACTCATGTTTAGTAACTTAAAAGACAAAAGGAATAACACCTCTTAACAGACACTCTTAATCCTATCAGAACTAACAGCCATCATTTAACAGTTGTTTAACCCATCTCTTGTCTCCCCAGAACAAAGGTCCCTCAAACCTTTGAGTATTATAGTTAAAACAATGTAATGTTGTGGAATTGTAATATATGGAAGAACTGTATATGAAGAGGCTACTGGAAGAACTGTATTTTGGCATTCTATTATCTCCTCAAACATGTGTTACTGCGGTTGCTGAATCAAGAGGCTTTTCTTGCCACTCACCAATTTCGGTCAAGAGGACATGATCCCTACTGCTCTTGGGACCACCAGCTATCACACAGTGCTCCATAGTCAATGTAGTACCTTTGCTTTTGAAAAGTAATCACTGTTGTCATGCTGTAAACGTGATGTTGGTTGAGGGCTAAATGTTAGCCAGGACACCAAGGGTAATTCCCCACCTCATCACAATCGTGCCATGCGATCTTTTACATCCATCCTAGCAAGATGTGACCTTCATTTAAAGTCTCATCTGAAAGACACTTCCCTAACAGTACAGCATTTGCACAATACTGCACTGGAATGTGAGCATTGATTTTTTTTTATGCTTAAGCCTTGGAATGGGACTTGAAACAGGAACATGACTTGAATCAGAGACAAGATAGCCACCAACTGAACCACAACTGACACTTGAATGAGTGACGGTGTCCCACATGTTCTATTTTGGGTCTATTCATATATACAGTACACACATTTTGAATGAGTTGGCAACTGGCTGAAATGATGACCAATGAGTTTTGTAGAGTCAAATTCTCAATTTCTTAAAAGCAGCACTTTTGGTGGACAAGATCAATTTGAAAAAAACAAGCTATTAGAAAATGGTTTTGTGGAAAAAAAATATAGAATATAAAAGTTGAGGGCTGTGAACTATCAACTTTGATGGAAACAAAGATTATTTCAGCATTTAAGAATAGATTCATTGGTTGAAGGAAAACAGCAAAGATTTGGATAAAGGGATTTATTGGTGTTGCTAATCTAGGAGATGCACAACAATGTAGACTGGCTGGGATGAATGTTGCATCTGTGTGTAAATCCATCGAACATGCATAATAAGTTAGAAAATGTAAAGTATAGGTGAAATCCAAAATCTTGCATCACATTTTTCTTAAAATGAGCCGTTTTATACCTTGGGAGTTTCTTTAGTTTAGTAATAAATGATTTTCTTGGTTATAACACGCACAGGCTGACTTGGGACAATTGAAACCAGCATCTACCTTTGACATGGACAAATTGAAGTCTACCATTAAGCAGTTTGTGAGAGATTGGAGTGATGATGGCAAGGCTGAACGGGATGCTTGTTATCGACCAATCATTGAAGAAATTGTAAAACATTTCCCTCCGGATGAATGGTACAGTATTGGTTACATAAAATTACATGATTACAGCCTTGAATGAGAGATCAATAAAATAGAATTCTTTGAAATTTGTGTCACAGGTAGACAGGATGGTTAAGAAGGTGTTTAGCATTCTTCCCTTCATTGTTTAGACTATTGAATATAGCAGTTGGGATGTCATATTGAGGTTGTTCAGGACATCAGTGAGGCCTCTTCTGTAGTACTGTGTCCAGTTGCCCTCTAACAGGAAAGGTATTATTAAACTGGAGAGAGTTCAGAAAAAAATTGTTAGGATGTTGCCAGGAATGAAGGGTTTTACATATAAAAATAGACTTGCAAGATTGGGACTTCTTTCACTGGAGCTTAGGAGGTTGAGGGATGACCTTATAGAGGTTTACAAAATTGTGAGAGCATAGCTAAGGTGAGTGACAAGGGTCTTTTCACTAGGGTGGGGAGTTCAGAACTAGGGGCCATATTTTTAAGATGAGAGGGGAAAGATTTTAAAAGGACACGATGGCAATTTTTTTACACAGAGTGGTTCATGTGTGGAATGAACTACCAGAGAAAGTGGTGGATGCAGGTACAGTTACAACATTTAAAATATACTTGGATAAGTTCAGGAATAGGAAAGGTTTGAAGGGATATGGGCCAAGCGCAGGCAGATGGGACTAGTTTATTTTGGGAACATGTTCAGTGTGAACTGGTTCAACCCGAAGAGTTGTTTCCAAATATGACACTACATCAATTAATGTGCTTTTCCAGCCGAGCACCATACTCAGCTGAAGATTTTAGCAGAACAGATACCATGTATTTTGAGCAGGGTTACCTCAATTCACTTGTGACAACAGTGAACATCATAGTAAATGTCTGTGGTTAAAAAGAAAGTTGCAATCAAAGATCTTGTTCATCCTGCATTGATTTCTGATGTAAAATAAATGTGTATATGGAAAATTAGTTTGCTATGACTTGTTATCAGTGTTTCATGCAGAATACAGGCTCTGTGGTAAGGTACAGACATAGCATCATCTGCAAGAACCATCATCTTCAAGAGAGCAGGGGAGAAAATTGCAATATGATTCCTTCAAAATACGAAGTCATAAAGAACCTACTTAAAATAACAAAACCAAACTCTATGTACCTGACCAGAATTATATTTCTTTTTCTGGAAATATTGAAAGCAAAATTTGATAGAGTTACTGAAGACAGCTTCGAAACATCAGGAGCTACTGTCTGTAACAGCCACATCTGAGGGCAATACAGACACGCAATTAAAAATTTCGAATTACTGTTGATATTTACATGCCTTTCACGAAATAAAATGCCCCAAGGCACTTCTCAGAAGTAATACAACAAAATGTGGTGTAGAGGTAGAGAAATTAGGGTAGATAACCAAAAGTTTGTTCACAGAGAGAGGTTTTAAGGAGTATCTTATTATAATAATGAAGTAAAGAGACAGAAAAGGTTAGGAGGAGCTGAAGCAATAGCCAACAATAATGGAACACTTAAAATTGGCATGTTCTAGAAACTAAGACCAAATTAATGCAGCTACCAAGGAAAGTTTGAGGCTGGAGGAGATTAAAGATAAGAGAGGGGAAAACAAGGGAGGGATTTGAAAACAAGGATGAGAGTTTTAAATCTGAGTTCTTGCTTAAGTGGGATCCCGTGTCAGTCAGCCAGCAGCACATGAGGTAGTGAATGAATGAAACTTAGTAAAGGCAGTTATGTTCTTGCAGACCTCAGGTTTACGGGGATGGGTAGAGTCTTGAAGTTTGTTAAAAATAGTTGAACTTGGAGATAACAAGGCATGGGTAAGGATTTGTGCAGTGCAATTTGGACATGAGCAAAGAGATGAAGATGGTAAAAGGCCAATTTTAGTACCCTGCAAGGATATGTGGGTAAAGTTGATTTTGAGGTCACATTTGATACCAAGGCTGTGAACAGTGATTAACCTCGGGTAGTTGCAACAGAGGAGGATGCAATTAGTGGCAAGGAAATGGGATTTGTGGTAGAACCTGAACACAACACCACCTGTCTTTACAATATTTAGATTAGATTAGGTTAGATTTCCTACGGTGCAGAAACAGGCCCTTCAGCCCAACAAGTCCACACCGACTCTTCAAAGAGGAACCCACCCAGACCCATTCCCCTACTCCCTTTTAATGCACCTGTCACTACGGGCAATTTAGCATAACCAATTCACCTGAATTGCACATCTTTGGACTGTGGGAGGAAACATGAGCAACCGGAGGAAACCCACGCAGACACAGAGAGGATGTGCAAACTCCACTCAGACAGTCACCCGAGGCGTTTACTTGGAGAAATTTTCTGTTTATTCAGTAACAAGCAGTGTGATGATTTAGAGACAATTAGAAGAGTTGAGAGAAGTGATGGTGAGGTATAGGTGGGTGTCATCAGTACACATTTAGAAATTGATGGTGTTCCTTGTGGATAATATGAGGGCAGTATATAAGTCAGAGGTAACAAAAGGCCAAAGTTAGAGCTTAGGGGACACACCAGAGACAGCTGTGTCAGAAAGAGATGTTAATGACGATTTTCTACCAATAGTGAATCTAGGTGTGCAATCCCAACCTGCTGGACTCCTTTATACATTGAGTAAACTTGTAACTTTATTTTTCCATAATGTTAGCTCCTTTTTCTTTACCTTTTTGTTATGATTTGGTTTCAACTAATATATTTATATTTATCCAGTTAAAATTGCTTTTGTAGTACTTGGGTCAACGGAATGGAAAAATATGCAATTATCAAAAAAAAATCACTTACCAAGATGCATTTGTAAAGGAAAAGCACTTTAACATTTTTCAAGAACAGTGACTTTTCAGAATCCTATTTGATACGAAACAATGCAAGAAAATGCATCAGAGTTATTCAGCTGTTCAAAGCCAAGTATCCTCGTTCTTAAATAAAGTATTGTAGATGTTGAAGTTCTCCTCACTACAGTGTTTAGCATACATCAGCATTTTGAATGCCCCTGCCATTCTTGCCAACAGAAATGTAGATAAATTGATTCAGATAAATTACATATGACGAAACAACCAGTAATGACATTGGAATGCTTTGTGCTACATTAATTTTAGATTGGATTTGATTTATTCATGAATCAAATGCTTAGATCAACCTGGTCAGGTGATCATAGCAGCCATTTTAATTCAGTGTTTTTCCTTTTTAAAGCTATTTTAATGATCCCAGGTATTAAAATCTGGTGATTCTCTTTTGCGACTATCATTACAAACGTATTAAACATTTTCATATTTCTTTCCTCACTACGTTTATCCTATCCACTTCTTTGCTGCAATATCTACTTTAGCCCCCTCTTGTAAAAACAAAAAAAGCATTCATTAAGAAGCAAGCACGTGTCTTCCACCTTGACCCTTTTGTCACTAATTGGCCATACTCTTTCCCTGATTATCTTCTTGCTCTTTATATATTTTGAAAACAGCATTGGATTTTCCATGATTCTGCTTGACAGCATTTCTCTTTGCTTTTCTAATTTCATCCTTGTGCTGTCTTTGCTGCTCTTGTTTTTCTATAATATAGTTGAAGTTTTGGCATCTGACCGAGTTTATATACATCTATGGTCTGACAACAGAATGAAGACTAATAATAAACCTTTCTTTTGCACATGGATACTCAAATGACTACTTAATAATGTTGAAGCAAGTAGATCATGTTGCTGCGAAAGACAGACAGCTATCAATCATCATCCACTTGAATACTACATAAAATAACCTCAATGTTTTATCTTATGATAAGAAACTTTCATTATTTTTGAACAGTGGATTTTAGATGATAACTTACTTTTGTACAATGGTTGTTGACTGAGTACACAGAAAGCATTTAAAATATAGAAATTCAAACAAGAAATGGTTTAATTTGTATTTGCAAGCTCAAAAGTCTCAGTCGTCTTGATTTGTTGTTGTAAATGACATATTAAGGTACAAAATCTGACATCCATTTAAACCATTTAACTGTGACTGTAGAGAGTTTTGGTCCCTGTATTTAAGACAAGGTATACTTGCATTGGAGGTAGTTCAAAAGAGATTCACTAGGATAATTCCTGGGATGAAGGGATTGACTTTCAAGAACAGCTAAACACATTAGGCCTTTATTCATTTGTTTGAAAGAATGAGGAGTGATCTTATTGAAACATATAAGATTCTGATGGGGCTTGACAGGTTAGATGTTGGAAAGATGTTTCCATTCATGGGAAAATCTTGAATTAGGGAATATATTTACAGAATAAGGGAAGTCTTTTGAAACTGACGTATGATGGAATTCCTTCTTCCAGAAGACAGTGAATGTCTGGAATTTTCTACACCAGAGACCTGTAGAGCCTTGATCACTAGAAAGTAATTAATGAAGAGGTGGTTGTATTTTTGAAATATCGAGGCGGTTGAGGGCTTTGAGGAGATGGCACAAAAGAGGAGTCGGGACCTGAGACAGATCAGCCATCGTCAGTTGAATGGCAGGATTGGCTTGAGAGGCTGAAAGGCCTACTCCAGCACCTATTTCTTATGTACTTCTATCCTGTGATACTTGATCATTGTTTAATTTCCCAGCTGAGATTTTGCAAATGGAATTAATTGTTACAATATATATTGCTTTCTCAATACAGCAATCCTGCTGACATGAACATACTTGTACCAGGAGCAGGACTTGGAAGACTAGCCTGGGAAATTGCTAGACTGGGTTATAGCTGCCAGGGTAATGAATGGAGTCTATACATGCTCTTCTGTTCACATTTTGTACTCAACAGGTAAAGACTGACTTAAAAACTTGAGCTGCACTTGCTGTAGAGTGTGTAGTCTTAAAGTGTTTTCTACTTTAAATTATTAAAGCTGTCTGACTTATTTTAAAAACAATACAGAACATGCTGGATTACATGGCAGGCTAAGCAGAATTTATAAAGGGAAAATATAGGCTATGTCCATTATATTAATATTCCAACAGTCTGACTTGAAATATTAACTTGCTTTTCCTCTTTATTCTTGCTGACTGATTTGTCTATTTCCAACACTTGTCTGATTTTATTGGATTTTCAGCACTTAAGAGTTTTGTTTGTTTGGAAAATATAAATAATTTTTGTGCATTAAAATGTGTAATTCATTTTTTTTAAAGATGTACTGGAGTTAACACAATGACACTGTATCCCTGGATACATCAATTTAGTAACAACAAGCGATCAGCTGATCAGATTCGACCAGTCCATTTTCCAGATGTTAACTCTCATAGTCTTCCATCTCACACTAATTTTTCTATGACAGCTGGAGATTTCCAGGAGATCTATACAGAGCCAAGTAAGTCGATCCATTCATGGCATTTTGTGAGCATTATTATTTAGACTGGTTTGCATTTTTTCCAGAGTACATTTATAATTCAAATATTTAATAATAGGTCATAAATTAGTTGTTGTATTAAGAATCATTTTAGCTTTTAAACTTGATTTGTGGAGTAAAGCTCGAGATTTAAAATGCAATGTTTTCGAAATTTTCTGTTTTTAGCTTTGAGTTGCAATGCAGTCAAAGCATTTTCGTCCCAATATTGGAATTTTATTTCACAATTGCTTATGTTTATGTTTAAGCAATTTATTATGAAGTGCTTATCCTCTATTCTTGTAATGCAACAACCACAATTATAGACCACTGATACTTTTGTTTAAGTTGAATTTAGCAAAAAATAGCTAATTCCTTTTATGGAGTTTACTTCCAATTATGACAAATGGATGTAATTTTCTACATTCTGTACAGTAATATAAGAAATAAGAGCAGGAGATTCTGTATAATAGCACAAAAACTAGGAGCAGGAGTAAGCCAGAAGGCTTTTTGAGCTTGGTCGATCATACAGTAAGATCATGGCTCATCTTCAATCTCAGTTCTGTTTTCCATTGGAATCACCATGACTTGATTTTCTCTAGGATCTAAGAGTATCCATCTCAGGCTTGCCTGTACTCAAACCTTTTGAACATCCTCTGGGGATATTCTCTGGAGAAAAGAATTGTAAAAGTTTGCATCCCATTGAGTAAAGGAATTCCTCCATACCTCAGTTCTAAATGATCAGAGACCACGCTCCCTAGCTGTAGGCTCTCCAGCCAAAGGAACACCCCTCTTAGCAAACCCCCTGAGATTTTTCCAGATTTCATTGTTTGGGATAGAAATGCAATACTCTACCAGTGGGTCTCCTGGCATATTGTAGTCATGTGACTTCCACCATGAGGTACTGATATTGAGCTGTACAAAAAGAGTCAAAGGAATGTTCAGAGCTGTTAAAACTGCTTAAAAGTAACAAATAAGCAAGCTACAACTGAAATGCTGACTAAAACATTAATGGCTGTAACTTTGCCTCTCCCAGCAATAGTGGGACTGAAAGGTGATATGAAATGTACATGACAATATTTTTGAAATGCATCAGCAAAACCAAAGAACATACTTAAACCAGCGGAGCTACAAGTAGCTACAGTCTTATCTCTAGGTAAAAACAATGACTGCAGATGCTGGAAACTAGATTCTGGATTAGTGGTGCTGGAAGAGCACAGCAGTTCAGGCAGCATCTGAGGAGCAGTGAAATCGACATTTCGGGCAAAAGCCCTTCATCAGGGATACAGGCTGTCTGCCTGTATTCCTGATGAAGGGCTTTTGCCCGAAACGTCGATTTTACTGCTCCTCGGATGTTGCCTGAACTGCTGTGCTCTTCCAGCACCACTAATCCACACTGTTATCTCTGTTGGGAGAGATTTTTTTCTAAGTGTATTCTACCCTAAATCTCTCTGAAGTGTAAAAAACGCAAACTGCAGATATTTTGAAAACCTCTGAAAAACGCCTTGAACACTAAGTGAATGCTCCTGATGAATGGTGTTCTATATTAGGGTGCAAGGTGAGAAAGAGCCCATTGATCAATACATTACTGCATGAATACAGCTCACAGAATTCAGAATTTGCACAATTAAAAATGATACTATTGTAGGGAGATAGTGACATGATATTGTCACTAAACTAGTAATCCAGAGACTCAGGCTAATGTTATGGAGTTATGAGTTAAAATCCCACCATGGCGCATGGTGGTGAAATTAAAATTTTTCAAATTGTCATATCTAGAAGAGAAGTGAATTAATGCTCAAATTAAAGCAATAATGTGCAATCTTTCTACATGACAAGTGAATTAGAATAGTCTGAAAATTCTCCATTTGCTCCTCAAAAGGAGGCCTGGGCAGTCCTCATTGATCACCAAGCACTTTTACTTGGCCAAGATAGCTTGCACTTTAAACAACAACTCCTTTAACTCAGAGGTTGACGATAGGTATGTCGTGGGCCCAGTTATGTTTGTCTCCTTGTAGGGTATGTAGAGCATGCTGTGTTCTAGTCCAATTCCGAGTTCCAACTGCCAATGACATTAATCGTTACTGCTGCTTGGTCTTACATGGAATTGGAAAAAAATGATCAATTTTGCTTAAACTGTCCATTAGCTCTGACTTTCACCTTATCCCTCTCTTGACACTTCCATGACTTCGCTGTCTACATTTCTGGATTAGGTTGTTCACCCGTACCACTACAACCCACTGACTCCCACAGTTTCCTCAATCCATGCTTCCTGTAAGGATGGGTCTGTGAATAGGAAGGGTTTAGGAGGATATGGGCCAAATACAGGCAAATGGGACTCTGTCAGGTTGGGATGTCTAGTTGGCATGGACAAAGTTGACCAAAGGGTCTGTTCCCATCCTGTATGACTCTATGACTGCATTTTCCCAGTTTCTCCATCTTTATTCCATCTGATCTGCTAATGCCACCTTCAATGGGTGCCTCCAACAACACCACCAACCAACCCCCCATCCAACATCTGTGATCTCCTTCAGCTTCACAGCTCTCCTTGATAGCTGCATTCATCTTCCTGAACATCCCAGTTTTACTTCCTGTATTATTCTTAGCTGTGTCCCCAGAAGCCTACCAGTACAATTCCTTTCCTAATCCTCTCTGACTCTCTAACTGATTTGTTTTTATCTTCAAGACACTCCTTAAAACCCGCCATGTTGACTAGGCTTTTGGTCATCTATTCCAATTTCTCCATGTACTTCGCTTTTAACTTCTCTGAGGTACCTTGGGACATATGATTTTGTTAAAGGTGTCTCATAAAGAGAAGTGGTATTAGTTTTAATTGCCTGACTATATTGTACTCAGGTGTGGCCTATCAAACAGGTACAAGTTCCTGATGTTTATTAGCTGTCTTTCAGCAATTCAATCAATATTTTTTGCGTTCATTATTTCCAAACACCCTCTGAAGTGACTTTGCTGCTTTGAGCTGTACTGTCAATATAATAACTTGCTCCAAAAAACTCAAATCTTTTTTGTTTTGACCATTTCCATCCCTAAATAAATAATTCAAGCATTTCCTAGCTATTAGCTTAACTGGCCTGTAGCCTTCTGCTTTCTGTTTTCCTACCTTCTTGAAGTAATGTTACATTTGCAGTTTTCCAATATGCTAGGACTTTTCTGGAAATTAGGCAGTTTTGGAAGATAGCAACCATTTCGTTTCAGACCCTGGAATGTAGGTCATCAAGAGCTGGAGATTTGTCAGACTTTCACACTATTAGTTTTCCCTACCTTTTCTCTATTAGTCATTAATTAATTCTGCCTCTTGCATCTTACCAATAAATGTGAGTTTGCTCCCTGTTTGTTCAAGAAGATAATGTTCTAAGAAGCTTTATGGAATACACCTCAAAATCATTTTTAAGGCATCTTTGGCATTTGGATTTGTCCAATCTATATAAAGATTAAAATTGCCATTGCATTTTTAAAATTTATTCTTTCTAAGATGTAGGCCTATCTAGTAGTGCCAGCGTTTATAATCCATTGCTAATTGCCTTTATGAAGATGATGTTGAGCTGCTGCAGTCCATGTGGTCTAGGTACATCCACAATGCTATGGGAAAGAGAATGGTAGGATTTTGACTCTGTGACCAAGAATGAACAGCCATATTTTCCCAAGTTCAGAATGGCGAGTGCTTTGGAGAGGATTTTGCATGTGGTGGTGCTCCCATGTATCAGCTGCCCTTGTCCTTCTAGATGGTAGCAGTCGTGGATTTAAAATCTGGTGGCTGTGGAGCCTTGTTGAATTTCTGCATTTCATCTTGTGTGTGTGCCCCCTGCTGCTACTGTGCCTCAGTGGTGGAGGGAGTGATTGGCACTACATCCACAAACAATCATAATGGGCTGCTTTGTCCTGGATGGTGTCACTATTGTTAGAGCTGCATTTATCCAGGCAAGTAGGAATTTGGCATCACATTCCTGACATTTGGCATCACATTTAACTGCCTCGCAGTTAAATATTTTATTCCTTCACAGATTCTAGGCATCACAGTCTAGTCCAGCATTTATAGCCCATCCCTAATTGCTCTTGAGAAAATGGTGAACAGCGTCCTTGAACCACTTCATATTGTACAATTACTCCCAAAGCGCTGTTAGGGAGTTCATGGTTTTTGACCAAGTGACATGAAAGGACAAAATTTATAGTTCCATGTTGGTGACGGTGTATTCCCATTTACATGCTCCCCTCAACCATCTTGGTTGTAGATATTGCATGTTTGGTGGATATTATTGAAAGAGACAATGAGCTGCTGTCATGTGCATTGACAATAGAAAAAATGAATGTTAAAGTTGACAGATGAGATGCCAATCAAATGGGCTGCTTTGTCCTGGTTGTGTCAAGCCTCTTGAGTGTTGTTGGGTTACATTCTTCCAGTTAAGTGTATAATATTCCATCAACTGTTGACAAAAGAGAAACCTAGGGGTTCACGTACATGGTTCTTTGAAAGTTGCATCACCAGTAAACAGGGTTGTTAAGAAAGTGTTTAGCACACTTGCCTTCATTGCTCAGACTTCTGAGTATAAGAGTTGGGATGTCATGTTGAGGTTGTACTAGACGTTGACGAGGCTGCTGTGTACGGTTCTGCTTGCCCTGATATTGGAAGGATATCATTAAATTGGAGAGGTTTCAGAAAAGATTTACAAGAATGTTGTCAGGACTGGAGACTTTGAGTTGTAAGGAGAGGCTGGAATGGTTTTCATTGGAGTGTCGGAGGTTGAGGGGTGACCTTATAAAGGTTTATAAAATCATGAGGGGCATAGGTGAATGACAAGGGTCTTTTTGCTATGGTGGGGGAATAATAATCCAGGTCATACTTTTAAGGTGAGAGGGGAAAGATTTAAAAAGGGCCTGAGGGGCAACTTTTTCACATACAGGGTGGTTCATATGTGGAATGAACTGCCAGAGGATGTGATAGCTGCAGGTATAGTTACAACATTTAACATGTTTGGATAGCAGTGTGAATAAGAAAGGTATAGAGAAATATGGGCAAAATACAGGCAAATGGGACTAGTTTAGTTTCGGAAATTTGGTCAGCATGGACAAGTTGGACTGAAAGGTTTGTTTCTGTGCTGTATGACTCCATCTGTTTATAGATTGTGAGAGACCATTAACCAAGATGGAAGCAGGACATCTGTATATCCATATCATTATGGATATAACTTGATTTCCAGAAGCTATTTCTTACAGCTAAGATAGCAGTGCACCCCTGCCTTTCAACAAGTCCCTGGCCAAGAAACTCCTGTCTATAGTGTTCATAACTGATCTAGTGAACTTTATGTAGAGATTTGCCTGGGTGCAGCTGAACCTAAATGTTCATAGATTCATAGAATTGAATCCCTATAGTGTGGAAACAGGTCATTTGGCCTAACAAGTCCACATGAACCCTTCAAAGAGTAACCCACCCAGACACATTCCTTTACCCTATTACTTTACATGTTCCCTGACTATTGCACCTAACCTATACATCCCTGTGCACTATGGGCAATTTAGCATGGCCAATTCACCTAACCTGCACACCTTTGCACTGTGGCAGAAAATTGGCATGCCTGGAGTAAACCCATGCAGCCACAGGGACAATGTGCAAACTCCACACAGAGAGTTGCCCAAGGCTGGATTTGAACTTGGGTGCCTGGTGCTGTGAGGCAGCAGTGCTTACCACTGAGCCCACCATTATCATAATTATTGTCTTAGAGTTTGTTAAAAGCATGGATGAAATTCTTTCACAGCTCTTCATGTTACAAAAGTGTAAAATAACTTCAGCTTTTTTGTATCAACAGACACATGGGATTGTGTAGCAACATGTTTCTTCATTGACACAGCACATAATGTTGTTGATTACATTGAAACAATATGGAAGATCCTGAAACATGGTGGGATATGGATAAATCTTGGTGAGTAATCTGATCAATATTGCAACTATATTCAAGAGCATATCTATCTCTACAATTTAAACTTTTATAAATAGAGTATATATTTATATGTATATATGTGTATCTCTTAAGGTATAAGCATCAAATATTTTAGCATTTGAATCAGTCTCAGGAATTAATAAAGCCAGATTCGCACATAATTAGCTGTATGACAATGTTTCCGTTTTTAAACCTCAAGTGTATAAATTGATGTTGCCAAATCAATGGACATATATTTGAGGAAAAACCTTTTTGTATTTCAGTTCTATTTCCTTCAGAAATAATGATCACAACTGCCTTGATTCCTTAAGGTATAGCCATAACAATGTAAAATGTGAACATGATGGTATCTGCTTTTGTAAATGTACTACATCAATATTAAATGTAACAAAAGCACTAGTAGTATTTTAAATTATGTTCCTCTGATGCTTTTCCACCTATTTCCTTATATAGACAACACAAATACTTCGTGCAAAGTGCAAAACCTGATAAAGAAAGCACCTTGAAGACTCTTTGTAGGTGACCATTATTCTGCAGATTGTGTTTTATTTTACCTTTAATTTTATATATAAACTAAGCAGATGAGTGAAGTGACAAAAACCTAGCTGTATATGATCAGGGTGAATGCTCGTTAATTAAGTTATTAATGTTTGAGTGGCAGAATATTGGTAGATACTGAACCTTGTCCTCAAAAAAAGTGGATGATATGACAATGGAGCAGCTTTTGGCTGTGACGGAGTTTAGATGTTTTCATCAAAGTATTGTTGAAGTAAATTTTAAACAGAATAGGTTTTGACTCAAAGAATGTTATGGAAATTTTCAAGATCGGTAAAATTCAAAACTAAAAAAAAATGCATTATGTGTTTAATTGTAAAGATTTAAAATATTTTAAAAGAAAGTTGTTTTCGTTTTGTATTTTTTGAACGTTTATATTTTGTTCTCAAACTGTTAGTTGGGAACTAAATATTTTGAAATTAACATTGTATGCTGCTTGTTGTATATTAAGTATATGCTAATTAATCAGTCTAAAAACATTACTTTTCAGTGAATTGTAAATTGAGGATGAAACTTGACTATCAGACTTGCTTTTCTGTAGGCTGAATTTATCATGAAATCTACCACATTTATTAAATTACCCGAGGGAAAATATCATGTACTTTTCCTTTTACACTGCCTACTCCATCAGAAATGTTACACTATTCAAAATTGAATAATTGGTTTGCATAAATATTTTCACAGCCTCTGTAGCAGAGATCATTTTGTTCCATGGATTATTTGAATACCTCTATCCCTACTTATTCTTACATTATCTTTTCTTCACCAGTTTTTTTTAAGTCATGAATGCAACCTTTGCTCTGAGTCAAAGTGTGTTCCACATTTTCTCTATGCAAAGGGAGAAATTTCCTTCCAATTCGCTTGTTAATTTTGCTGTTCGATTTGGTAATCTGATTTAAAGGTAAATGACCAATAATCATTTGAACTATCATTGTATTTGAGCATTTTAAAGACCTGGAAAATGTCTCCTTTTCGTTATCTTTACTCCAGTGAATCCAGATGAATTCTGTGATGCTGTTCATAGCTTGGAGGCTTGAATGTCTTTGAATAGTGTTGGACTGGGGTGGACAAAGTTAAAAAATCACACAACACCAGGTTATATTCCAGAAGGTTTATTTTGAAGTATAAGCTTTCGAAGTGCTGCTCCTTCATCAGGGAGCTAGTGTGGCAGGATCATAGGACACACAGAATTTATAGTAACAGATCAAAGTGTCATACAACTGATGCGATATATTTAACATACCTAGATTGCTATGAAGTCTTTAATCACTTCAAATGAGTTGCAGGTTTTGATTCATTAATATGTAAACCCCAGAATTTCTTTTTAGTCACCTTCCTGAGGTTAAGGTTTTATAAACGAAGTGTGACATCTCAGCTCAGACAATGCATTAAAGATGTGGGGTTAGAGTCCGTCTGTATTCTAACCACTCTGATTCGAGGTTGGAATACAGATAGACTCTAACCTCGCACCTTTCTTTCAGACCTTCTTACAGGATTTTAAGATGATATTAACATCATCATTTTTGATTTGTATTCAAATATTTTTGATACATTGCACTTGATAGCTTTGTTCCAAATTGAATATTTGGAAAAATTAATCAGGAAAACAAAAATACAGTAAATTCTTCTGTAACTGTATAGAAAGGAAAAGAGAAGCTCAAGTATATGTTGATCCCATGGAGGATGAGATTGGGGAATTGATAATGAGGATAACGAAATGGCAGTGAACAAGCATTTTTATCTATCTTTGCAGTCGATTACACAAATAGAGTCATACAGATGTACAGCATGGAAACAGACCCTTTGGTCCAACCTGTCCATGCCGACCAGATATCCCAACCCAATCTAATCCCACCAGCCAGTACCCGACCCATATCGCTCCAAACCTTTCCTATTCATATTTAAAGGCATTTGGATGGATATATTGCAATTGTACCAGCCTCCACCACTTCCTCTGGCAGCTCACTCCATACACGTATCACCCTCTGCGTGAAAAAGTTGCCCCGTAGGTCTCTTTTATATCTTTCCCCTCTCACCCTAAACCTATGCCCTTTAGTTCTGGACTCCCCGACCCAAGGAAAAAGACTTTGTTTATTTATCCTGTCCATGCCCCTAATGATTTTGTAAACCAGTATAAGGTCACCCCTCAACCTCCGACGCTCCAGGGAAAACAGCGTCAGCCTTTCCATACAGCTCAAATCCTCCAACCCTGGCAACATCCTTGTAAATCTTTTCTGAACCCTTTCAAGTTTCACAACATCTTTCCGATAGGAAGGAAACCAGAATTGCACGCAATATTCCAACAGTGGCCTAATCAACGTCCTGTACAGCCGCAGCATGACCTCCCAACTCCTGTACTCAATACTCTGACCAATAAAGTAAAGCATACCAAATGCCGCCTTCACTATCCTATCTACCTGCGACTCTACTTTCAAGGATCAATGAACCTGCACTCCAAGGTCTCTTTGTTCAGAACACTCCCTAGGACCTGACCATTAAGTGTGTACCTCCTGCTAAGATTTGCTTTCCCAAAGTGCAGCACCTTGCATTTATCTGAATTAAACTCCATCTGCCACTTCTCAGCCCATTGGCCCATCTGATCAAGATCCCATTGTAGTCTGAGGTAACCTTCTTCGCTGTCCATTACACCTCCAATTTTGGTGTCATCTGCAAACTTACTAACTATAGCTCTTATGCTCACATCCAAATCATTTATGTAAATGACAAAAAGTAGAGGACCCAGCACCGATCCTTGTGGCACACCATTGGTCGCAGGCCTCCAGTCTGAAAAACAGCCCTCCACCACCACCCTCTGTCTTCTACCTTTGAGTTAGTTCTGTATCCAAATGGCTAGTTCTCCCTGTATTCCATGAGATCTAACCTTGCTAACCAGTCTCTCATGGGGATCCTTGTAGAACACCTTACTGAAGTCCAGATAGATCACATCTACCGCTCTGCCCTCATCAATCCTCTTTGTTACTTCTTCAAAAAACTGAATCAAGTTTGTGAGATATGATTTCCCACGCACAAAGCCATGTTGACTATCCGTAATCAGTCCTTGCCTTTCCAAATACATGTACATCCTGTCCCTCAGGATTCCCTCCAACAACTTGCCCACCACCGACATCCGGCTCACTGGTCTATAGTTCCCTGGCTTGTCCTTACCACCTTTCTTAAACGTGGTACCACGTTTGCCAACCTCCAGTCTTCTGGCACCTCACCTGTGACTATTGATGATACAAATATCTCAGTAAGAGGCCCAGCAATCACTTCTCTAGCTTCCCCCAGAGTTCTAGGGTACACTTGATCAGGTCCTGTGGAGTTAGCCACGTTTATGCGTTTCAAGACATCCAGCACTTCCTCCTCTATAATATGGACATTTTGCAAAATGTCACCATCTATTTCCCTACATTCTATATCTTCCATATGCTTTTCCACAGTAAACACTGATGCAAAATACATACATTTCAAGAATTGTAGAAAATTGAGGCAAAAGGGATGGAGGAACGTAAAACAATCTCTAGGCAAAACTACTGGGATATTTAATGATACTGAAGGTTGGCAACTCCTCTAGTCCTGATAGTCTTAAAAGAAGCGACTGCACAAATTGTAGCCGCTTTGACTGTAATCTCCCAAAATTCCCTAGATTCTGGAAAGAGCCCAACAGAGTGGAATGCCCTAAATATGACATCTCTTGTCACGAATGACTTTGGTAAAGGAACCAAATATTGTAGCCATATCCTCTGACAATACAAAGGCAGGTTGGAAAGCAAGTTGTGAGGAGGATACAAAGCGCCTTAAACGGGAGATAGATCACTTGAGTGAGTGGATAAAAAATTGGCAGACCAAGTACAATTTTCCAAATGTGAGGTTGTCTATTTTGGCAGGAAGATTAGTAAAGCAGAAAATTGCTTTATTCGAGGGCATCAGTAGAGTTTTGCAGTACAGAGGAATCCTGAGTGTTCCATGTGTGAGCCTCTCAAAGTTAGCAACCAGGAAAAATAGAAGGCTAATTGAATGTAGGCATTGCAAGGGCTGGAGATGAAAATAGGAAAGGCTTGCTAGGACATTGGATAGGTCAGATCATAGAATCCTACAGTGTGGAATTAGGCCATTCAACCCATTGTGTCCACACTGACCCCCTGTAGAGCATCCATCCAGATCTAACTCCTAATTGAAGTAGTCTGCACATCCCTGACTTCTAAGGCAATTTAGCATGGCCAATCCTCCTAACCAGGTGTTCCCCCAGAACACCTGGGGGAAACCCACGCAGACGCTGGGAGAGTTTGCAAACTCAGTAAGTCACCCAAAGGTGGAATTGAACCCGGGTCCCTGGTGCTGTGAGGCAGCATTACTAACCGTTGAACCACCTGCCACACCCCACTCCACTCCATCCCATCCCACCTTCGACATATAGATATACTTGTTTTGAAAGTCATTTAGAGAAGGTTCATTGAGTTTATTCTTGGAACAAAGGAATTGTCCAAGAAACTTGACAAGGAAGGGGTTGATTGTTTTCCCTTCCAGGGAAATCTAGAACTACGAGACACTATTTAAAAAATTATTCTTCCTCCTGTACTTTTGATCTTCTTAAGTTTTGGCAAAGGGAGATTCATAATTGCATCAAATTCATGGGTATGGAGACATCAAGGAATTAATTTCAAATCCCACTTGCTCTTGTGGTTTACAAGTGTCACCTTTGACTGATCTCAACCCAAAGCCACCATTTCGCCGTCATTTATAGTTGCACTTATAGTTTTTCTTGCTGTTCACTAAATTTACTGCACAGTACTGAGTTTGTTCTAACTGATCAAAACATGCTAGATTATATATAACGTTTGAATAAAAAGGTCTCTCTTGATTTTAGGTTGTCCTCAAAGAGGGTTCCTAAGCATGTAAATGTGTCTTTGTTTCAAATCATAAATTTTAATCTTTGATGTTCAGGGAGAAATTTCTATAAACCCTCACCTTTTGATTCTGCTATGCCTTTTTAATTGTTTGTCCATTGAATGGAAACATTTCAAATACTTTCATTACCTCGTTACCTTCTTGTCCTACCATCTTAAAGAACTTGTGGGTATGCATTCCAAGGTGCCTCACTCCTTCTACTCCTCTCAATATTGTTGCACTTATTGTGTATTTTCTTGGTCTGTTCTCACTCCCCAATGTTTTATGTCACAGTTCTCAAGATGGAATTCCATTTGTCACTTTTCCACACATTCAAATCATTGATATATTTCAGGAGTCAACAGCTGTTCTTTTCACTGTCAATACCACAGCTGATTTTTATGCCATCAGTTTGCATGTTCTCCCCGTGTCTGTGTGGGTTTCCTCCGGGTGCTCCTATTTCCTCCCACAGTCCAAAGATGTGCAGGTCAGGTGAATTGGCCATGCTAAATTGCCCGTAGTGTTAGGTAAGGGGTAAATGTAGGGGTATGGGTGGGTCGCGCTTCGGCGGGGCGGTGTGGACTTGTTGGGCCGAAGGGCCTGTTTCCACACTGTAAGTAATCTAATCTAACGTAAATTATTTTTTAAAAAAAGTTAGTAAATCACAACTTTTCCTCAAATTGATAAGATCCTTACAAAATGCCAGTTTTTCCTGTGTTTCAGAATTGATTGTGATAATTTAATTACAAATACAAATGCATAGTCAATGCCAGTATTAAGGAAAAAAGTCTTGAGTTTTAGCCAGAGAATTGAAACAAGTTATTGTTTCTAACATGGTATACAAGTTGATCAGTGCCAGTGGCTATACTAGTTTGAAATGGCTTTATCTCAGAATCTAACAGATTCAGCCTTGGTTAGTACTTGGATGTGAGAGCCAGGTGCAGTAGCCTAGGGGGTTCTTATGGTGAATTGGTTGTGTCCCTATCTTTTAGTTAGCAGCCTCTGGTTCTGCTGCAGAGGTGTAAAACAGCATTTTTGAACAGATTGATTTGAAAATCTTTTTTACCAGTTGATCAGACCTTTCTCAAATACTGAAAAATCAGTTTTCATACCCACCTTTTATATCTTTTTCTGACCTCTTCATTAATTCACAACCTCCTTAATGATATTGCATAGTTTTCAGTTGACACTAATTTGTTCATACTCAGTTCTTTGAGATAGAGATCTATTTTAGTGATTGCCTTAAGATGGAAGATTGTCTATTGTTTTCTCCCCTCCTTGCTTGATTCTCATTCCCTAACTTTCCACCCAAGAGGCTGTAGTCTTTCTCAAACAAATCCTTAAGTAAAGCTTCAAAGTCTTTTTGCCAATTAATGAACAAGGAGAATTTTTCTTCCTGACACATGTCTATGAACTCTGTTATTTGTACGTTATTAGCCTAGCCTTAGAGTTGCTTTTTAATTTATCACAAAATGGGATCATAGTTTCTTTGTAAGGGTAAAAGCTAAATCATTACCAGGATTATATTGGTACACTTTTAGTCAATTTAACCATTAGATTATACCAAGATGTTTTATTTTGCATATATACCACTAAACATGTTTGCCTTTTTTTAACTTGTATGCTTAATTGGTCCAGCTCCTTTCAAGTTAAATAAAACTGTAAAACTGGTTATCTGGTCGTATGTATGTCATATGATGACCGTAATATATGCTGCAAATTCAAGATATCTTGCTGCATAGACTAATGCCATGGAGACTTGGGTTCATATCCAATTATGGTAATTGATGAAATTTGAATTTAATTAATTAAATCTGGAAATTGAAAAGAGAGTCTCAACAGTGGTGCCAGGTCACTAACTGTCGCAAAACCTATCTGGTTCACTTAGGTCCTTGAAGGGAAAATCTGAAATTCTTAGTCAGACTTACATGTGACTCCACAAGAACATGATTCATTTTTAACTGCATTTTGAAAACCGTTCTGTTCAAGGGCAATTAGTGATGGACAACAGATGCTGGTTTTGCCAGCAGCACCCAATCCCATCAAAGGAAAAAAGGATTTGCCTTGGAAGTAATGTGTCAGTAATGTTTAGTTGTCATTACATTTGCCAGATTATTGAAAACTATATTTGAAAGCCAAATCGTATCACATTTTGTTTCCAAACTGTATAGTGTTCAAACTATATAGTTTTATAGTTTTATAACAACCTTATATTGTAAGGTTTTGTTTTTCTGAAATATGATTTAATCCTTGAAGAAAACTGTAATTTGCCAACCCCAACAAGTTTTAAAACTCTGTTACGAATGCAGATAATAGTTAGAACAAGAAGAAAAGGCAATACTAAAATTATTTCTAGATTAGAAACTTTATTTTAGTTGGAATAATCAAATGAGAATCCAAACAGCCTAATATATTCAATTTTATATATGTAAGAAGATGGTTGACAGGAAAACACCAGTTGGTCCAGTGAATTTGCTGCAGGTGGTTGTGATTGTTTCTAACATCGTGGTTCACAATGTCACTAGTAACTTGTTCAACCACACTGTCAACATATGGGGGTTACCATTGACCAGAAGTTGAACTGAGTTGGCCATATAAGTAGCACGACTGTGAGAGCAGATAAGAGACCTGGAAAACTGCAATGAATAACTCACCTCCTGACTCATATCCTTTAGGGAAGGAAATTGCCATCCATCCCTGGCCTGACCTACAAGTGATTCCAGACCCACAACAATGTGGCTGGCTCTTAGTTACCATTTGGATAATTAAGGATGGGCAATACGATGCCGACATCACATGGATGAATTTTAAAAAAACTCCCCAAAGCCTGTCCACCGTTACAAGCCTAAAATCAGGAGTGATGGTATAACCTGCATTTGCCTGGATATGTACAGCTTCAACAACACTTAAGAAACTTGACACCATCTAAGACAAAGCAACCTACTTAATTGGCATCACATTTACAAATATTCACTTCTTTGACCACCGATACAGAGTAGC
This sequence comes from Chiloscyllium plagiosum, assembly GCF_004010195.1. Classification (NCBI taxonomy): domain Eukaryota; kingdom Metazoa; phylum Chordata; class Chondrichthyes; order Orectolobiformes; family Hemiscylliidae; genus Chiloscyllium; species Chiloscyllium plagiosum. The sequence goes on along the minus strand of NC_057711.1, from coordinate 75,787,846 downwards.
AGTAGTGTGTACCATTTACTTCAGAAATTCACAAGGCTTCTTATACAGCAGTTTTCAAACCAACAACAACTACCATCTAGACAAACAAGGGCAGCCGATACGTGGAACGCCACGTTCTGCCAGATCCCATCCAAGCCACTCACTATCCTGACTTGGATGTGTGTTGCCATTTCTTCAGTGTCGCTGGGTCAAAATCTGAAACTCCCTCCCTAACAGCTCTGCAGGCATAATACAGAAAATGGCCTGCAGCAATTCAAAAAGGTAGCTGACTGCCACTTTCTTGAGGCCCCTAGGGCCAGTCAGTAAAAGTGACCCAGCCAAAAAATGCTCATATTTTTTGAATATGATATAAAACTCTACATTCCTGGAAAAGGGCAATTCTCTGACCTGTAACCTGTTTGTACCCTTGTACAATTTATGCAAATGACCCCTAGTTTACTCAAGCATATCTAATTGAAATAACCATTATGTATACAGTCTATTCCTCTTATTAATTTTAACATCCCTACCAGATCACCCCCAAGATCTCTGCATTTCTAAAGTAATCCCAGTTTTTAAAGGTGAACACGAAATGTTTTAAGTAGGTTGCGAAGAGAGGAACAAACTTGATGTTTCAAGTTCGATGCTTATCTTAACATGAAGAGGTGAGATAGAAACAAATGCACAGGTGTGATCTAAATCACAAAAAGAGTGATAGTACCAGACAAAAGTGGGTAGTGAAGAAATAAAAGATGGCTCTACAGATCATAAATGGCTGAGCAACATCATTAAGAACTGTCGTTCAAGTGTGGTTAGGGAATTGTTGAAGACTAGGACAGGTTATTACTTATTTATTTGATGCAAAGGGTCAGAGCAAGAAATTGGATGGACTATATCATGGTTTCTAACAACCATGGTAGAGAGGAGTCCTCAGTTGAGGGTTAAGAAATATGTATCTGAACCACTAGTGTGGAAGTTTGCATCTCCTGAAAAATCAATGGAGAAGGAATAAGTAGGAAAATTGAAAACTCTTTACAAGTAACTGTGGGAGGAAACTTAATAAAGGTGTTTATGTCAATCATAAATCCAAGTACTGTGGATGCTGAAAATCTGAAATGACAACAGTATGTGCTGGTAAAGCTGAGCAGGTCTGGCAGTATCTGTGAAGAAATGAATAATTAAATTTGTTTTGAGTCCAAAATAACTCTCTCTCCTTGAAACATTAGACCTGACGAGTTTTATCTTTTTATTGTAGTTTATGAAGTCAGTGGACTTAGCTGGATATTGGTTTTTATATTCTTGAAATGGATATAAAAATGTAGAGACGGGTCAGTGGAAAGTTGGAGTTGAGTTATTTAACTTAGGGAGGGATGAAAATATGAAGCAAAATTGGCGATTTTTTTTCAGTTCAGGGCAAGAGCAGGAGCTGTAAGAGTATTTACACTGTCATCAATGTATCAGGAATAGAAGTAAGGAAGGGGACCCAAGTAGGACTGAAACAAAGTAAACACTACATCCCGTAAAAAGCACAGGTGTGGCACTATATTAACATTTTTTTTATTTGAAGGAAGGAAGAACAGTTAAAACTGTTTATTTGTTCACTTGTAAACAGTGCTGACCTTTTCCATACATTTAATGATGTGGAGGTGCCAGTGTTGGACTGGGACGGGCAAAGTTAAAAATCAAGCAACACCAGATTGTGCACTTTGGGGAGTCTGTAAAAGCTGCGAGTGTTTGAACCTTTCGGCTTCATTTTTTGGGCTTTGTTCTTGCTATCTGTCCTGCTTTTTCTACTCTGTACTCTGAGAATCAACACCAACATGGTCATTAAACGTACTGCAGCAGGTTGTAGTCCAACAGGTTTAATTGGACGTACAAGCTTTCAGAGTGCTACTCCTTCGTGAGGTAGCTAGTGGAGTAGGATCATAGGACTCAGAATTTATAGCAAAAGATCATTGTGTCATCATATTGCATCAGAGAACAGAGTAGAAAAAGCAGGATAGATAGCAAGAACGAACATCCAAAAAATGAAGGCTGAAGGTTCAAACACTCCCAGCTTTTACAGACTTCCCAAAGTGTACAAACCAGGCATCCCCCTCAGACCCATAGTCTCCCTTGCAGCGACACCAACACACTGGCCAGCCAAAGCGCTACATCGCAGACTGAAACACCTCATCGCGGATTCAACACACACGATCCACTCAGCACGGGAATTCCTCAACAACATCAGAGATACAAAATTCATCGAGGATGAACTTATGGTCTCATTCAACATTACAGCGCTGTTCACCTCTATCAGTATAACACTGGCAAATGAAACACTGGCCGAATTTCTAGACAAACGGACAACACAGACCACCAATGAAGCTAGCAGCAAAGATAATTGTGCTGAAATTAATGGACCAATGCCTTACCACACACTTTGTCTTTAATGACCAAGTGTATGAACAAATTAATAGGATGCCCGTAGGCTCACCCATCTCGGGACTCATTGCCAAAGCAGTAACGCAGAGACTAGAAAGCACAGCCATCTCCCACATTCAGCCCAAACTATAGATCAGATACATGGATGATACCTTCATTATCATTAAACAGACCAAGTTAGAAAGCACATACCATCTTATTAACAGCATATTCACCAGGATCAGGTTCGCCAGAGAAGAGAAGAACAACCAATTCCTCTTCTGAAATGTGCTGGTAGGTCGAACGAACAACAATGAATTCCTTACCAGAGTATATAGCAAGGCTATACACACAGACCAGATTCTCAGCTACAACAGTAACCATCCCAACGTTCACAAACAGAGCTGTATCAAGACTCTGTTTAAATGAGCTATAACACACTGCAACACTGCAGAGCTCAGCAAAAAAGAGGAGGAGCACCTGTGCAAAGTCTATTTTAATAATGGGTACCCTAACAGTTTCATCTGCTGATGTCTAGCAAACAAACAACACCAAGAAAATACTGTGCGCCCCAACACTCTGACCACCCTACCCTATATTAAAAACATTTCAGAACTGACTACTAGACTCCAAAACAAAAGACCCTATTCACACAACATTCAGGGTGAATGTGACATACAAAATACCATGCAGCAACTGTGAGAAACATTACAAAGGACAAATGGGCAGGAGACCCACCACCAGAATACATGAGCATCAGCTTGCAACAAAGCGACATGACCAACTATCCCTCATGTAAACATGTTGTTAATGAAGGACACCAATTCAACTGGGACACTGTTCCAATACCTGGGCATGCAAAACAAAGACAAGCTCAGAGATTTCTGGAGACCTGGTATTCATCCACTGGTTCGAAACAAACATGTTGAAATAGACCCCATCTGCAGACTACCACTGCACAAAACCGGAAATAAAACCACCCGCCTTGACAGACAGAACTGTATAAATTCTGGGCAGATCATAACAACAGCACTTCATCCGGAGACTACACAGCACTGAAGTTATCCCCCAGTCAGGAGGCGAAACATTTGCTGAAAAATCAACCGGCTCGGTAAACCAAACAACAACTTCAAAACACAGTACTGCAAGTTCAGAGGGAGGCAGATTAAAGAATTTGAGATGGCCACTTTTAAGCTAGCAGCTCCCAATAGAAAGATCAAATGAGGAAAAAAAGGCCATTGGGAGGAGTCAAGGAGGAGTGAGAATTCCACAGATGAGACAAAATGTATTCTTTGAGAGGAGAAGGCTCCTTCCCAGAGGTGAAGGCAACAGGAGAACTGCTCAGCATTCTGTTGATTTTGAAAATTGGGTAATTAAGGTGGTTTAAGCCAAGTATGATTCTATTAACCCTCTTCTTGACCATTTCCAAAGCCTGGAAATTCTGCCATGTGAGAGGATGCTGTATTCTAAATGAAGCCTCACCAAACCTAATGACAACATTCGGTTTTGATTGATATTAAATCTTGGAAATAATCCTAGTGCTATATTTACTTTGACTGTTATTTCATAGTATCTTCTGTGCACCTTTCACAGAATTAAGCATCTTCTCTTTCAGTAAACTGTTTGTCTTTCCTGTAAGTAGTGCATAGTTGTACATGTGGGTAGAGCCAATGGCAGTACTACATTTATAGAAGGTAGATACCATTTATATCGATTATGTACAATTTCCCTATTGCTTCATGATCCACTTAAAACGGTTTTCTCTCATCACTTACACGGACCTTATATCATCTGCAAAGTTGGGCACCATTGTACTAATATCAACATTCAGATCATTCTTGAGAATAGTAAATGGCAACATCATGCAGGGAACCTTGTATTGTATTTTAATAAATCTGCATTTAAATTGAGCACTGTAAAATACATACATCAATTAGTGATTTATAATCAAGGACATGAAGCCATATGGGGCCATACCAAAGTTTGAATCTTTTTTTTCCAGTTTACACAATACAGACAGAAAATGTTATTTCATTGTGTGAATAATTCTACCAAGTTCTCAAGTCTTACATTGTCTCTCAGTTCTTATAATATTAGCTTTTAGACATACAGGACCTTTTAAAATTCAGGAATGGAACTCCAAAGTCAGTGTTGTATCAGATGTTCATTCTGAAATTTAGCGATTTGAAAAAATCAGAATTGTTTGAAGGTTTGCCTCGCGTTTGTAATTCTTAAACTTCGGGGACTGAATGGTGTTTGCAAATTACACAGTTACAGAAGACAAATGCATGATTAAATCTAGGACTACCAGCAGAATCTATTTGTAAGAAAAGGATTGTGTGCAGTCTGGGTGTTTTTTTAATGTTAAGAAGGTGCAGAGGTGTACTGTACCTTTAAAAGAGTTAGCAAGCACACAGAATACAATGTAACATTTGGTCCAGCAGCTAGCAGTACTGGGTCGCAATGAGAAACAACAAAAAAATTCAAATTTGGCCAATCAGTTTAAATTATACCCCAAGATACTAAAGTCACATCGTTTGAATTTGGTATTTTGACAATATTAAAACCAATGAAACAATTCCATGCTTTGGGATACCAGAAGGGGAAAAATTGAACAGTTGGCGAACTGCCAAAGACTAACAGATGTAGACTGCTAGTAAGAACACTCTGAGAGGTACCTGTCTGGAGAAGGGGTTTGCACAGGAGAAAAGATCGACATCGACCTGAAGAGCAAATCTACAGAGGAAGATACCAAGAGAAGATTCAACAGATGGCTGGTTTTAAAATTTGAATTTTTCAGTCAATCTTAATCGGGGGCGTGGAGTGGGGGGGTGGAAATTGGACTGGTATTGTAGACGGGAAGGTAAAAGATAGGTTTAGATAAATGAGTTGTAATTAGTTGTTGGTTAATTATTCTCTGTTATACTTTAAAAAAATTCAAGTTTTTAATTTTTACTTTAAATAGTGACTTTTGGGATAGTTCTTTGCCTTTTGAATTTTAACAGATTACAGCATGGGTTAAATCATTTGTGTTGCAAGTTTAAATTGGAGGGCAGGGGGGCTTTACCCCATGTTGTGACAGTTAAATTTTATGGTAAATAAAACACCTTAAGTTTCATGAATGGGAAAGAGGGTGGTAATTTAACAGGTTGCATTTTATATTTTAAATCTGTATACCATACAGAAAATAGTATGTGGAAAGCACTAATATAGGCATATATTTCACATAGTTCAGTGTAACAATAACTGTTTTTAGCAGAAATCTTTAAACATCTGCGTTTTTCACTGTTTTTCAATTTTTACTTTATTTGTATGCTCCAGATGTTGGAAGTGTATGACTGGCCACACATTCTAAATCTTTTGAGACATCTTTCAGGTCTTCTAAGCTCTCGGGTCAAAAATATATAATTGATGAGATCTCAGATTTTCTGACATCCGCTCTGAGTCCATCATGTCCTTTTTCTTGACATTCCTCCTGCAGCTGACTACTTCAGCCAGGTTGCCCAAAAATATACTGTCCCTCCAAAATGCAATGGCATCACGGAGACAAAATGACATCGATATTGAAGCTTCATTGTGTACACCAAGTTTAAAATTCAAAAACTAAATTAGTTCTGGATCATCTTTTTCAATGTCTGTGCATTATAGACACAATAAACAAAACATTCTAATTGTTTTGCATTCCTAAATATATTTTAGTTATGAGAAAGAACTTATGAATCTTGAAAAGCAACTTCAGAACATAACCTGTTTAAAGGCTGTGCAGCATTTTTTATGTCTCTTGACAATGCAATATGCCTATTTCACTTGGATTAAACTTAATAGATAATAACAGCAGTAATTTGTTTTGGAGTAAATCTGTGTTATTTGGGGACTCGAACAACAATTTTGATTGTGTTGTTAAAGAAATAATTTACTATTTATTCCAGATAATTCCCAGCATAGAATAAGTAAAGTAATGGAATAAAATTAAAAAATATTTTTCCAACGTTCATAGCAGAATCATGCTTGTTCTATATGATTTAATGCCCAGTTCGGGTAGGATCCCTTTATTAACCACTTGAGGCACAATTCCTTTCCGTGTGTGTGGTTCTCTGAGTAGTTTTATTCATTTGTAAACTTATAAATTAAATGGTTTGACGGTTCCAACTAACCTAGGCTATTTTTTCCTAGGTCCTTTGTTGTATCATTTTGAGAATATGGCAAATGAAAAATCAATAGAACTAAGCTATGAAGACATCAGGCACTGCATACTTCAGTTTGGGTTCAAAATTGAGGTAAGGTCGTGAACATTATTAGAAGTGGAAAAGATTCTTAATATGGAACAAGCATAACCCCTATTAATGATCAATCCACATACTCAGTTTCTCACTATTTAATTTATTCTTTTTAAGGTGTCCTCCACATGCAATAGTGGAGAACTGTGGCAAAGCATGTTCTTGGCTCAACTATGAACATTTATTATGATATAGATATTCATTGCTACGCATTTGAGTTTCCTTCTGCTTGGACACTGCTGGATCTGCTGCGCTTTTCCAACACCACACACTCGACTCTGATCTCCAGCATCTGCAGTCTTCGCCTTGTCCTACACATTTGCATTGCCACATTCAATGAAACCTGAAGAAATGTCACTACTTTAGTTTCCCTCGTGAAAAGGTTTGGGGGCCACTTAGCTCAACTGATTTAATAACTAGTATGTGGTTCGGAATAACCAAATAATAAAGGTTTGATTGTGATTTCAGCTGATGGAAATCTGAGATCTACCTTTTGGCCCTGTCCGAGGGTGGATGGTAAAAGCCAGTCACTATTGATTAAAAACTGCTAAGAAAAATGGCTCAGGTTGAAACATCAGCAGACACTGAACTAAGAATCTGTTTTTAGGCAGAGCTCTCATAGAATGGATGCAATAAGGTTGTAATCTTTGTAGTTAAATTGGAGCAAAGCCACTCTCGGGATGTTTGCTACATTGTGTTGTCACATAGACTTTCACAGTTAACTTGTATATTGTTTGTAATCCAATGTTGAGTTCCCAGTACTAAATCTGTAAGCAAAGATTATTAGAAATTATGCTACCCAATGTGTATTCATTAGATTAACTGGCAAATCTGTCACTCATGAGCTTGGGGACATGATTGAGTGCAATATCCTCAGATATGCCCAAAAAAAACATTCAAAGTCTGTGAAGTCTGTTGTATTGGCAGCCTTTTGAATTTAATGGACATTTATTTAAATTCAAGAGTTTCTGGTAACTTGTTATATGTCTTTGCAATATCAGTGAGTCTTAAAAGAACTTTGAAGAAATCTGTCATTGAAATAATTCAGCATAAAAGTTGCAAATTAAAAATTGCATCACAGACTTCAAATTTCACATTACCTGTCCAGCATGATTATGCCTGTAGCCAGAGGCCAAAATAAAAGGTCAGAATTTCTTTCATTGCTTTCTTTCGAGCCATTTCAGAAGATCATGGCTGATTTGTTTGTCAACTTCACAGTCCCATCTACTCCTAATAATCTTTCCCTCACTTGCTTACTAAGAATCTCTCCAGCTACGCTATAAAAAAGTTGAAAGACTCTGCTTCTGAGAAAGTTCCAAAGACTCATGACTTCCTGGGATTTTTTATTCCCTTCATCCCATTAAATAATCGACCCCCATTTTCAAATAGTGATTCATAGTTACAGGTTCTTCCTCAAGAGGGAGCATCCTTTCCACACCCAAACTGACAGGAGTTTGTATGCCTCATTCAAGTCTGCTTTTCTTCCATCTTTTAGTACCCTGGAATTCACTCTATATGGCCAAACATCCTTGTATTTCATCTTTTATAACATTCATCCTTATGCTTAGGCATATAGGAAATTTTATGAAGAGATTAGCACTATAGGCATGCACAATTTCTGTACTAACCTTGATATTTCCTGCATCTCGTCTTATGACTCAATCTCTTTTTTTAACTCCAGTAATGTATTAGTAGAGGAAAACAAAATAAAATTTAACAAAAAAATGGATAAAAGAGGAAGCTAAAATACTGAGGAGCAGTTATAACAAATACAAAATACACAGTCAGAAATAGTAAGCGATATATTGGGATAAATTAATATATATTTAAAAAATTAATAGCCACAAACAGCACACAACAGGACACATTAACTTGTGTAAATAATTGGCTTACTACCTTTAGGAAACTAATCTATGAAAAGATGCATATAAGGTCATAGGAAAAGAACGCAAAATTCAGCTTTACTGCAGAAAAAGTAGATGGTAAATTCTCTGTTTTCTTTCCTTTTTTTACATGTTTTTGCACTCCACCTTGAGAGATTTTTTATAATATTACATTCAAAAATAATTAAGATCTCTGATTAAAATCAATCTGCTCTTTTCTCTTGTAGGTGGAAAAGAACTCTGTTCCATCAACATACACAGAAAATGACCAATCTATGTTAAAGTATCTTTATGATTGTGTCTTCTTTGTAGCCAGAAAACCTTTACATTCGCCATCTCTTAATGGTTTTCCACCAGTAAACAGTTGAGAAAGGGAATGTTGACTTTTCCTGTGATAACAAGACTGCAGAATATAAAACCGAGAAAGAAGAGGAGTTAAGTTAGAGGTCTGGACAATCTGAATGATTCCAGAGACCGTCGTACTCTAATCGTGCCTTTTTCTTTTTAAATCGACTTCAGGAATTCCAAACTATCTCAGCAGTTTCATTTTGGGCGTCTAGAAATGTGCAATGAAATAAAGAGTTATCCATATAATCAGCAAAACGAGCAAAGTTAGAGAAGAACGAAAAGAAAATCTAATGTCTAACGTTAATTTGCTAACTGTTGCTGTTAGCAAGGTGTCCTTTGTATGCACAGTATTCCAGACTGTTTTATCAAGATATGAATGAACATGCAGTAACTTACTTCCCACTGTCTATCAAGCCAATTCGTTTCCTCCATTCCATAATTTTCAGAATATTTAATGAGGTTCCCTCCTCCCCATAGCCCACATGCTAACACAGGCACACTTACTCCACCTTGGCAAAGTGGATAACTTTCTTGAACCATCTCTACATCTTATCATCTTTGATATTGGAATATTAATGAATGGTTGCAGTTCTCAGTGGGCTTTGAGTTTGTTGAATGTGTGAAACTCTTTTAGCTAGGTACCTTTGCAGTTACAACTGATGACGTTTTTTCCACTTGAAGTATGAATGGTGTAAAAGGGGAAGTGACTGCATTTTGAATTAGGTCGTAGGAATTCATTTTTTGCTGTGGTTTGACTAAAAACAACTTTGTCACTCTGTCATTGTACAATGTTGACAATATGGCATTTGAATTGATGACTGACTCAATGTTAGCATTCTTTCATGCTCCTTGGCTTTGTGCTTACTGTGATTTAAAACTCGTTAGCTGCCATTATTCTAATGGAAGCAACTTGTCAGTTTACCTATAATTAATTTACATGTTCAATGTTGTTTCCTGTATAGAATCATTTTTAAAAGTCCATTGATAATGAAATGAATGATGTACGTATCCAGTTTGTCTTTGTTTGAAAAATGACTTGGTCTCTTTAACATTTGGCTTTGCATCGTGCCAAAACAAACACCAAGTATTCGTACATACGTTCTTCATTCATTGATTCAGTCATATTTATGTACATTAATTGTACTTGGCAATGTTTGACAGAAAAGGCTTTGTATGAGGCCATGCCAATCATGCAATTTGATTGCAAGCACCTGACCATTATAATGGTACACAGAATGAACCCATCCTCACCAGATCATATTGATAGAAACACACAGGCTGGAGGGTATTTCAAAACCATAAAGATATTTTAGGATTAGGTTAATAGCTCAAGCTTTTCACCTTAATGCTGTCATGAAACCCATTGCTGTCTATGTGTTATCCAAGTCCTAAGTATCAAATCTCAATTTGACGTTACAGGTGGTATTTCACAGACATGTAACAGTAAAACAAAAGTGCCATTTAAACTACTTTGTTCATATGTTGCAGTACAGTTTTAAAAAGTCCCACATTATGACAGGTTATAACAGGATATTCTTGTTGATAGTATATTATGAATAAGAGTAGATATCATCACTACTGTGTATGTTCTGCTGACTCAGGGAATTCCAAGTTGAGTACAGTTTAAGAGCAATTGTTGGTGATTGGGCACTTTGTGTACAGTGTGCAGGAATTTTCCCAATAACTTTAACGAAAAGGTCTTGCACCCGTAATTACCATGCCTGTAATACAAGGCTTTTTATATTGTCAAATGCATTTTAAGTGGCATTGGTTTACTATATTTGGCCCTTAAGAATGTTGACTGAAATAAGACAAAATTGAACTTCCAAGAAAATGTCAACTTAAAGATTTCCACAAGATTATCCTGATGTTCTATTACTTCACCAGAAACTTAACTGGATCCATCGAGACAATTTATTATAAATTCAACCATATATCTGAAAACACACTGAAAACAAAAGTCTTAAGATTGAAGAGAAAACAAGTACAGATGTAATCTGTTGATCTGGAATGTTTGCAGTAGTTATAACTGCATTTTTATTGATAGGTACAAGTCTTTGACGTTTGCTATTTTAATCAGGGATCCTGAAGATTAACAATTCTGAAGTGAAACAACATTATTGGTTATCTTTATGATGTTCAATTAAATCAACATACCTTTTAATTAACCAAAGTTTTTCTAAATATTCTGGGAGGTTTTTTGGTCATTTATTTGTGGGAAGTGATCCTAAATTTGGATGTAAAACTGTTAATCATTACCTTTGTTTTTTATTACACTAGAAAAATGTACAAACCATATTGGAGATTTATTTTATACTCAGCATGCATTGTGCTTAGTGAAAAGTGATAAATGTTTAAAAAAGTTTGATATTAGAACGATCAGATAAAAGAAAAATATTGCGGATACTGGCGATCTGAAATACAAATTGCTGGAGAGACTCATCAGGTCTGGCAGTGTCAGTGGAGAGAAAAGCAGAGTTAATACTTTAAGTCAAATATAACTTCAGAATGAAGAGTCATGCTGAATTCAAAATTTAATTTTGTTTCTCTCTTCACTTGCTGCCAGACTTGCTGAGTTTCTCCAGCATTTTCTGTTCTAATATCAGAGCAGTAGTTGTGGACCCATACATCAGTGACTGATTATAAAAGGTATTTATTCAGATTTACTTTGCCTTCCCTCCTGTAATTATTGTATCTTGCTGTAAAGAGAGATTTATTCCTGTTCTAGTTGGTCTGAGCTCAAGCATTGGGCTTCCATGCTGTAGATTGTTTCCCTCAGTTTTTTGCTGCAATCTAAACAGCTAAACCTGAGTCCAGTTGCACAGTGCAGTTTCCTCCTCCTATGAGCTTCTCCCTTATATTTTCTTCTCAAGAGTCTCCCACATTCTTGCTCTGGGAATTATTGTTCCAAGCCTTTAGCCAGCTACTCAAAACTGTATTCAAGTTACATATTTTGATTGTCGTATAACATATCCTTACAGAATAATAATAAACTTAGAGTGTGAGGAATTATGTACATAAGTATAAATTTATTACCATAGTTTGCAAGAACTTCCCAGACTTTCCAAGCCTTTAAAGAGGCTATATTTAAACTTTTTTGTTGGTATTATCAATAGAAAATATTATACATTGTCCCACTAATGTAATTTTCCCAATAAGCCATTTCCATGATATTACTATGTAGAAAGTTTAATTCCGCTATCAGCAGCCACCTTAAACTGATGACATGCAGCCGAATACAATGACACATACAGGTGTATGGCATAAATCCTAAGGAGCAAGACTGAATCTGAATTTGTCCTTTTATATATTAATTGCTGAAATTTTGTAATTATTTAGTTAAATTCTAAATGAATTGCAGCCATTCCTTTCACAAAGATTGTGAAATGTTCTTTAAACAACAAAAAATTGGTCATGACATGATCTCGCACTGTCTGCAATGGCCTGTAGTTACAGAAAGACTTTGCCAATTTTTTAAGGAATTATAGAAATTACATTTGTGTTACAAAAAGTGATGACTTTATGGTTTTCTTGGAGGTGCTATTTAACTAAACTTAAATATGGATTTCTTCCTCTGTCCTCAGCTTCTCAGTATTAATCTGGATTACATTGCTCAAAATTAAGTTAACAAATCTATTACAGTGTTAAACAAAACTTGTAGATGCCTTCTGATTTAATTTGTGCACCTGTCACAATTTTGTTTCATTTTGTTTCAATACAGACTAATGGTTTAAAAATGTTGCATTGTTTAATAATTTATAATAAAGATGGTTACTGTTCTGCCAGTAACGAGACCTGTACTAAAAGATAGTCTGGAGTACGCAAAAATCTGAATATCAATGCAAACATCATAAACCTAGATGCTGGAAATATTCAGCAGGTCCAGCAACCTCCGTAGAGTGAAAACGTTCATCTTTCAGGACAGACCAAAATGTATATAATTGTGTACAGGATTGGGGAGCTCAACATCTATGTTGGCCAGTTCAAGACCTTGCTGAATTTCTTTACTCAATATGCCTGTGTTCTTTGTTAAGGTATAGTCCACACAAATGCACAGCATTAAAGAATACATTCTAGAGTTGGTTTCAATAAGTTTAAAAAAAACGACAATTGACGTCAGTTTAATTTCTTTGAGATCTTACAACCTTTCTTGCATTTTTAATGCCCTGTATTTGACAAGGTTATTTTAAATGTTGTAGAGCCATTGAATCAATTTGCCAGAATCTTAAACATAAAAGAAAACTAATATATTTCATGTCAGAATTGTCCTCTTACTATTAGATTTGCTGAATTGCTCGCCTTTATGAATGTAACGACTGAAGTATAAAATATGGTTTACATTTGCCATTGATGTTTATGATTATTCTATCAGTGCAAGTAGTATTTACTTAGATTTGATGTTAGGCTTGCCAGTATACTACTAAATATTAAACCTATGATCATATGATCTTTTATCACCAGAATAACCTTAGAACGGAAGAACAGAAAATAGACAACGAAGATCATAACATCCTTTTATTTGAGTAATGTGTTTCCAGGAAAAAAAATTGAAAATAATATTCAGTATTATCGTAACTATATATTGTTTTAAAATACTGGGTTTTTTTAAAAAAGGTTATTTTGGCTGTGTTTAGCAAAATATACAAATATTGCACCTGCTTGTTGATGGCTTCCTTTTTTTTGCTCCCAGATCAGTTTTATTTTCCCACAATAAACCCAAAAATCAATATTCGAACCAATATTTGAAAGATATCAGCACAATACAGATACCCAATGAAGTAACTCCATTTCTGTAAAACAGTTTTACTAAATTAATATAATAATGAATTACAATAAAGTATTTTATTATTACTTGGCTGAAGTTGTTTCCTTTGTAATGTACTTTAAACTTAAATCAGTTATCTATTTGATCACATAGTTTTCTCATTTATCCAACGTTACGATGAAAATAACTTCCATCTTTCTACAAAGAAAATTTCCATACAGAGTCCCAACAAAGTTCCTTAGTGCCCCTTTTTTTGAGTGTTTTTTTTTCCCCAGAATGGCATCTGATGATACCCATGCTGGATGCCATTTTGGGAAGAGGTAAGAGCATTAGCTAACAGGTTGGAAGCATTTAGAATAGGCATATTGTGACATAAATCAAGGTTTCATTTGATGAGACTGTCAATTTGAATTTGTGTTCCATTTAGTGACCTATTTGCATTACTATACATGTGACTGCAACTCCAATTGTCTATTCATTAACAGCACCTTGTCTTCACTGTTACTGCCACAATGCAAAAATGAAAGCCATCATAAAATCTAATCCAGATTTGCAAATCAAACTGTCATTTTGAATACAAATCACAGGTTATTTTCCTTAGTACATCTCTTCCAGATGTTTGTGTCTTAGTTCCTCGGTATCTCCAGCATAACTTGTAAAAAGTGGCTAATTGTCATTGGAGAGTTTGTAGGGGTTTTGCAAAGCAATCGTGAGCAACACTGCCCTGAGAGGAGTTGGCTTCAGACTCTCTATTAATGCATGGTTGGCTGGGTGATGGGCAACAAGTGCACTGGCCAACTGGCAATGGTGGAAACGTGAATGCTGCCTTTTTGAAATAGGGCAGTAAGTTTGTGCTCATCAAAACCATTGTAATTCCCCTATTTGAGGACTGCTTACTTAACTGTTCTGGAACCCTGCAAGCCATGCATGCTGACCCGTACTTACATGCACAGCTACAATGAAAAGCGTAGCAATGTGGTTTTGTGTGGCACAGCTGAGCTAACATGACATTGATCGGAGATCCACGGCAACACCCAGATGTTGAGTGTTCTCAACTCGTGTTGCAATAGCACATGAGACATTGACAATCAGATTAGATTAGATTAAATTAGATTACATTACAGTGTGGAAACAGGCCCTTCGGCCCAACAAGTCCACACCGACCCGCCGAAGCGCAACCCACCCATACCCCTACATTTACCCCTTACCTAACACTACGGGCAATTTAGCATGGCCAATTCACCTGACCTGCACATCTTTGGACTGTGGGAGGAAACCGGAGCACCCGGAGGAAGCCCACGCAGACACGGGGAGAATGTACAAACTCCACACAGTCGCTTGAGGCGGGAATTGAACCCCAGGTCTCTGGCGCTGTGAGGCAGCAGTGCTAACCACTGTGCCACCGTGCCACCCACAAAATCAGATCCTGTATTATGCCAAATTTTTTCTGAAAAAAAAATTGACTACAACAATAATGAGGGAAAAGTTAGGAGAAGAGAAAGCAAACCAGCTTTATAAACACAGTAAGTTTCTACAAATAGTCTTTTTAAAAAGTTATCAAAATATTAGTTTTATATAAAAAAAATAAACTGCAGAATTAGTAATGGAGAAAGAAGGGAAACCAAATGCACTATAGAGGATATAAGTAACATTTCAGAAGCAGCAATAAATCAGGAAATGGAGGATCTCTGGAAAATTGCAATCACCTGAAAAGTAGTACTGAATAAAATGTGGGTGCTGCAAGCTAACAAGTGCCCAGGTCCTAATGGACTTCATCCTCGGGTCTTAAAAGAAGTGGCAAGTGAGATAGTTAATGTACCGGTTTTAATTTTCCAAACTCCCTTGATTCGGGGACGGCCCCATTAGAAGAAAAAATCGTGAATGTACCACTTTTATTTAGAAAAGGGGAGGCACAGAGCAGGAAGCTACAAGGCAGTTAGCCTAACATATAATGAAAATGTTAGAAACTGTTATTAAGTAAGTTATAGCCAGGCACTTGACTAAGTTCAACATTAACAAAGTAGAATTTACATGGTTTTGAAAGAGAAGTAATGTTTGACCAATTTATTGGAGTTCTTTGAGAAAATAAGATATGCTATGGATAAACAGGAACCATTGGGTGTGCTGTATTTAGATTTCCAGAAGATAAGGTGCTAAATCAAAGGTTAGTGCAGAAAATAAAATCTCATGGTTTGGAAGCACCAGATTGTCAAGAAGGAGTGTTGGGACCTCAACTGTTTAAAGTTTATGTAAATAAATTAAAGGAAGGGAAGGAAGGTATGGTTGTCAAATTTGCTGGTGACACAAATACAGGTAGGGAAGCAATTTTTAAAGACAACATAAGGAGGTAGCAAAAAGATATAAATAGGTTAAGTGAGTAGGCACAGATTTAGGAAATTGTGAAATTGTTCATTTTGGAAGAAGAATGAAAACATATTACCTAAACGTTGAGCGATTGCAGAACTCGCAAATACAGAGGGATCTGGGAATCCTTTTGTATAAGTGATGCAACATTAGGATGCAGGTACAGCAATTAATTTGGAAATCTGATAGTTTGTTATTTATTGCAAGGGGAACTGAATACCAAAGGAGGGAAGTAATGCTTCAGTTATACTGAGCGCTGGTGGAAGTGTATCTGGTGTGCTTGCATGGTATTGATTTTGTTACTTATGCAAGGGAGCAAATGCATTCGAGGCAACTCAGAAGGGTTACCAGAATAATAGCTAGTGTGCTTCCAATTAAACCTGTTGGACTATAACCTGATGTTGTGTGATTTTTAACTTTGAACATCCTTGGGGTTACCTTTGACCAGAAACTCAACTGGACTCATCACAAGAGCAGGTCAAAGGCTTGGAATTCTATGGCAAGTAACTCACATCTTGACTCCCCGAAGCCTGTTCACCATCAAGGCACAAGTCAAGAGTGTGTTGGAATACTCCCCACTTGCCTGGATGTGTGAAGCTCCAAAGATACTCAAGAAGCTTGACACCATCTCGGACAAAGCAATCAATTTAACTGGCGTCACATCCACAAAGATCCACTCCTTGCAACACCAACACTCAGCAGCAGTGGTATATACTACCTACATGATGCACTGCAGAAATTCACCGAAGATCCTTAGGCAGCACCTTCCAAACCCACAATCACTTCTACCTAGATGGAAAAGGGCAGCATAGGAACATAAGCACCTGCAAGTTGCCCTCCAAACCACTTACAACCTTGACTTGGAAACATATCACTAGTCCTTCACAATTCCTAGATCAAAGTCCTGGCATTTCCTCCCTTAATACGTTATAAGTCAACCTACAGCACTATAGCAGTTCAAGAAGGCAGTTCACCACCACCTTCTGAAGGACAACTAGGACGGGCTTATAAATGCTAGGCAACCAGCGATGTCCATGAGTAAATAAAAAAGTGACTTTCTTCGGATCCAAGTTGTGGAAATGGGTATTGGGTCCTAGTTAACCCTACTTCTTCATGGGATACAACCCCCACCCCAGACAGACACACACACAGACAGACAAAGACCCATATGCACACATATATTTTGTGGGGTGAATTTTTTGGTACTTTCAGAGTTACATTGCACTTTGCTCAAAAACCACATACATTCATGTAGAACTCTGAGCTCAAAAACTGCATGAATTTATATAAAATTCTGTTATCTCACTTTTTAGATTGGAATCAATCTAAACATCAGGTCATAGACAGAGAACACAGGGGGCTAACAGCTTCAACATATTGTCTAGCTATCACCATTGTTAACAGCTAACCCAAGAATGCAACTTTAAAAAAAAGGGTTTTGTGATTTACACATGAAAGAAGTGAAATTATCACTGTATTCTAACAGATGAAAGGCTTAACAGACAATCAATTCTTCAATGTATAATTTCAGTTACATCACACTTCAAATTTTTGCTATAAATTCTGTGTTACGATTGAGCCCTCCACAATCACCTGATGAAGGAGCGTCACTCCGAAAGCTAGTGTGCTTCCAATTAAACCTGTTGGACTATAACCTGGTGTTGTGTGATTTTTAACTTTGTACACCCCAGTCCAACACGGCATCTCCCAAGGATGTTGATAGTGAAGTGTTCAATGATGGTATTACCATTAAATGTCAACAGGTGGTGGTTATATTGCCTCCTATTGGTGATGGTCATTGACTGGTATTTGTGTGGCATGAACATTACTTGACACTTATCAGCCCGAGTATGGATATTGTCCAGATTTTCTTGCATTTTAACATGAACTGCTTCAATGTATGACGTGTTGCAAATAGTGCTGAACATTGTGCATTCATAGGCAAAGGACCCCTCTTGTGATGGAGAGAAGGTAATTGATAAAGCAGTTGAAGATGTTTGGGCCCAGACACTACTCTGAGGAATGCCTGCAGAGACATCCTCGACCTGTGATGACTGACATCAAACAATCACAACTATCTTCCTGCCAGGTATTACTCCAACCAGCGGAAAGCTTTCCCCTGATACCTATGATTTTTGTTTTGAATCAGATTTGAGTGAATCAAATTTGCCAAAGACTGATATCTGTGATGCTGGGAACTACTGGAAGAGGCAGAGGTGAATCATCCACTTTGCACTTTTGGCTGAAGATTGTTTCAAATGCTTCAGGAATACCTTTTGCACTAATGTATTGCTTTTCCATCTTTGAGACTGAGGATATTTACGAAGCCACCTCCTCCTGTGAGTTGTTTAATTGTCCAACACCTTTCAGGACTAGTTGTGGCAGGATTGCAGAGCTTAGATTTGATTTGTTAGTTGTGGGATTGCTTAGATCTGTCTATCACTTGCTGCTTATGCTGTTTGGCAAGCATGTGGACCTGTTTGGTAGCTTCACCAAATTAATACCTCATTTTTAGGTACGCCTGGTACTGTTCCTGGTATGCTTTCCTGCTCTGTCCATTGAACCAAGGTTTTCCCCTGGCTTGATGATAATGGTTGCATGGGGATTTGCTATTTGGAAATGTCAACTTGGTGAAGCTACCATACAGCATAAGCAGCAAGTGATAGACAGATCTAAGTAATTTGTCAGGCCAGAGGTTACAGATTGTGGATGTAGGTTTGCTCGCTGAACTGGAAGGTGAAAAACGAACCCTCCAGCTCAGCAAGCAAACCTACATCCAGAATCTCAACCCGAGCTACAGATTTTCTCAAAACTCATTACAGATTGTGTTGGAGTACAATTCTGCTGCTGTTGATGGCCCACAGCATCTCATGGATGCTCAAGCTTGAGTTGCTAGATCTATTGAGCACAGTGTTGTTTCCACACAACACGATGGAGGGTATTCTCAATGTGAAGGTGAGGCTTTGTCTCCACAAGGACTGTACAGTGGTCACTCTTACTGATAATGTCATGGGCCAGCAGATTTAAAGGTGAGGTCAAGTATGTTTTTCCTTCTAGTTGGTTCCCTCACCACCTGCCATAGACCCAGTATAGCAGCTATGTCCCTTAGGACTTGACCAATTCAATCAGTAGTGCTGCTGCTGAGTTTCTCTTCGGGGTATATGTTGAAATCCCCCACCCAGAGTACATTCATCATCATTAGTGCTGCTTTCCTCTCTCATCTGGAATTGGCAAAATTGATAAAAAGTGCAATTTCATTGGGTCTATCTCTGACTCCTCCCTGCCATTCCTTGATATGTCTGTTTCCATTTGAAGCGATAGACTGGTCAGCAATATCTACTACAAATCCACCAACTCCCACAGTTACCTAGACTATACATTTTCACTGCTTCCTGTTAAAGTTCTATTCCATTCTCCCAGTTCCTCTGTCTCAGTTGCATTTACTCTGATGATGTCAACTTCCAACGGGGGACTTTAGAAATATCCACATTTTAACTCAACCAAAGATTTCTCACCATCACTGTTAACAGGGTCTTTAAAAATGCTTGATCCATTACCTGCACTCCCATCTCACCCCTTCTTCTCCTGCACAACAACAATAAGGCCTCCTTGGTCCTCACTTTCCACCCCACCAACCTCCACAACTAAAGGATTGTAAGTCATGATTTCTGCCACCTCCTACAGGATGCCACCACCAGATACATATTCCCCTCCTCTCTCTTGTCGGTATTTTGCAGAGTCTATTCCCTTATGAACATCCTAGTTCCATCCTCCATTTCCAACATCTCCCCAGATGCCCTTGGCACCTTCCCATTCAGTTGGACATGAGCCTTTTTACCTCCTCCCTCCTCACAAGCCACGGCCCCAGACACACCTTCCAGGTGAAGCAACAGTTTACTAGGACTTCACTCAATCAGTCCACTGTATTCACGGTTCACAAGGTAGATTCATCTACATTAAGGAGATGAAATGCAGACTGGGTAACTACTTTGTAGAATATCACGTTCTGTCTGTAGAAATGATCCCAGGCTTCCAGTTGCCTCCCCTTCAACACACAGCTGTATTCCCATGCCACAATTTCTATCTTCTGTCCTGCTCCAGCCTGCTATTGTGCTTCAGGGAAGCTCAACATAAGCTGGAAGAAGAACACCTCATTTTCAATCTTGCTGCCCTACAGTCTTCACGAGTCAGTATTGAATTTAACAATTTTAGAGCTTGACCACCTCCTTCCATGTCTATTACCTACTCTCACATCCAGGTCCTGTTTTGAAATGTGTTATTTTCAGTACAGATAACATGTTTTCAACTACACATCATTCCACTATCACCCATCTAGCTTCTCTTCTTTCCTGGCTTACTATCAATACCCCTTTGTCTGCCCATCAATTTCCTCCCTCTTTCTTGGCTCCCTCTCCACCCATCCATGCACCCCTCCATCCCACCTCCACACACACACACACCATCATCAGGTACAATACCACTTTTTCATTGCTGCTATCAGTTCTGAAGAATGGTCACTACACTCAAGATTTTCTCCCTCTATTCGCAAATGCTGCCAGGCCTGCTGAGTTTCTCCAGCAATTTCTGTTTTGGTTTGAACATAATTTGGAGATAAGACTGAAAACAATGGCTTCAATCTGCCCATTTTATATTTGGAAGAAGTTTCTGCAAGTAATGGATTACAGATAAACAACTTGACAGACGAATCAAAATAGGTGGTAATGAAATAGAACTGAGGTCTATAATTGTCACTTTATGATCTCGCAGAATTAATCTCAAATTTAACAAATTCATATGCTAACCCCTCCACCCTTTTGGTTTGGCAACTGCTGATGACGATTTTGCCTTCCCATAATACCTCTCTTGGACCTATCTTTTCTTCTTTTACTTCTCCCATAACTGTCCCTATTTGCTTTTCATTATCATCCCTTTGTCATTTAATCTCACCTGCCTTCCAGGCAGAGGTGAGTACTGCAAATGCTGGAGATTAGAGTCAAGATTAGAGTGGTGCTGGAAAGGCACAGCAGGTCAGTAAGGATCTGAGGAGCAGGAAAATCAACGTCTTTGGCAAAAGCCCTTCATCAGGAACCTGATG
This sequence comes from Chiloscyllium plagiosum, assembly GCF_004010195.1. Lineage (NCBI taxonomy): Eukaryota > Metazoa > Chordata > Chondrichthyes > Orectolobiformes > Hemiscylliidae > Chiloscyllium > Chiloscyllium plagiosum. The sequence goes on along the minus strand of NC_057711.1, from coordinate 75,766,732 downwards.
GAGGGCTTTTGCCCGAAACGTCGATTTTCCTGCTCCTTGGATGCTGCCTGATTTGCTGTGCTTTTCCAGCACCACTCTAATTTCACCTGCCTCCCAGCCTATCCCAGATGTTCCCTTTGTCTTTTTATCCTCTCCTTTCCCAAGCAGGAGGCATTGACTGTCAACAAGGAAATAGAACCCTGTTTTTTTTATTCAGAAGAATGGAGTCAACTTGGCCTTCACAGCTCAGATAGGGGCTTCTCGGTTTCATTCAGTAAGTCCAACTTACTACAGGAGGATGTCTCTTGAATGTCTGTTTTAATTATTCCTTTTAGGAGATACTGGGTTGCCCCAGTCTCATCAAACAATGAATGATCTCAAGAAAATGAAATGTTTTGGGATACAGCTAGTAAAATCCAAATCATAAAATGATGCCAACAATTATTAGAAGAGACACACAGTGAATGCTGTGAAATTCTGCAGATGAGTGAACTTTGTTTTTCTCTCTACAGATGCTGCCAGACCGGCTAAGTTTCTCCAGCATTCTCTGTGTTTGACACACATTCCTGTTGTCCCACTATGTATTTTGTTCTACTCCTATTGGAAGATAATAGTAAATAGGAGGTATAATTTAAAAAGGAGTGCTGAAGCAAAGGCACTTGGATATTCAGACACAGATCATTGAAGGTGGCAGTGAGGATCTAAAATTTGAATTTAGGCAACAAAAATATGTAGATTTTTATTATAACAAAATGGTTTCTCGATTTAAAAGAATACTAAAAAATGGCCTGTGAACCATGCTGCTGATTTGCAGAATTAAGTTGCAGTTCAAAGATAAGAATTTTCAAAAGCTGAATACTGACATTAATTGACCATTTGAACTAACCTTGAACCAGTACATGGCATGACAATTTATATAAATAAGATATTTTTTAGCATAGAATACCATTAGATTAGCCTGTCTTCAATCATGCCACCTTATTACGGTTGATTGGACCTTTCTTGTAATTAAGACTTATTATTTCTTTAAAAACATATAAATAATGTATAATTTTCAAATGTAGTTGCACAACTTCACCACAGAACACAGAAGCTTCAATCTCTGTGTTGCTGGATAGAATTGTGTCAAGGTACCTTAATTCAATAAACTAATGACCCTTGCTTTTTGAATAGACCACATTTGTTGATTCTTTTCACCGATCTCGAACCAAGAAGCCCCTCTTGAGGGGTCTAGATCTTCAGCAGGACAGGTAGAGCACATATGGTTTTATTAAAAGATGCATGGAGTACAAGAGGAAGGTGATGTTCAAACTTTAGAAGACACTTGTTAGATCTCAGATGGACTATGTGTACAGTTGTGGGCACCACATTCTTACAAAGATAATTCGTTGGAGGAAGTGCAGAATCAATTCATAAGAACAGTTCCAAGAGGATAGTTACCCTCTTAAATTGTGAAAAGAGTGTGAAGTTTCCAGTGCAGTGACCTTTCTTTAGAACTAATAGCAGCAAGGAAAAAGTGGTATTTATGCTAAAGATGAGGGAGGGAGGGAGTGGATAGGTGGAGACGGAGCCCAGTGAGAGGGAGAAAAATGATGGACAGACAAAGGGATATTGATAGTAAGCCAGGAAAGAGGAAAAGCTAGATGAGTGATAATGGAGTGATGTGTCTTTGTACTGAAAATTATCTTCAGTTATGAGGATAGGTTAAAGAAATGGGAACAATAGTCCTTGGACAGAAAAAGGCTCAGAGGAGATTTGACAAGAGGTTTGCAAAATCATGAGCTGGTTAGATTGAGTAAATTTAATTCCTGCTTGTAAAAAGAGGGCATAGAATTAAATTGATGTGTGAACAAACCAAAGGTGATGTGAGGAAAAAACATTATTCAGACAATGAGTAGTTAGGGTATAGAATGCACTGCTTGTAAATGTAATAGAAGCAGGTTCAACAGAGGCATTCAAGTGAGTAGGGGATGATGATTTTAATAGAAATGGTGATCGTGGATTGGGGAAAAGGCAGGAGATTGATGCTAAGTAATTGAACTGGTGCAGGCATGATGGGCCAAGTTGCCTCCTGCTACAATGTAACAAACCTGTGATCTTTCTGCAGAGCCACCCGGACCAGAGCAAAGCCAGTTAAGGGAGGCTATAGTCACAAGCTCGCTTTATTGTGGCAGGGGTAGTGTCCCTACCTCTGAGCCAGGAGGCCCTGTTTCAATTCCCACCTGCTCTCGAGGTGTGTAATAACATCTCTCAACAGGTTGATTAGAAAATACCTCGTCCTTTTAAAAAAAAACTAGACCAACGCCGAACCACTTCCTCAGTCAGTGTTTGAACCCTTTGACATTTGCTTTTCTGCTGTGGTGCGGTTTGAGCCTCCCGCCTCTGGAGGGCGGTACTAAGACGCGTGTTGAGTTTTATTTGTTGTGCGGTGCCTGGCGGAGCCTGCTCTTGTGCAGCAGGAGGCGGGGATTGAACTCGGCGCCTGCACCAGGACGGCACCCGAGACTCGGAACGGCTGATGTCGAAGAGGAAAGCGGAGGAGACCCTGTGTTGCCGGCCCGGCAAGCGTTTCGTTTCCCTGCCGCTGGACCGCAAGCGGAGCGTCAGGCCGCCGGCGCCGAGTGCACAGGCAAGCGCCAAGAGGAAGCTGCAGCAGGAGCCGCTGCAGGAGCCGGAGTGCAAGAGGCCCGGGAGCGCGCGGCCCGGGCACGCGGATGGCGGCAGCACGGTCGGAGCGCGGCACGAGGCCGGTGCCGGGGACGGCGACCGCGGGAGCGCGAGCGGCGGTGCAGGAGAGTGGCCCGCTCGCGCCTCCCGCCTGAGCGGGGCTGCCCAGGTAAAGGCAGCAATCACAGGGGCGGCTGTGAGCTGCTCCACTCAAACATTCCCTTACACAGAGAGTGAGTGAGTGAGAGAGAGACACCTTCCAAGCACTGCACTGTCCACGCCACCGCGGGTCTTTAGGTACCTCTGCATCCAGCCAGAGAGTTGTTATTAAAAAAGAGAACGTATGCCCCGTCCCCGTCCCCTTTTGTAAGGGGAATTGCAAATACTCTGCCAAAAGCTTTTCAAGAAACATAGCCAGACCATGTTTCCTCACTGGGCGACCATGAGTTACTTGTGAACTATAAATGGAGGGATACTTCTCTGACCGCATGACCCTGAATATTCTTCATGCTCACAATACCATCAAGCAAAGGGACACAAATTTGTTCATTGAAGTGTGCAGGAGGGAATGAGTCTTGAAAAACGAAATGCGAGGCCACTGTAGTGAGAGACACAAAAACTGCAGATGCCGAAATCCCAGGTCAGTGACACCCACCTCCTGTGACTTAATTATAAAGAAAGCTTCTCAACCAAGACCTAACTGCTGAGACGTTGAACTCTGGAATTAACCTTCTAAAACATATGTACCCCTCTCTCCCTTAAAATCTGTCTTAGTTATCAAATGTTTAATGATTTGTCCTAATATTTCCTTACCTGACTCTCAAATTTTGCTTAATAACACTTCTGTAAAGTTCTTTGTGGTTAAGGTACTGTGTTAATGTAGTTTACAGATATTCACATTTCCAAATGAATTTTGACCTTACAAGGGTGGCACAGTGTCTCGGTGGTTAGCACTGCTGCCTTACAGCTCCAGGGAGCTGGGTTCAAATCTACTCTTGAGTGACTATCGATATGGAGTTTGCATGTTTTCCCTGTGTCTGGGTGGAATTCCTTTGGATGGTCTGATTTCTTTCCACTGCCCAAAAATGTGCAGGTTAGGTGATTAGACCAGGTTAGACCATGTGCCTGTAGTGTCTGGGAATGCGCAGACTAGGTGGATTAGCTGTGGGAAATGCAGGGTTACAGGGATGGGTAGGATGCTCTTTGGAGGGTCAGTGTAGACTCAGTGGGCTGAATGGCCTGCTTCCACAGTGTAGGGATTCTATGATTTGAATGAATTATGATTTATACACATTCACTGAAACTGTTTTAAAAATTTTTTTTTATTATTTCCCTTCTAGAATGCACCTGGGGATGAAGTTTCTTGTCAATACAACTCTTTTCAGTTTTGGAGAGTTCAGTTGCCTCCTGTTGACTTGACTGAGATTGAAGATTTTAGACAGCCGAAGATAATTGAAGAAATGAATTGTGAAGATCCAGATGAGTCAGCAGAAATAGAGATGGAGCTGCACATCTGAGATTATCATAAGAAAATGTAAACAAAATTATGTTTGCATATTTTGAAATAATTAATAAGGCTAGAAGTTATCCTGGAAAGGGTGTGTTGGGGGTGGGGGTTGGGAAGGGTAATGAAGATGCAGTGGGCATCCTTAATTTTTGCTGAAAATGCTGATTGTTGGAATGAGCTATATTTTCTGCAATCTTCTTATAGTGTGGCTGAGGAGAATATTCAAGGTCCACAAGCTTTCAAAATTACCAGGCTGATCAGATATGCAGGATGCAGTTCATTAACATTGTAAACAAATGTGTGAATGTTTATCAGAGTTGAAATAATCTGAAAAATTGACATTCCTATTGGTTTATGTGGTACCGGCTTTAGCACCAAAAAATGTCCAGCAAAGGAATAAGCTGCAGTTTTAATGTGAATTCAAACTGTTGATGGGATTTCGATTAAGTCTAATTGTGACTAATGGTTCATGACAGCTAATATAGCCATGCGAAAACATTACAAAGCTAACTGGGTGTCCCAGGGTAAATAATTATTAATAAATGTGAACAAATTTATCTAAAATATGCAATTTGTGATTTTTAAAAACAGTTTACTCCTCTCCCACTTTAAGGGATTGACCACATTTGGATGTGATTCCTCTTGTACTGCACTGGCATTCTGCAGTATCTCCTCCAAATGGCCAGCCTTCAAGTGTGAATTGTGAATTTTTGTTGATGAGTTACTCAGAATAACGCAGCAAAGTATAATTGTGCATTTGGAATATTCTGAGCTGCTAATGGGGGAGAAAAGCAAACAATAGCTGAAGTCAGTAGTCTTAACTTGGAGAATCACAACTGATTTGTACTCTTTCAATGCTGTTGGGCTTCCACTGAGTTGATTTGTTAACCAAAAAAATGGCCTTTGAAGTGATTTATCTGTGAAACGTTGATTTTGTTGCAGTCAGCCAGCCTTTGTGATCAAAATGCAACGAAATGACAATAACATGTGAGAGCAAAAGAGGTTAAGGTAACACAAATTAATCCAACTCTCTTTTCTCTCCACAGATGCTGCAAGACCTGCTGAATTTCTCCAGCAATTTCTGTTTTTGTTTGTAATGCAAATTAAGTGTTGCTTTTTAAAAAAAAAATGCAAGTTTGTGCCTTAGGTTTTGAGGGTTAATACATTAATAATAGGTCTGCTAAATATTTGAGTAGCTATATTATTTCAAATTCTTCTATTGTATGAGGTAAAAGTAATAAAATTAGTTGATGCAGGTAGAAAAAGTTTACCTGAACTTGCCAGTGGTGATGGGATCAAAACTCATTAATATGACTAAACTATTAATGGGAGTTTGTTTTGCTCAGTGATTTTTCCAATAACTATGGACTCGAATTATATCAGATGAGAAAGAAACTTAGGGAGAATACTTTATGTTCAAAGTACTTCTGTATTTGCAGACTTGTACCATATTGTCATGTAGTTTACTTAATTGGGAAACTACTGTTTCAGAGTCCGTAGAAAACATAGGTTTCATGATTCTGGTATTTCCAAGAACAACTTTTAGATTGGGTCTCGGTGGTATGCTCACCATAGGGTTATTGTGGACTCGATGGATTGAATGGTCTGTTTTCACACGAGGGAATGTATCATTCTTCCTATGACTTGAATGGCTGAGTTATCTCAGGAAAGATGAAAGTGGAGGCTTCATTGAAACCTGGACTTTACATTCATAGTCCCATCTGATGTTCATGAAGGGCTTTTCATTGGTGATATCATTGGAGTGAGTTAATAAACAGATTGTAAAAAAGATTTCCACCTGGGTAAGAAAATTCAGATTTAAAAGAAAATGAAATTTTCATTATTTTACTTTGCAAAACAGATTATTTGAACAAAAATGTATCTTACAAGGTGATTCTGTCCCCTTAATGTAATAGTGCAGACCAAAAGCAAACCAGGTCATCTCTGATTAAGTGTATTTTAACCTTACAGAACAGGCATACAGTGAGTTATTTTGCCAAAAAATGATTCGTAAACTGGAAAATTTATATGGTTTGTGCATGAATGAATTTAACATCAGTTATTTTCATTTTTCAGAGTCGACTAAATGGTGTTATACAAGGGGGTCAGCCATAAATATGACACATGGAATTCATATTCTAGGAATATCTCTCTTGTTTTTACTTGCCAAAATACTATTTTTTTCCCTCCACCCTTTTGCTCCTGTGTCACCCTCCACTATCCAGGTTCATGTTTTGTATGATCAAGTGAAGAGGGTTATTGGCACGTATGTCTTTGTAACTTCTGACAACTGCAATCTAAACTGTTTATACTCTTCCTATTTCTGCAATTGGGAAAAATGTTAATATCTTTGAGCCAGGGCATTTTTGCCTTCGCAGTCCTAAATCATTAGACACTTAGTTTCATTATGACTTTATTTTAATGTTAATTGAGTTAACACTTTCTGGGCAGAAGGATGGCAATGCACATTTCATCACCGACATAAAATTGGACATTGGAGTTATTGTTGCTCCTCGAACATTCATGTTTGTTGTTGCTATTTTTGGTAGTTCCCATTTCTGAACTGTGTCAAAATCTTTCCTGTTATGACTAACTTGAATTTTTTTGTTAAAGGAAAAGGGTAATATTTCTGTTGTGCACCATGTAAGTAAATCCTGAATATGACAGGGTAAGTTTCTTGTTGGGGTTAAAGATGTTGAACTCCGTTATGAGCATTTAACTTTTATTTTCCTTCCATCTGTTAATGTCTAAGCTTCCATTTTCTTTGTGAACTGCTGATTTGACATTTCAGTTGTAAATAGTGTCATTTTGTGTAACCAGACAATTCACATTGAAAGGGAAACCCAAAGATCTGCATGGAAAGTTAATGATGCCTCTGCATGCTTCTGGGTTTATTGGGTATTCAAGGTGTTATTTTATACAAAATTTGAATATTTGAAACAATAAAATATTTTCCACGTTTGTATTTTTATAGTACTTTAGCATTATTTGATCTATTTCAGAAGAAGCTTTGGCCATTGTAAAATTTGTCTTCAGTTTTCAAAGTCTGAAAAGTATAATGACCAAGTCTGTCTCTAACCTGTGTTGATCTGAACTATCCATATTATGACTTTTCTAATTTAAAAAAAGTTTTCTTTTTGTTTATTAATTTCCTTTAAAATTATTGATAATTTAAATAGTTTGTGAGATCATAAGACCATAAGTAATAGATCAGAAATAAGCCTTTCAGCCCCTGTGGACTGTTCCATCATCCTGTAGGATCCTGGTTTATCTGACACTCCTCACGTCTACTATCCTGTTCTTTCCTGTAACTCTTGATTTGCTACTAATCAAGAATCTCCCTGTCTCAGCTTTAAATATACACAAGGACTCTGCCCCACTGCTATCTATGGCAAGGAATTCCAAAGACACCCAACCCTCAGAGAAGAAATTCCTCTTCATCTCAGTCTTTAATTAGTGACCCCTAATTCTGACACCATGCTGTCTGATCCTTGATTCTCTCATGAGGGGAAACATCCCATCAGAATTTACCTTGTCATGCCTGTTGAGAATCCTAAACGTTTCAATGAGCTCACTTCTCAATTCTTCTAAACTTCAGTGAGTAGAGTCCCTACCTAATTAACCTTTACTCCTAAGACAATCCCTCTGAAACTGGGATCATACTAGCAAACCTTCTCTGAACTGCCTCCAATGAAATAATACATTTTAAAATAAGGGGAGCAAAAATGCCTTACAGTACTCCAGATGTGGTCTCACCAGCACCTTCCACGGTTCCCGCAAGACTTCTCTCTCCATTCCCCTTGCAATAATGGCCGACATTCCATTAACTTTCTTGATTATTTGCTGTACCTGTGTGCTAGCTTTATGGGTTTTGTGCACAAATACCTCAAGTCTTTTTTAAAATCTATTTAAATAATGCTGATCTTTTGTTTTCCTTTGCAAAATGAATAACTTCACATTATCCCACATTACACTCCAGTTTAGAACTTCTGCCCATGTTTTTAACCTATCAGCAGCTCTCTTTAAAAAGAAACAAGGAACTGGAATGCTAGAAATCAGAAACAAAAACCAGTTGCTGGGAAAACTCAACAGGTCTGGCACCTGAAATAGTAACTTTTCTCTCCGCAGATGGTGCCGGAGAGAAATTTGTTGCGATTCCTGCTTTTCTGTTTCTTTCTGTGAACTGTTTGTATCCCTCTCGCAACCTGTTTTTCCACTTATTTTTGTCTTATCTGCAAATTTAGCAATACACTTATTTCCGTTCTCTATGTCATTAGTATGAATTGTAAACTGTTATAGTCTCAGCACTGACCCATGTGTAACCCTACCAGTTACAGGTCACTAGACTGAAAAAGAGCCCCTTATCGCCATTTGCTGTTTCCTGCCCATTAGCCAATTCTCTATCCATGCCAATACACTACTTCCAGCACCATGGGCTCTTTTGACTTAAGATTTTGTGAGGTTCCTTGCTGAACATACTGTGGATGTCCAAATTGAACATATTTACTGGTTTCCCCCCCATGCCCCCATCCATGAAAGTTCCTTGAAAAACCCTAATACCTTATTCAAATATGATTTCCCTTTCATGAAACCATGTGGGCTGTACTTGATTAGATTGTGATTTTCCTAATGTTCTACTATTACTTCCTTACTAATTGATTCCAATACTTTTCCAATAATTGATTACAGCCCAGAGTTAGCTGATTTTTGCTTCACTTTTTGAACAGGGGTGTGTCACATTGTATTCAATCCTCTGGTACTACTTCAGAGTCCAAGTTTTTTTTTGAAACATTACAACCAATGCATCCAGTAACTCTGTGGCTCCCTCTTTTAGGATCCTAACAAGCCATCAGGGCTAAGGGATTTACCTATTTTTAGCACCATTTGTTTATCTAATACTCCTGAGAAGGGAGCCAGCAGTAACTGCTGTTTCTAGAAGGGTTTTTCAAAAGTTTGTGATCCCTTTGGGTGTGGATGGATTTCCTGAAAGGTCTGATTCTATTTTTAATGTTTACCCTCAACCCCAGACCAGCAGTATTTGTTTCTATCTAACCTATATGGTTACATCACTATCTTGAAAACATAAAAATAGTCTTCTAATTTCCAGGGAATGTAACTACTTTTTTTCACGTATCAGGAGACACAGTTGATTTTCCCACTGCATCCCTACTTTAGAGGCTCAGGTTCGTGCTCTGGGAATATAGATACAAATCTCACCACAGGGTTGAATTTCAGTTCATAAATTTCAAATATAAATGGTAACCACAACACGATAATCGATTATGAAAACAGACGTTGCTGGAGAAACTCAGCATGTCTGGCAGCACCTGTGGAGAGAAAGCAGAATTAACGCTGCAGATCCAGTGACTCTTCTTCAGAACTGTTCATAGCTAGGAAAAGATTATATTTGCTGAAGACGAGGGGGTGAGGTGGTGGAAGGATTAAGCAAATAGATAGAGATGGAGCCCAGAGAGAAAGGCAGACAGACAAAGTGATTGATAATGGTAAGCGAAGGGAAAAAAAGAAAACACTTATAACGGGGACCATGAGTAGTTGAAAATGGGTTAGTTGTGATGAAAGCAGTCCATGTCATTGATAGGGGGGAAAAGAAACTGCAGATGCTGGAATCCAAAATAGGCAGGAGGCTTGAAGAACACAGCAAGCCAGGCAGCATCAGGAGGTGGAGAAGTCAAGCCAGGGAGCTGCAGATCAAGGGGCTGGCGGGTGCAGGGTGGTGAAGTGGGGATAGGTGAAGATAGGTAGAGAGTATGACCTGGTTGGTCAGTGGGAGGAAAGAATCCAATTGGTGGCAGGAAGCAGTGGAAGGGAGGGGGAGGGGCTGGGAAGGGAGTTGGGGGGTGGGCAGGGAGGTTATTTGAAATTGGGGAATTCAATGTTGATACCTTCCTGTTTAAGGATGATTCGTTGGATGCAGAGACTGGTGGGATGGCAAGTGAGGATAAGGGGACTCTGTCTTTATTGTGTTAGGTGTTTAGAGCAGTGGAACAGGGAATGGAAGTGGTGTGGTGAAGGACTGTCTGGATGACAGAGGGAGGAAAAGCACTTTGTTCAAAGTAGATGACATTTGGAATACTCGCGAGTGGGTTGTCTCCTCGTCCAAGCAGATGCTGCGGAGGTGGAGAAATTGCGAGAATGGGATGGAGTTCTTGCAGGATAATGGGTTGGAGGAGGTGTAGCCCAGGTAGCTATGGGAGTCTGTGACTTGTAGTAAACGTCTTGTCTGGAGGCTGTCACCGGAGATGGAGATGGTGAGGTCCAGAAAAGGAAGGGAAGTATCTGAGATGGACCAAGTGTATTTGAGGGCGGGGTGGAAGTTGTAGGCAGATCAGCCTGGGAGCAGGACACTGCACCAATGCAGTCATTCATGTAATGACAGAAGAGTTGGGGCAAAGTGTTTGCCCCAAGGTACTGAAGAGGGACTGTTCCATATACCTAAAAAAAAGAGAGGCGTAGCTGGGTCCCATCTGGGCCACCCCCTTGATTTGGAGGAAATGGGAGGAGTTGAAGCAAACGTTGAGGGTGAGGACCAGTTTGGTGAGGCGGAGGAGGGCATTCTTGGAGGGGGACTAGATTGGGTCCATTGGAGAAGAAGAAGCAGAGGGCCTGGAGGCCATCCTTGTGGGCTGTGGACGTGTATCAGGACTGCACATCCAAAGTGAAGGTAAAGTGCTGGGGGCTGGGGAACTGGAAGTTGCTTAAGAGATGGAGAGCGTGCTTGGTGTTGTGGATGTAGGTTGGAAGTGCCTGAACTAAGGGAGTGAGGATGGAGTTGAGCGAGGATGAGATGGGTTCGGTGGGGCAGGAGCGTGCGAAGTTGGGTGGTGGGTGAGAGTTGGATGGTGGGGCAGTGCGGGGAGGGAATGGGTGTGGGTGAGGAGGAGCTGGGGTGGGGGTATGGGTGCAGGTGAGGAGGGGTGGGGTGTGGGAATGGGTGCTGGGGGTAAGGTAAAGAGGAAAAGGTGGAGGAGGAGGGTGCGTTGTAGGGGTGGATGGGTGAGGAGGGAGGGCTGGCTGCAGGTCTGTAACAGGACTCAGAGGTGACCCTGGGAAATGATGTCTGAGACTTGCTGGCAGAGTGGGCGGAGCCAGAAGTCAGTCTGACTGCTGTTGTCAGCAGATCTGGGGCGGCGGTGTAGGAGACATCCAGAGCAGAGATGGAGAGTGCGGGTGAGTACTTAGGGGTCACAGTACGTGGTCGTGAAGGCCCAGGTACTGACCCGGAACTGGACGTCGCATTGGGCTGGAAAGGCCTGATGGGTATTGGCGGCGGCAGCAGCCTGGGGCACACGTTTTTGAAAATTTCCGATTTTGTTTATATCGGATATGAAACCGAAGATTTATTTGTTGAGCTGGAGAATTCTCTGTAGAATGGTAGCGGTCCTCCAACACATTTGGGAAATTGAGGCTTTGAGCTGAGGGAGGGATGAGGAGAGGGAATGGAGATACCTCTGCAAAGCCAAGAGGGTGGAGTGGAGAATCTGGAGAGAGAACTGTTGTGGAGGCGGTGGAAGTATAGCAAGGATGGAGCATTAAAGGTGGGTTTAAATTTACCTGGAGGCCTTCAGGGAGGAGATGGTTGTAAAGACAGCAGCTGAGGAACGTCACGTCGCTGTAGTATCAGGCGATGAAGGACTATTCCTGATGAAAGGCTTTTGCCTGAAACGTTGATTTTCCTGCTCCTCGGATGCTGCCTGACCTACTGTACTTTTCCAGCACCACTCTAATCTAGACACTGTAGTATCAGGTTTGTTTCATCGTGTGGTCAAAGAGCTGGAGGCCTGAGGACGCCACGGCGTTGTGGCAGTGAGAAAGGGTGTCACTGAGTGCACTGGGAGAAAATGAAGACGGGAGATCGGAGTCAAAGAGTGCGGTGCTGGAAAAGCAAAGCCGTCGGGCTGCATCCAAGGAGCAGGAGGATCGACATTTCAGGCATGAGCTATTCAGGAATGAGGGGATGGCCCTAGGCGGATGGGGCTGGGGCGAGGAGGTAGCTGAGAGTGCCATAGGTAAATGAAATTGGGGTGAAGGTGATAGGTCAGAAAGGAGTGTGCAGCGAATAGGGGAGTGGGAAGGAAGATGAACAGGTAGGACAGGTCAAGAGGGTGGTGCTGAGTTGGAAGGGTGGATCTGGGATAAGGGGAGGTGAAATGAAACTGGTGAAATCCACATTGATACCATGTAGTTGGAGGGCCCCAAGGTGGGAGGTGAGGCAATCTTCCTCCAGGCATTGAGTGCTAAGGGTTTGGCAGGGGAGGAGGCACAGGACCTGCATGTCTTTGAGGGAGTGGTAAGGGGAGTTAAAGTGCTCGGCCACGGAGCAGTGGGGTGGTTTTGTGTGTGTGTGTCCTGGAGATGTTCCCTTAAGTGATCCGCAAGTAGGTGGTCTGTCTCCCCAATGTAGAAGAGACCACATCGAGAGCAGCGGGTACAGTAGGTGACATCTATGGAGGTGCAGGTGAATCTCTGATGAATGTGGAAGGATCCTGCAGGGTCTTGGATGGAGGTGAGGGAAGTTGGTGTGTCCTTTGGGGCCTTGGACGGTGGTAAGGGGGGGGGCTATGCTTGGACAAAGGTAATGAGGGTGGTGCTGTATCAGTTGCTCCTGACGTGGTCTTCTCTACATTGGAGACACAGGACGCCTACTTGCAAAACACTTCAGAGAACATGCCCGTGACACACACGAAACAACCCCACTGCCCCATGGCCGAGCACTTTAACTCCCCCTCCCACTCCACCAAGGAAATGCAGGTCCTGGGTCGCCTCCACCACCAAACATTTACTACCCGACACTTGGACGAAGAACGACTATTGTATTCCCAGCTACCTTCCCCCCAGCCCCACCCCTTTCCCATTTATCTCTCAGCTCCCTTGGACCACTCCCTCATTCTTGATGAAGAGCTTATGCTTGAAACTGTCCCTCACTGAGTGCATGTCTGAGGGAGGCAGAGAACTTCTTCAAAGTGGCCATCCTTTGCAGAGACTTCGCAGTGGAACAAACCTGGTTAGAAACAAAAAAACTGAAGATGCTGGAATCCAAAACAGACAGGCAGGAGACTGGAAGAACACAGCAAGTCAGGCAGCATTAGGCAGCGGAGAAGTCAACGTTTTGGGTGTAACCCTTCTTCAGGACTGGGGGTGGGTGTGGAGGAAGCTGCAGATATTGGGGGGACGAGTTGGTCGCAGGGGGAAGTAGGGTGATGAGGTAGGGATAGGTGAAGACAGATAGAGGGTACAATCTGGTTGGTCAGTGGGAGGAATGAATCCAGTTGGTGGCAGGGAGGATAAGAAGGGAAGGGGAAGGGAGGTTAACATTGACATCAACTTCCCATTAAATAGAGTCATAGAGCTGTACAGCGAGTAAACTGACCCTTCATTCCAAACCGTCCATGCCGACCAGATATCCCAACCCAATCTTGTCCCACCTGCCAGCACGGGGCCATATCCCTCCAAACCCTTCCTATTCATATACCCATCCAAATGCCTTTTAAATGTTGCAATTGTTCCAGCCTCCATCACTTCCTCTGGCAGCTCATTCCATACACGTACCACCATCTGTGATAAAGTTGCCCCTCAGGTCTCTTTTATATCTTTCCCCTGTCACCCTAAACCTATGCCCTTTAGTTCTGGACTCCCCAACCCCAGGGAAAAGACTTTGTCTCGTTATCCTATCCATGCCCCTCATAATTTTGTAAATGTCTATAAGGTCACCCCACAGCCTCCGATGCTCCAGAGAAAAAAGCCTCAGCCTGTTCAGCCTCTCCCTATAGCTCAGATCCTCAAACCCTGGCAACATCCTTGTAAATCTTTTCTGAACCTTTTCAAGTTTCACATCTTTCCGATAGGAGAGAGACCAGAATTGCAAAAGTGGCCTAACCAATGTTCTATACAGCTGCAACATGACCTCCCAATTCCTGTACTCGATACTCTGACCAGTAAAAGAAAGCATACCAAACGCCTCCTTCACTATCCTATCTACTGCGACTCCACTTTCAAGAAGCTATGAACCCGCACTCCAAGGTCTCTTTGTTCAGCAACACACCCTAGGACCTTACCATTAAGTATATAAGTCCAGTTAAGATTTGCTTTCCCAAAATGCAGCACCTCACATTTATCTGAATTAAACTCCATCTGCCACTTCTCAGCCCATTGGCCCATCTGGTCAAGATTCTGTTATAATCTGAGGTAACCTTCTTCGCTGTCCACTACATGTCCAATTTTGGTGTCACCTGCAAACTTACTAACTACCTCTTATGCTCGCATCTAAATCATTTATGTAAATGACAAAAAGTAGAGGACTTAGCTCCGATCCTTGTGGCACTCCACTGGTCACAGGCCTCCAGTCTAAAAAACAAACCTCCACCACCATTCTGTCTTCTACCTTTGAGCCAGTTCTGTATCCAAATGGTTAGTTCTCCCTGTATTCTGAGATTTAACTTTGCTAACCAGTCTCCCATGGGGAACCTTGTTGAACGCCTTACTGAAGTCCATATAGATCACATCTACTGCTCTGCTGTCATCAATCCTCTTTGTTACTTCTTCAGAAAACTGAATCAAGTTTGTGAGACATTATTTGCCACGCACAAAGCCATGTTGACTATCCCTAATCAGTCCTTGCATTTCCAAATACATGTACAGCCTGTCCCTCAGGATTCCCTTCAACCAACTTGCCCACCACCGACGTCAGGCTCACCAGTCGAAAGTTCCCTGGCTTGTCCTTACCAACTTTTTTGAACAGTGGCACCACGTTAGCCAACCTCCAGTCTTCTGGTACCTCACCTGTGACTATCGATGATACAAATATCTCAGCAAGAGGCCCAGCAATCACTTCCCTAGCTTCCCACAGAGCTCTAGCGTATACCTGATCAGGTCTGGGGACTTATCCACTTTTATGCGTTTCACGATATCCAGCACTTCCTCCACTGTAATATGGACATTTTTCAAGATGTCACCATCTATTTTCCTCCATTCTATATCTTCCATGTCTTTTTCCACAGTAAACACTGATGAAAAATACTTGTTTAGTATCTCCTCAATCTACGGCTCCACTGTCTTGCTGATCTTTGAGGGGCCCTATTCTCTACCTAGTTATCCTTTTGTCCTTGACATATTTGTCAAAACCTTTTGCATTCTCCTTAACTGCATTTGCCAAAGCTATTTCATGTCCCCTTTCTGCCCCCCTGATTTCCCAGTCTACGTTTGGAAAGTTAAAATCTCCTACCATAACCACCCTATTATTCTTACAGATAGCTGAGATCTCCTTACAAATTTGTTTCTCAATTTCCCTCTGATTATTAGGAGGTCTATAATACAATCCCAATAAAGTGATTATCCCTTTCTTATTTCTCAGTTCCACCCAAATAACTTCCCTGGACGTATTTCCAGGAATACCCCCCCTCAGCACACCTGTAATGCTATCCCTTATTAAAACTGTCACTCCCCTCCTCTCTGGCCTCCCTTTCTATCCTTCCTGTAGCATTTGTATCCTAGAACATTAAGCTGCCAGTCCTGCCCATCTCAGAGCTATGTTTCTGTAATTGCTATGATATCCCAGTCCTATGTTCCTAACCATGCCCTGAGTTCATCTGTCTTCCCTGTTAGGCCCCTTGCATTGAAATAAATGCAGTTTAATTTATTAGTCCTACCTTGTCCCTGCCTACCCTGACTGTTTGACTCACTTCTGTTCTCAACTATCCCTTATCAAAAACGACACTCCCCCTCCTCTCTTGCTTCCCTTTCTATCCTTCCTGTAGCATTTGTATCCTAGAACATTAAGCTGCCAGTCCTGCCCATCTCAGAGCTATGTTTCTGTAATTGCTATGATATCCCAGTCCTATGTTCCTAACCATGCCCTGAGTTCATCTGCCTTCCCTGTTAGGCCCCTTGCATTGAAATAAATGCAGTTTAATTTATTAGTCCTACCTTGTCCCTGCCTACCCTGACTGTTTGACTCACTTCTGTTCTCAACTGTACTTGTCTCAGATTGATCTCTTTCCTCACTATCTCCCTGGGTTCCAACCCCCCACCTTACTAGGTTAAATCCTCCCGAGCAGCTCTAGCAAATCTCCCTGCCATTATATTAGTCCCCTTCCAATTTAGCTGCAATCCGCCCTTCTTGTACAGGTCACTTCTAATGATCTAAAATTGTGAATCCTTTTCCCAAAAACCAGCTCCTCAGCCATGCATTCATCTGCTCTATCCTCCTATTCCTGCCCTCACTAGCTCGTAGCACCGGGAGTAATCCAGATACTACTACTCTCAAGGACCTTTTAAAATTCCTGCCTAACTCTCTGTAATCACCCTTCAGAATCTCAACTTTTTCCCTTACTATGTCGTTGGTTCCAATGTGTACAATGACCTCTTGCTGATCCCTCTCCCCCGTGCGAACATTCTGCACCCTCTGAGACATCCTTCGTTCTGGCACCAGGGAAGCAACACACCATTCTGATTTTTCGCTGCTGGCCACAGAAACGTCTGTCTGTACCTCGGACTAGAGAATCCCCTAACACAATTGATCTCTTCGAACCCAACGTACCCCTCATTGCATTAGAGCCAGTCTCAATACCAGAAACTTGGCTGTTCGTGTTACGTTCCCCTGAGAATCCATTACACCCTATATTTTCCAAGTCAGCATACTTGTTTGAAATGGGTATAGCCACAGAAGGCTCCTGCACTAGCTGCCTACCTCTCTTACTTTTCCTAGAGTTCACCCATCTATGTGACTGTATCAGAGACTTTCCCCCCTTCTTATAACTGCCATCCATCACATACTGTTGCTTTTGTAAATTCTTCATTGCTTCTAACTGTCTCTCCAACCGATCCATTTGATCTGATAAGATTCTCAAGCAACAGCATGTATTGCAGATATAATCCGCTGTAACCCTTAAACACTCTTTAAACTCCCACATCTGACAAGAAGTGTATATCACTCTACTAAAGGCCATTTTTGCTCCTTCACAATCTACCAGAAAATGATACCATCTTATTCCTCTACAAAACAATGCCCAGGTTAAATTAATAGTTATGGCTTATATTTTAAGTTTAATCAAGAGACATATCTCCAAAAACATATAATCAAGAAAGAACCCACCCCACTTACTACTGCAGACTTTCTGTAGGCCACACTTAAAACAATACACCTATCTGATTCTGTGCTGTGAACTTCACCCAAACAGTTCCTCCAAGATCAGTTGTGAATTTCGCTGTTTGTTATTTTTCCCAGACGCAATCTGATGTCCAGTGATACATGAATTCAAACAGCAAAAGCAGTACTGTGCAGGTACATTGTGGTGTCAGTTTCTTTCTCTCTCACTCCTGCACTGAACTCACCATATGCATCCTTTGTCTGTTCCTTCTCCCTTTTTAAACTGCTGTTGTTTTTGACTTTTATTCCCTCAAAGTTCCAAAACAATGCAACAGCATATAAAACAGTAATTGCTGCTCCTGGAATTTGAGGAAATCACCTCCACCTAAAATACCTCAAAAAAGAGCAGCTGTTCCAGCCAGAAATTTTTCCCATCCTCCATCTTGAATTACCCAGAATCCTTAATGTGCTGTTATGCAACCCGACCTAGACAGCATAAGTAACAAGTAACATTCACAATGAGCAAACCCAACAGGACAGTATCTAACCATCTTCCCTTGGAGGTCATTGGCATTACAATCTTTGAATATTGTACTATCAACATTGTATTAACCAAAAACTTAATTGAGTGAACTCGATGTGTTTTTCCCAATCATGGTCATCATTAGACTGTTAAATCCAAATTTTTATTGAATTCAGATTTGACCATGGTGGAATTTTAATCTGGTGTCCAGGAATACTACCTGTGTCTCTGGATCAATGGTCTAGAGATAATAATACTGGACTGTCACCTCCCCTTAAATCTGTCTTCATAACTGAGGTTTCTCACCCCAGGATCCTTATTTTCAGATTCTTCTGCAAGCTGTTTAATGAATTCACATTTATGCTGAAGTGCAGCACCCAGAACTATGCTTCACTTGAGCTCCAACTGGTGTTTTGTACAAGTTCAGCATAACCTCCTTGATCTTCTCCCCCATGCTCCTCTAAATGAAGCCCGGAGACTGTTTATGCTATCACTACCTGCGGTACTATTTTTAATGAATTATTCACAATTAAACCCAGGTTTATCTGCTCCTGCATACCCTTTAGCGTAGAACATTTTACTTTATACTGCCTCTCCAATTTTTAAAACAAAATTTATCACCTACCTCTTCAAATTGAATTTTGTCCACCACCTAATTGCCCACTCCACCAACTTGTCAATGTCCTTTTCAGGTTTTACACCATCCTCCTCGCAGTTTGGAATTATAGTCTTAGAGTCATACAGATGTACAGAATGGAAACAGACACTTTGGTCCATCTTGCCCATGCCGATCAGATATCCCAACTCAATCTCGTCCCACCTGCCAACACCCACCCAATCACTCCAAACCCTTCTTATTCATATACCCATCCAGATGTCTTTTAAATGTTGCAATTGTATTAACTTCCACCACTCCCTCTGGCAGCTCATTCCATACACGTACCACCCTCTGCATGAAAAAGTTGACCCTCAGTCTTTTATATCTTTCCCCTCTCACCCTAAACCTATGCCCTCTAGTTTTGGACTCCCCCACCCCAGGGAAAATATTTTGTCTATTTATCTTATCCATGCCCTTTATGATTTTATAAACCTCTATAAGGTCACCCCACAGCCTCCAGTGTTCCAGGGAAAACAGTCCTAGCCTATTCAACCTCTCCGAATAGCTCAAATCCTCCAATCCTGGCAACATCCTTGTAAATCTTTTCTGAACCCTTTCAAGTTTCACAACATCTTTCCAATAGGAAGAAGGCCAGAATTGCACATAATATTCCAACAGTGGTCTAACCCATGTCCTGTACAGCCACAACATGACCTCCCAACTCCTGTACTCAATACTCTGACCAATAAAGGAAAGCATACCAAACGCCGCCTTCATTATCCTATTAACTACGACTCTACTTTCAAAGAGCTATAAACCTGCACTCCAAGGTCTCTTTGTACAGCAACATTCCCCAGGATCTTACCACTAAGTGTATAAGTCCTGCAAAGATTTGCTTTCCCAAAATGCAGCACCTTACATTTATCCAAATTAAACTCCATCTGCCACTCCTCAGCCCATTGGCCCATCTGATCAAGATCCTGTTGTACTCTGAGGTAACTTTCTTCGCTGCCCACTACACCTCCAATTTTGGTGTCATCTTGATTAGATTAGAGTACCTACAGTATGGAAACAGGCCCTTCAGCCCAACGAGTCCACATCTACCCTCCGAAGAGTAGCCAACCCAGCCCCATTCCCCTACCCTTTATTTACCCTTGACTAATGCATCTAACACAATAGGCAATTTAACATGGCCAATTCACCTGACCTGCACATCGTTTTGGATCGTTTAAGAAAACCGGTGCACCCGGAAGAAACCCATGCAGACATGGGGCGAATGTGCAAACTCCACACAACATTGTTAAATTATAATTTACTGTAATTATGTAATGAATGAAATTAACACCAGGTCCACTTTGCTACGTTGTGGATTCCAGAATAAATCAGTTTGGGTGTGATTCTCCAGACAGGCTCTAGGTGGCATGCCGCAAATAGTTCAATGCACGGTATCTTTAAACTTTTGTGAAATTATGGTTCCTGGAAAAGCCTTTGGGCTTTGAGGGAGAAATCTTAAGTCACCGGACTGATGCCATTAAAAATACCTGCCCTTATGTTTTGCAACTCATAGTGCGCCGCCTTCTTTGTGTTTAAGTTGACAAAGCACTTGCTTTGTGCTCATTTTACAATGATCGCTGTATTCTTCGAATGCTGAAATTCCTGATTTGAAAATTGGCTGTGTGAATCAGAACGGCACACTGGTCTTTCAGGTTAATGACCAAAGCACATTCATGTTTGAATTTTAGTTTGTGCAGTTACACATGGTGAGTTTTAAAATTCTTGTTCAACTTGATAGTGAAGGTCCAGGCTGTTGGTAACATTGGAGGAATAAGCTGGATTGATTTTTTTAAAAACAGAATTTCATATTTTATTCTGCAGTGTTACTTCGACAATTATGCTTCATTACGAAGGCAATTTATTAACAATTTAATGCAACAATTATCTTCATAGAACAAATAGCTGTCTTTAGATGTGGCTTCTTGGACAGTCATATTTTGGGTTTATTAAAAACACAATTTTGTGGTTTAGAAATTCAATTATATTCGTTGTCACTTTTTTTGAATTTAGATTGATGCAAATTGTACTTTTGTGTTTGTGGTAAAGTCAATGTCAACAAATCTCCATTGTTCTCCAAATCTCCAAAGTTCTCCATTGTGACATCTGAAATATAAATGTGGCATTTGCATCAATCAAAATGAGGTGAAAATAAATACTGGGAAACCATCAATACTCATTACTGGTAGAGTGCACACAAAATACAAATATATTTACAGCTGAAAACCAAAATAAACCCCACAGCTCTTTTTTCATACAATGTATCCCTAAAGTTTTATTGTCCTGAAATGAAAGTTCCGGTTTTAATTTGTAAAGAAGAACCTTTTATTCTCTGTCTTAGATTCTTTATTCTTGCACACTGTTACCTTGACCAAGCGCTATAAAAGTTGTGAAACCAATCGGTTATGATCCAACCAGTGATGATGTACTTTCCCAATACTTTCAGGCTATCAAAAACACATTGAATTATGAAATAGTCTGCTGAGAACATTTTTTAAATGAATCTGTCTAAAACACTGAATCAAAACTCTTTTCTCCAATATTAATGTATTTTAGTAAGATTTTCTTATTGGTAGGCAAGTTCTAGTCGGAGAAAGAGAAATTGGAAGGTCTGATGAAGAGTCACTCGACTCAATGTTAATTTTGCCTTCTCTCCACTGATACTGGCAGACCTGCTGAGTTTCTCCAGCTATTTGTTTTTGTTGGGAGATCTGTTGAAATGCTAGATTTTGAAAAGAGTTTAATGGACATTTGAAACATAATGATCACTTGATATTTGATATTATCTGAGAGAAAGAAACATGATCTAATTCAAGATACTTAGCAACATTAGCGATGGCACAGAGTTCCTTTGTTCACTGACTTTGATTAGATTTTAGGAAACTATGCATGCGCATAGACAAAGCGCTGAGGGTGGAAGCTACGATACCATATTGTTATTACAATCTGGTTGGATGGAATTTATTGATTTGAATATTGGGTTTACCACCCTTTTACTATTGATTTGTTCATAGAATACTGTAGATTTTCTCTTTGTGCCTAATTGTCTCCTAAGTTCTCTTATTTTTGCTTTTTCACCTCCCTTCTGAGTCTTCTGTATTCAGGTTGGGCGCAATTTAGTATCTGGCACTCTTCTAAGCACATTTTTGTACTTTAACTTGCTTTCTGTCTCCTTTGTCATTCCAGGAAGCTCTGATTTACTTATTGTACTTTATTTCCTTTTGAGAGAATACACCTTGACTGTGCTCAGTTTATCTTGTCATTGAAGTAATTGATGGTTCACTTTCTGATTCTCCTGTTTGTTTTTAAATGCTTATCACTCGCAGCCTCATTCACTACCACTAGCTCAATCAATTTACGAGTAAACAAAGTGTAAAAGTGCTATGGGGATCTCTTGATATATTCTTCCTAAAGTCTTGTGGAAAGAATCTTGATTTCTGATTAATGTCATTTTTTTACTTAATGTTGTAAGCCAGATGTTCCAACAGGTTAATAATTCAGGTTTGATTCATTAGTTTTATTCTCATCCCTTTTTTTCAATTATTCATTCACTTGCCTTTATAAACTATTTTCAATTCTGTACTGACCCTTGTAAATTCCTAACAGTCCTCTTTGTAAAAATAAAATCCTAATCTATCTCCCTGTTATTTTGCAGATGATCCTAAAAACCTTATGCATCACTGAAAGAACCTGTCATTGTTTTCCCTCCTGATATACTATAACGTTATAATTATAATTTACAAAGAACTGTCAAGTGTGTTGAGTTTGCACGTTCTCCCCGTGTCTGCGTGGGTTTCCTCTGGGTGCTCCGGTTTCCTCCCGCAGTCCAAAGATGTGCAAGTCGGGTGAATTGGCCATGTTGTTAACCATAGTGTTAGGTACATTAGTCAGAGGGAAATGGGTCTGGGTGGGTTACTCTTCGGAGGGTTGGTGTGGACTTGTTGGGCCGAAGGGCCTGTTTCCACACTGTAGGGAATCTAATTTAAGTCTAAACAAAACTATAAGGGTTCTTACCATTTTCTGTATTTAGTTTAATGGTCTCTGAATTAAGTTACAATTACACAACTGGTTTGTCTGACACAAGTTAAGTCTATTCCTAATATTTTTTGAAGGAATATATGACACATGTAGAGAATGAAACTTTAATATGGTGTGCAGTTTTTAAAAAAAATAAAATATTCACTCGGGTCACAGTAGAGCCAAGATTGTACCATTATTTGTTGATGCCAAGACGACAGGTTTTCCAAGTACATTATTTATTGAAGGTTGCATGGTAAAATTAGTTTGCAGATTCACTGAGTCATAATCTGAAAATACAATTATATTTACATCAGAGTAGGAACTGGGTAAGTGTCAGATCGCCACCGCCGGAGTTCAAGGATCAGTGTAGTGCAGTCAGCCTTGGTTAATCTTGAAGGTGTCATTTTTACCGTGGCACTGTGCAGCTCTGAAGGCATTCTTCTGCTTTCCAATGCTTTGGAAGTCTACAAAGTTTCATTTTTGCTACAAAGTCATCAGAAGGTATCCCTGTTCCCTTCCAAGCAGACGACGGCAAGTTAAATGAAGGTTCAGCTTAAGGTACCAAATCTTGTCATGACCTGGAAAACCAGTGCACATCCGTCTTGTATTTGAGTTGCAACAATCTTAAAACAAAGTTTATAATTAATTTTAAACAGTAGTGCAGTGCAGTGCAGTGCAGTGACACAGGTCGCAGTGTTTGTAGAAAGTGTAAAACTATTCATGGGTTCTCTTTTAATACTTAACTTGCACGCGGTTTATCTTCTACGATGCCAAAGTCCACTTCTTGACGCTGAAACAGTCCAACAGCTTAACTTCTTACCAATAGAACAAGTAAACAAGAGGTAGACTGCAATGGGCTGCCGGAAACAAACGATGCATTTCTGTAGAAAATAATATATTTTTTGCAATTATTAGTGCGGTGTAATGATATGTGAGTTTTTACTTGTGGCTTGCGAGCATGTGTGGATAGAAATCAATTACATTGTGCACTCGTTTAAGGTCCACTGTGTAAATCAGATGCTAGTTTATTTGTGTAAACAGATGCATAAAGAGTTAGAATATATTCTCTGAATAATATTATTCCTTTTATTAAAAAGAAGCCTAGATTTCAAATGGCCAGATAAAATTACATGATTGCAAATCAGAGGATTAAAGCAAATTGTAAATTTATTTATTGCCATTACTTTCAAATCTTGGTCAATATTTACAGAAACGTTCATGCAAAGAATTTTTTGACACAATCTGGTGAGACTTTACATCAAGGGCCACCTAACTCATGAACTTCATTGTTGTTAAAAATGTTGATGATTAACATGAGGCTTGCCCATTTTAACCTGAGAAGAGGAAGTAATATTTGACTGAATCGGTTATTGGAGAATACAATATATTGGGCCACATTTCTGGAAAATTTCGTCCTGCTCATTTGATAAAGTGCTGGAAGGCCATTCCTGTCTTTATGATTAAAATACTGGTGACCACTTTGGAGGAAACTTTTAAAAAGTTATTTAAGGTCCTGGGGTTAGGTGAGTGAGTTTAACTCTGGCTCCTCATTACTTTGTGTAAGAAAAATACAAAGACAAAATTAGCCTTGTATTTTCAGCTTGGATTTTACTTTTTATTAGCTGTCATGTATTTGGCTGCAGTTACCATTAAACAAATAGAGAATATTTTTCATTGATGTTTCATTTTTCCATGTAGTAACATAGTAACATATCTAGGTATTCGGTAATTGGGTAATTGAGAAATCATGATGGCTGGTGTTGAAATATGAAAACAATACAAATAAGACATATAATAATTTATAGACAATCATTAAATAAACATCCAGTATTAAATAATAAAAGGATTACATGATTGAGAGTATTTCAGGATACAAATAATTACAAAATGTTGTAATACTCACATTTCCTTAACTTACCAAATAATAACGAAATGTCCTCTGCACATTGCATTTATATTAACCTCTATAGATTATTTGTTTCAAGTTGAGTGTTTAAATTCTGAATTATTTTCATCATATTATTGAGTTTCATAACATGGGATTTGGACTGTCTATAGTTTATTTTTCTACTGTAAGGCTTATGCCCGAAACGTCGATTCTCCTGTTCCTTAGATGCTGCCTGACCTGCTGCACTTTTCCAGCAACACATTTTCAGCTCTGATCTCCAGCATCTGCAGCCCTCACTTTCTCCTGCTTAGGGGTAAACACATGTTTGTGAAAGATACAAAGTTGCCCGGTTACATAATGTAAATAACCTGAACTAGCAAGTTAAATACATCTTCAACTGCTTATGCTGGTGAATGAATATGAAGTTTATAAATTCTTAATGGTAATAAATCATTATTCTGAAAAATACTTCATCTGTGCTTCAGTCCAGCACTGACAGCAGACTCTAATCTCCATAACTTCTGAAGAGTGAAACTGTTCACTTCCACCTAAAAAGAAATGGCTTAATGAACAAATTGACTAATGAGAAGATGTAATTTGATCTTGCGTCTTCCTTTCAGAAAATTGTTTGCAGCTTTTTGGCTTGTTTCATTGGTTCACAGTTTGCTTTCTTCATTGGGGAGGTAAAGCTCAGACAATGATTTGAAATAGTCATTTAATTTTCACTCAAAGCTTCTGTAAAAGGATTTCACCAAACACTGACCCTGAACTTTCTCGCTCCTAACTATGGTGCTTCACTGTGTGGAAAATGGGCTTCGATTTACCAAACTAAAATAAAGAAATATGGATGCTATAGAACTGAAATAAAAACAGAAATTTCTGTAGAAACGTCGTAGGTCTGCAGCATCTGTGGTGAGAAAGCAGAGTTAATGTTTCGGGTTCATTGTCCCCTCTTCATAGAGTTATAGAGATGTACAGCACAGAAACAGACCCTTCGGTCCAACTTGTCTATGCTGACCAGATATCCTAACCTAATCTAGTCCCATTTGCCAGCACTTGGCCCATATTCCTCTAAACCCTTCCTGTTCATATACCCATCCAGATGCCTTTTAAATGCTGCAATTGTACGATGCTCCACCACTTCCTTTGGCAGCTCATTCCATACACGCACCACCCTCTGTGTGAAATAGTTGGTCTTAGGTCCCTTCTATATCTTTCCCCTGTCACACTAAACCTATTCCCTCTAGTTCTGGACCCCCCATCCCCAGGGAAAAAGACTTTGCCTATTTATTCTATCCATGCCCCTCATGATTTTATAAACCTTTACAAGGTCATCCCTCAGCTGCAGGGCTCCAGGGAAAACAGCCCCAGCCTGTTCAGCCTCTCCCTATAGCTTAAATCCTCCAACCCTGGCAACATCCTATTAAATCTTTTCTGAATCCTTTAAAGTTTCACAACATTCTGCTGATAGTAAGGAGACCAGAACTGCATGCAGTATTCCAACAGTGGCCTAATCAATGTCCTGTACGGCGGCAACATGACCTCCCAACTCCAATACTCAATACTCTGACCAATAAAGGAAAGCATAACAAATGCCTTCTTCACTAACTATCTACCTGTGACTCTACTTTCAAGGAGCTATGTACCTGCACTCCAAGGTCTCTTTGTTCAGCAACACTCCCCAAGACCTTACCATTAAGTGTGTAAGTCCTGCTACGATTTCCTTTTCCAAAATGCAGCACCTCACATTTATCTAAATTAAACTCCACCTGACACTCAGCCCATTGGCTCACCTGACCAAGATGCCATTGTAATCTGAGGTAACCTTCTTCGCTGTCCACTATACCTCCAATTTTGGTGTAATCTGCAAACTTATAACTATACCCCTATGTTCACTTCCACATCATTTATATAAATGACGAAAAGCAGTGGACCCAGCATTGATCCTTGTGGCACACCACTGGTCACAGCCTCCAGTCTGAAAAGCAAGTTCTATGGAAGAATTTCCTGATTTGAAACATTAACTCTGCTTTTTCTCAACAGAATCTGCCAAACCTGCTGAGATTCTCCAGAAATCTCTGTTTTTCACTATGATTTATTAAAGCTGGAATGTTCCTGAAGGCTCAGACTGTGGCAGGTTTCTCCTGTGGATAATGGCCACATCCCACAGAGATGTTGCATTTTAAAAGGTGGAGGGTTAACCAGGATGACATCATATTCTACATTTCCTTCTGATTCCACTTCTTGAACTCTTTGTGATTTGGAATCTGGCAAGATAATGGCATCCAATTGTACGAAGTAGTATAAGTGGGATCTACAGGGATGGTGCAAATGAGATCACAAGGCCAGAACACAATGGCGGGTGACAGTAAAATTGACTGATATAGGAACAGGAGAAGACAGTTTCTCCCATTGAATTTGTTCTGCTACTCAATAAGGTCACAGCTAATCTATGGGCAAACTCCATATGCCCACCTTTGCCCAATCTTAATACTTATGGTTAAAAACATCCATCAAACTCAGGTTCAGAATTAATACTGATCAAGCAGCAATTGCCATTTGTGGAAGAGTATTCCAAACTTCTGCCACTCTTTTTGTATAGAAATGTTTTCAATGAACTCTTGAAATTTCTGATGAGTTTATAGGCTATGCCTCTTAATCCTTCCCAACTGGATGGGTTAATTTCCCACCATTCCCCTATTTGTTCTGCTCAATATTTTGAAAACGTTGATCAAACCACTGTTATTCCATGTAAATTCCAGAATTACTAAAACTCTTCCTTGTTTAATCTGCTGCCCTAAAGTAAACATTGGAAGTTATACATAATTCTGTTCAATCTACAATGCAATTGCTCCAAGGACAATAAATATATCCGTATTAAGGTGGAGTGTTCAGAACATCTCAAAATACTCCATGTGTCAACTGCCAAGGCTTCTATACCTGAGGTACTTCTACCTGCTTGTAATCTAGACCTTAGATGTAAAGGCCAGCACCCTATTAGTTATTTTGATTATTTTCTGTACCTCCTCATAACTTTGTAAGGGGTTATGTAGCCAGATCACCAAGATACTTTGGATCACAACTGTTTCCAGCTATTTGCTTTTTCTTTTAATCCACTCATGGGACATGGGCATCACTGGCTGGTCAGCATTTATTCACCATCCCTAGTTAGTCTTGAGAAGGTACTGGTGAGCTGCCTTCTTGAACCGCTGCATTCCATGTGCTGCAAGTGGACTCACAATGCCCTTAGGGAATTCCAGGATTTTGACCTAATGACAGTGAAGGACTGGCATTATTTTTCCAAGTCAGGATGGTGAGTGTCTTGGAGGGGAACTTGCAGGTGGTCAGCTTCCCATGTATCTGCTGCCCTTCTTTTAGATTGAAGTAGTCATGGGTTTGGAAGGAACTATCTAAGGATCTTTGGTGAATTCCTGCAGTGTACACATTGCTGCTACTAAGCATCAGTGGTTGAGGGGATGGATGCATGTGGATGTGGTTTCAATCAAGCAGGTTGCTTTGTCCTGAATGCTGTCAATCTTCTTGAATTTTATTGGAGCTGCACCCAGCCAGTTTGGGTTCATTCAGGGCCTCTCAGCTCCTGATCTCATTACAGCCTTAGTTCAAACATGAGAAAAAGAGCTAAATTCCAGAAACTGTATTCTGATCTTTTCTTTTTATGTTCAATTAGATGACTTCAAGTTTGCATCCTTTTGAAAGACACGTGCGACTATTTTGGTTATCTATCAATAATCAATAAAGTAATACTGAATTCTGTTAACATGTCTTTGTAATTTTATATAGCTTACTATCATATAGTCAACAACTTTGAAGACAGATACAATATTGAAAATCCAGCGATCCACTTAACCAACATTTATCAAAGCTGGAATTTTCTTCTCTCTAGACACCTGGGTGCTGGCCACAGGAGACCATTCTTAATCTGATCCCAGAAAATTGAATAAGTCAAAGTTTTGCACAGGCAAGATCTGAGTGCATGGCAATGCTTAAAGTTCTACCTCCCCACCTTCAACCCATCCCATACAAGCCCTCCCTATTCTCTGAATGCAAAATGGCTTGTATTTGAAAATCCAAGAAAATCCAATGCTTCGTACAATTTTAGTCCCAAAAGAACCCTCATCTAAGCCATTGACACAAATCCCAGGAGGAAACCACAAGTTACTTCTCACCAATTAGATTATCTTCCTATAACTTCCCATCCTCCATTCTACAGTGCTTAGTCAATTTACTAACCAAGTTAATAATTTTCCTTCACTGAAATCCTTGATGTTCAACATTAGCCAACAATCTCTTGAGATATTTTGTCAAATACCCTTTGAAAGCCCATATAAGTTGCACTTATTGACATTGCCCTATCTCCTATTCAGCTCATCAACCAATTTATTGATTTAAATGTTATTTTAAGTCCAACCCTATTGTGTTATCCTCACATCATTGCTGAATGCTGCAACTTATTCTTCCTAAGAGCATATCCAAGGCGAGCTGATATCGCCATGATTAAGTGATGTAACTACAAATTAAAGATTAGTATTTTATCATCTGAAAGACTTTTCCTAGTTGGGTGGTGGGTATTGGAACTGCTGGCAGAGACCAAGTGCAGCAATGGGATGAGAAAACAAAGGCTTGGAGGATTGGTGGGATAGGCAACCTGGGAAATTATAATGAGAACAAGACTGAACATACAAGCAACAAAGTTCAGGGAGCCGAGCCTTATGCCCACATACAGAGATATGGAACTGGAGTGATGGCAGTTTAGTGTCTGTGACAATGATTGGTACTGTCTTGAACTCCAAGATTTCTTTACATTGCAGGAGAAATTTAATCACCTCACTTTGTTCATTAATCTCATGCTACCACGGAATAAGAGGTTAAAACGTAACAATAGGACAGGCTCTATTAAACACATTCTTGAATCCTGAGCTCAAGAATTCAAATTTCATGGGTCCCACTCTAAAAAGAATCATGCAGAATTGGTATTGCACTGCTATAAAGGATTCATATTTAATTTTATTTGAGAATTTGAGTTTTAAAAGAATGTAGAAAATGTTTTAAGTTATGTGGATATTTGGGTTGATCTTTTTAAAGAGGTAATTAACAGACAAGTCTGGGAATTCTCATGACTTTAGCTGATTAGTTGGATTCAATTAATTAGATATCGCCAGCTTGGGTTTTGTGGCTGCTTTATTCAGATATTGTTTTGGATGTCAATGCAGGAAACATCGACTGGGGAAAAGATTACGCTGATCATCTCTCTGTCTTTTCTCAAACACCCTTACTAAAAGTCCAATGTCAAACTTATTGTCCTCTTGAAGAACATATGACAGACTTCTTGATACTGTGATTCCTGAGCAAGTTTTGTCTGCCATGACCCCATGGACAACTGCTCATGTCTATTGCCTTATCTCAGTGTGACAGAATACTAGATCAACAGCCATCAAAACATTCTATGCCTCAGCCATTTATTCCTTCAAGAACAAACCCTCACTGGTCTAAAGTGAATTTCTGCTTAGAAAAATGTGTTTTCATCCCCCTTTATCTGGTATGTGTGCATAGAGGGTTAAACATGTACCTTTTCATATTACAAAGTGGGTGTAAACCCATTTTGAATCTTCAATGAATCAGTTTTGTTTTATAATAAATCAGTAATTTTGTGCTTGTTGAAGAAACTTGGCTGATGGATCTTTGTATTCTAAGTCTAATATAGAATAGTACATGAATGGTCAGATTGGGAATTGATCAACCCAATCAAATTGATGTTGTGACCTGTAACGTAGTGAAGCTGGAGGGAAACAACGTATCCCTCCCATCTCACTTGTAACAGCACTCACATGATGCCACTGAAACTCAACCCCGAGGACCTGAGACAGGTAGCAGAGTGGAGAATGGTGGAGTCGGTGCATCCTCATTGCCAATATCCAAGAAAATTTGACACAATGCATTGCTACCTGGAGCAGATTATAGAGCCAAGAATATCTGTATCTGCCTCCAAAACACATTATGTATCCAAAGTCAATACTTTAACAACTAGTAGTAATGCCTTGAGGTATCATTTTGGGGAACAAATGTGATTGGTAACTGAGAGATTTCTCACAATATCCCAGGGTTTGCAGAATTTAACTGATGTCACTATCCTCTCTTTGACCAGTGAACAATCAGATCTAGAATCTTGTATAAATGTTGTGACTGGCACCTGCCTTCAACTTGCTTTCCCTTCTTTCGATCACATCTCAGGTGAATGCGACAGTTCACATTATTAGTTTCCATTAGCCAACGATCCCAGCCTAGGACATATGCATTTAGCAACTATCTTTTGCTTTTACATAGAAATAGAGAAAAATCACAGCACCAAAGAAGACAATCATTTGGCTATCAAGTTTGTGTCACTTGGAAAAGAATCCATACAACCAATCACACCAGTAACTTTTGGTCCTGCAGAGTACAATACTCTTTCTAAGTAACTTTTCAATCTGCTCAGTGAATTTCCTACTAATTCACTTCATTTACTTTAGAATTCCTGTAGTGTGGAAACAGGCCCTTTGGCCCAACAAGTCCACACTGAGCCTCTGAAGAGCAACCCTCCCAGACTCATTCTCCTACCCTATATTTACCCCTGACTAATTCACCGAACCGACACATCCCTTAACACTATGGACAATTTAGCATGGCCAATTTGCTTGACCTGCACATCTTTAGAGTGGGAGTAAACCCATGCAGACATGGGAAGAATGTGCAAACTCCACACAGTAGCTTGAGGTTGGAATCGTTCCTGGGTCCCTGGCACTTTGAGCCACCATGACACCCGCCTGCTTATTTATGATCACACTGGTAGAACTTTATCAAACTTCTGCCAAAAACGATTATTAAGCCAATTGAAGTCAAAGTTGTTATGATAATTATTTTTCTAACATCTGCCCCTTCTCGAAGACGACAAACTCTTCTTAAGAGTAACTCATAGTGTATATGAGTTACAGAATGTATATTATGCCAACTTTAATATTGTAACGACAATTTATTGAAATGGAATGAAATTTACAAATATTGGACAACTAACAGATGTTCTTGCAATCTATCACTGATCTTATTGTTTCATGTTGAAGTTATAAATCCTCCTAAGTAACCATACAGTGTTTAATTAAACCATCATATATCCCAGATTTAAACAATTAGTGATTGTGTGATCTCAATCAGTGGTTAGTTGTCCAATATTTGTAAATTTCATTCCATTTCAATAAATTGTCCTTACAAAACAGGTTCATTCTGGTGAAAGTCAAGATTCAGTTGTGGAATGCAGATATACCTGTATTTAAATGGAGGGAGGAAGGTTTAACCTTTTGCATTCAGAGTGCCCTTTGCAACTTTCAGTCCTTTTATGTAATAATCTCGCTCAAAGGTATGTTTGTATGAAACTCTGGATTTAACAAAATAGAAATGGGAATCTATGTATTCATACTGATGACTGAGAATTATGAGTACTAGCTACCTCCTTAACAAACGAATGTGGGTATATCTACTGTCCTGGAAGGGTTAAAACATATTTCTGGTTATGTCCTTGACACATTTATTTTTAACACAAATCTTGCAGATGTGAGGGTATGTAAAGCCTTTCCTTGTTTTTTTTCCCACATTCAGCTTTCCTGAAAGATATTTTGTGAAAGGCAAAAAGGGTAGAAACAGTTCTTTAGAAAATATTTATTTTTCTACTTCGGATTCCATGCTATTGTGTTGATCTGAACTCATAGGTGTGAAAACAAAGCAGTGCATTGCTGTTATGCTGTAAAGTTTGGCATTTCTCATGTTTGTGAGCGCTTTAAAAAACTTATTACTTTTTCAAGGATATAGGAAAATAATAAATTTGACTTTTTCAATCATTAAAATATGGTAAGTTACATTTTTTATGTAAGAAATATAAGACTAGTGTTGACAAGCAGCTTTTACTGATGTTAATGTATATGTTGTCTTGAGTGCTTTACTACTACTTTTGTTATTATATTTGCATTCATGCTGACTGTGAAATATAGCAAGTGGAATATTCAGTGATATGTACACTGCTCTGATTGCTAGCTATAGTTTAACTTATTTTGACCAGATTTGTTTGCAGCAATTTTATTAGTGATTGTTTATCTACTTAATGTGATCACTTACAACATTTACTTTTGCACGATATTACAGTAAAATAGATTTCGACTGTGTTGGATAAAATACATAATGGTTTTTAAAAGTATTCAGGTTGTTCCTTGTAGAAAGAACACCGATTATGTGTTACTTATATCACATAATAGTGGTGGAAATAAAAACTGTAATCACTCAAGATTAGCATCAACCAGAGCGATACAACAGTTGGTGTTCTACAGTGTCATTACCAGCAGTTACCCTCCATGGCTGGCTCTATATGAAACATTAGTGCACTCAAGCTCAAATCAAGAACTTGGGCACATAGTTTATAAAGTACAGCATTCTATTGGATGAAATGTTAAATCTAGGCCCATTTACACTTTATTTGAAGAAGAACAATGAGTTCTTCTCACGTACTGGTCAATGACCTTCCTTCAATTCACACTTATAAAGAACCCAGATTATCTGATCATTCACTTTATTTGCTGGTTATGGAACCTTTTGTAGGATTACTGGCAACTATATTAGGCTATTAAACACCAGTAGTTGAATTTCAAATTAGGATATCCTGTGAATGGAATAAAAAGTGATATGAATTGTTGAAAAAAAAATGTTGTGAGAGCTTTTCACTTCTTATGTAGATGGGTGAAATGCTGGAGGAATGGAAAGTGGCAAATGTTCCTGTGTTCAAGAAAGGGTAAAAGGACATTTCTACTAAACTCAACATCAGTTGGTTAGTAAGATTTTAGAAACAATATGAGGGGAAAACATAATGCTTAGTTTTGAACTATTTAAAATGAGCTAGCATGGATGTTTAAAAGGTAGATCATGCTTTACTAATTTAAATTTTTTCATGAAGTGACAGAGAAAGTTGATAAAGGGGAAGCAATGGATGTTGTCTATGGAATTGAAGGTTCAGTGTCAGCTTGGATAACAAGATTGATCAAGGACAGAAAACCAGGAGCTATGGTAGAAGGTGTTTTTTCAGATGGGAGGAGTGTTTCTTTTGATACATGTACATTTCTTTGATATTGAAATAGCAAAGTATTCTGATGATACCAAATCTGGAGCTGACTGCTCCATAGGTGTTTAATGTTGCATCAAGTATTAATTAACTGAATTGAAACTCACTCATGAGGATGTCCTTCCTCAGTGCCACCAGCTACCCAACCATGTCATGAAATGATTGTATAGGATGGAAAATTAGCAAGTGATTTGTTTCTTAAGGTCTTTCTTGGAGCGAGAGTGGTCCTAAAACACTTCAGAGTAAACAAAATTTGATAGCAAGCCAGCTAAGGAGATCTCAGAGTAGATGACCAAGGGACTTAGAGGTAAACTTTAGGAATACATTAGAGGAAGAAAAACTGTTGGAAATATGGAAAGGTTTAGGGAAGGAATTCCAGAGGTTAGGGCCCTAACAACTGAATGTACAGCCTCCAGTGGTACAACTAGAATCAAAGGGTACCAATATTGAGGAAGGATTGCATACTGTAAGAGATTACAGAGATAGAGAGAACAAAACTTGCATTTCAGTACAGGGATGAGAATATTAAAACTGAGACACTGTCTCACTGGGGTCCACAGTAGGTCCAGGGGGCACTCGGGTGATTCAGACTTGCAGTGAGTGAGAACACATGTGGCAGAATTTTGACTTCCACGTTTAAAGCTGGTAGAATGTGAGAGACCAGTCAGGATAGTGTTGAAATAATCAAATCTAGAGATTACATGGACAGAGACATAGATTTCAGCAGTAGGTGAGCTAAGACAAGGGCAGATTCACTAAACATTATGGAGGTAGGAAGAAAGAGTTTTTGGGGATGACCTAGGTATGAACTCAGCACCTGATGTTATACCAGAGTTAAGAACAGTCTGTACAAACTAGTGCATCTCATTAAATATAACAGAACGACCAAAATCAGTATTCAAATCCATTGAAATCCTACAATACAGAATAACTTGTTTGCATTCATTTCTTACTTCTAGGCGCAGAAATCATGGATTGAAGGGGTGTTCTATAAGCGCGAATGTGGAAAAATTATACCCAGTTCCAAAGATTCACACAGGTTAGTAGATACAAGTGTAACACATTCAAAAGGTTTGCAGGGACTCTTCTGAAATCTAGTTTTAGATTAGATTACATTACAGTGTGGAAACAGGCCCTTCGGCCCAACAAGTCCACACCGACCCGCCGAAGCGCAACCCACCCATACCCCTACATTTACCCCTTACCTAACACTACGGGCAATTTTAGCATGGCCAATTCACCTGACCTGCACATCTTTGGACTGTGGGAGGAAACCGGAGCAAACCCACGCAGACACTGGGAGAACGTGCAAACTCCACACAGTCAGTCGCCTGAGGCGGGAATTGAACCCAGGTCTCTGGCGCTGTGAGGCAGCAGTGCTAACCACTGTGCCACCGTGCCGCCCACAATAATCATACTACAGGGTATATTAAACATAACATTTTATTGCATCTCATTGATAATTATAATTTATATTTTTATTACTTTGATAAGTAAACGTTGCAGCTCTCAGACTTATTGGTAGAGAGCCTTCTGTAATCAGCTCAAACCTGGTGCTTGAATACACGAGCAAGGAAAATGCTCATTAAATTGGAAATAGGCTGACCTCATAGAATATTCTTTCACTGTCCTGGATTAACTTTCAAGCAAGTTATTGGCAGGTTCATAAAGAGCCTGGAATGGGGAGTTACCCAATAATGAGAGGATCTGAAATACTGTGAGAATCAGAATGTTTCAAAATGTTAAAACGGTTGCAACTATGAGATAATCGATACATTAAAGGTGGAACGCTAATCCCTCAGGTGATGGGTTCAATCATCACTTCAGAAATTTGAGCACACTGTCCAAGCTAAAATTCTAGTGTGGGAGTGCTGCACTGTTGTAGATGATGTTTATAAATGAGATGTTAAGATGAAACAATGGAAAACACCCTTCAGCAATAGTTTGTAGAACAGCAGGAGGGATGCTCAGATTTTCGCACAGTCGTTCAGCTCTTTGCATTTGGCCTCTCCCGGCCCTGTTGGAGCTATTAGAAATTATTAGCACCATGGTGGATGCTTATTCTCCAGCTTGAGTGGCCTTGAGCAAGAGATTCCCATGTGACAGTGGGAATATTATGTTTTTTTCTCAGGGAGGCTTTGAGAATGTCCTTGAAGTATTTCCTCTGCCCACCAGCTAACTACTTGCTGTGATTAAGCTACAAGTAGGGAACTTATGTCAGGGATATGGATGATGTGGCCCACCCAATGCAGCAGAATGACCATTGAGTGCCCCAATACTGGGCACATTGGCCTGTGAGAGGACACTGATAAGGGAGCACCAATCTTGCATCTTATCAGACAGACAGAGGCTACACTGGCACACTAGAGGCAATGTTGAAATTCATTGTCATTGTCAGCCTTCACTGAAAAGAGGCTCCCAAAGTATTAGAATTGATCCATAATATCTAGTAGCTAGCTGTGGATCTTGGTAGTTAGGTGGAGGTGTTGTATGGTGGGAGCAGATGGCTAGTTGATCTTTGTCTTCCGAATGTTTAAGTTATTGCCTGTTTTCTGATATGCCTCTGAGAATGTATCAATGATGGTTTGGAGCTCAGTCTTAAATGTGAGCATGTTGTCAGTGTATTGCAGCTTGATGGCAGATTGGGTTGGGCTTGGTTCTGGAGTGGAAGGGGACATACATTGAACAGTTCCCTGTTGTCCTGTGGAGAAGGCCCACTCCAGCTGAACCATGTTGTGACAAGGAAGATGGAGGAGAGCATTGGTGTGTTGATTTCAAAATTGATTTTTAGACTGCCTTCATTTGCTCCTGCAACCGTATAACCTGACCTGCTCTCTTAAAGGGACAGCACACACATATCTATAGACATAATACTCCTTCCCCTTTATTTCAATACTTCCCTTAACACCTTTACTTGACCCCAGTTTGCCCACATCTGTGGTTTTTGTAGAATGTATGTGGGCTGCCAAATTTGAGGACAATGCTCGGTAGTACCTCCTAGTTGAGAGTCGTATGTCTTTGTCGGTCAAAAAAGGCCAAATATAAACATTGCTGCTGCTTTCTGCATTTTTCTTAAAATTGTCTTGCTGTGACAGTCATGTCCACTATTCCTTTTGTTGGACAGAATCCACATTGTGACTCTGCAAGGAGTTCTTTAGTCAATGGGAAGAGGTGTTCAAGGAGGAATCTTGCAATGACCTTCTCGGTGATGGAGAACTGGGATACCTCTCTGTGGTTACTGTATTCAGTCTGGTCTCCTTTGTTGGCAATGGTCACATTGACAACATCTTGAAGACTTGCTGGCATCCTATCCTCCTTCCAAAGAGGGAGATAAGGTCATGTATTCATGCTGAGTGTACTTCTCCGCCATGTTTCAGAATTTCCAAAGGGATTCTGACTGGGTTAGTGGCATTGTTGGCGCTCAGCTCTTGCAAGTCATGTTACAAACAATCAACCTTATGTTGTGCTGAGATGGTGGAGGATAGATTGATGGGATGTAGTCGACGTCACTCAGATTAAAGTGGAGTCTCTTTTGAAGAAACCGCTTATCTCTCTGTTCATAATTCTCAGTAAGTTAGGTCCTTGTGGCCAGGCGCCAACTCGCAGACACCTTCACCTACAGCCCCCTTGATCACGACCCCACCTCCCATCACCAAACTATCATTTCCCAGACCACCCACAACCTCATCACCTCTGGGGATGTCCCATCCACAGCCTCCAACCTCATTGTCCGTGAACCCCCCACTGCCCGATTCTACCTCCTACTGAAGATTTACAAACCTGACTGCCCCGGTCAACCCATTGTCTCAGCCTGCACCACTGAACTCATCTCTTCCTACCTCGATACCGCCCTGTCCCGCTTAGTCCAGGAACTCCCCATCTACATTCGTGACACCACCCACGCCCTTCACCTCCTCCAAGATTTTCATTTCCCCAGCCCCCAACGCCTCACATTCACCATGGACGTACAGTCCCTGTACACATCGATCCATGACAACGAAGGTCTCCAAGCCCGCCGTTTCTCCCTCTCACGCCGTCCCAACCAGTGCCCTTCCGCCGACACCCTGACCCGCCTGGTTGAACTGGTCCTCACCCTCAACAACTTCTCCTTCCAATCCTGCCACTTCATCCAAACCAAAGGGGTAGCCATGGGCACCCAGCTATGCTTCCCTGTTTGTTGGGTACGTGGAACAGTCCACTTCCACAGTTGCACCAGCACCATCCCCCACCTGTTCCTCTGCTCCATTGATGACTGTATTGGCATCGCTTCGTGCTCCCACAAGGAGGTTGAACAGTTCATCAACTTTATCAACACCTTCCACCCAACCTCAAATTCAGCTGGACCATCTCGGACACCTCCCTCCCCTTCCTGGACCTCTCCATCTCCATCTCTGGCAACCGACTAACCACAGACATGTACTACAAACCCAATGACTCCCACAGCTACCTAGACTACACCTCCTTCCACCTTACTTCCTGTACTCCCTTACTCCCAATTCCTCCGCCTCCACAGCATCTGTTCCCAGGATGACCAATTCCACCTCAGAAAGTCCCAGATGGCCTCCTTCTTCCACGATCACAACTTCCCTTCCCACTTGGTTGACGATGCCCTCCAGCGCATTTCCACCACTTCACGCATCACCGCCCTTGATCACCCCATCCCTCCCAATGCAACAAGGACAGAACCCTCACCTTCCACCCCACTAACCTCCGCATACATCGCATCATCCTTCACCACTTCCGCCACCTCCAAACATATCCCACCACCAAAGGTATATTTCCCTCCATACCCCTATCAGTGTTCCAGAGAAACCATTCCCTTCGCACATCCCTCATCAAGTACACACCCCACTCCAGACACCTTTCCCTCCCACCGCAGGAAGTGCAAAACCTGCGCCCACACCACTCCCCTCACCTCCATCTGAGGCGACAAATGATCCTTCCACATCCAACAGAAATTTACCTGTACCTCTACCAATGTCATCTACTGCATCCATTGCAGCCAGTGTGGTCTCCTCTACATCAGGAAAACAGAATGCCTTGTTGTGGATCATTTCAGAGAACATCTCTGGGACACCCGCCCCCACTAACTCCACCGCCCTGTGGCTGAACACTTCAACTCCCCCTCCTACTCTGTCAAGGACATGCATGTCCTGGGCCTTCTCCACCACCAAAAGTTACCACCCGATGCCTGGAGGGAGAACACCTCATATTCCGCCTTGGGACCCTGCTCCCACAAGGAGGTTCCTCATTTCCCCTCCCACCACATTATCTCAGTTCCAAGCCTCTAACTCGGCACCTTCCCCTAGACCTGTCCATCACTTTCCCCCTCTGACCTATCACCTTCTCCTTCACCTTCATCCACCTATCACTTTCCCAGCTACCTCTCCCCAACCTCAACCCCCTTCTATTTATCTCTCAGCCCTGGCCCACAGCCTCATTCCTGATGAAGGGCTTATGCCCAAAATGTCGATTCCCCTGCTCCTCGGATGCTGCCTGACCTGCTGTGCTTTCCCAGCAACACACTTTCGACTCTGATCTCCAGCATCTGCAGTCCTCACTTTCTCCTAGGTCCTTGTGTGCTTGGGCTATAGGTGCTCTTAATCGTGCTGAAGAATCATCATAGTTGTCCCTGAGTTGCTGGATTTTCTGCATTTGATCGACCCACCATCTGTTAGTAAGGTTATGGTTTTTGTTTTTGACCTGGACTTTATTTATCTGTAGACCTGTTTTCTTTCCCTTGGGTTTTGGTGGTGCCGCCAGTTCAGGAATGTTTTACACTGGTGATTTAGTAACATCTGGATCTCTTGATCCAGTCGTGCGTGTTTCCTGGTAGAGAAACCCAAAGTTTCCTCATGAGTGCCCTTTATTGAAGGGCAGGCCAGGCTCTGTGGCCATCTTGTGGTTCCTATTCCTCAGCATTGTCAGGTTGACTGTGAGACAATGGTTAAGTAGCTCTTTCTCATTGAACTCTGCAGGCTCAGAGCTTGAAACTTTTATGTTTGTGGCTCACTAGAACCATAATAGAACACGAGGTAGATGGAGGGTAAACTTGAACAGTGAATACTTTATTGTGCTTCCCTTCAGATCCATCATTGGTATTGGACTGCCTCCCCTTGCTGTTGCCACTGGGTCACCTGGCCCCTCTCCTCTAGGGACAGTACACAGCCAACTACATACATAACACTCCTCTCCCTTTATTTCAATTCTCCCCTTAATACATATACAATACATGCAACAAATACAACTATTATTTAGGCATTGTAGCCAATATTGTCAGGAATATTTACCAAAAAAAAGCAATATGGAGGAAAAAAAACACTTTCATGCTCTACATTGTCGTGATCACTGTCTCGGGGGATGGTGATTCCTCCAGACCATCTCTTCATTTCAGGGATCTTTTCTAGTATGGTCTCCCGAGCTTCTGGAAGCTTCTGTTGTCCTGCAGGTACATCCCTCTGACTGGTTATTGTTGCCATGTAACGCTGTTGTTATCTCCTCCCTGGGTATGGCCAACCCTGGCTCAGAGACATGTGACTCAATCAACACCCCTGTCCCATCGGGACTGGGTCTTTCCTCTTTGGAACTTAAGGTTCCTGCCCTTCTGACCACCTGTCCTTTCTGATTTCACTCTGCCACTTCTCTGGTCTCTTCCAGTCACAGTTGGTCAAATGTGATTCTCAGATGGTGGTTGAACATTAAGGGTGCCAGAGAACACCGAGTCATCATGTGTGGTGTGTTTCTGTACATGCTGAGGATCTTTTTGATTCGCTGTCCCAGCGACTCCTTCTCTAGTGAGACCTTTAAGGCCTGCTTCAAGGTTTATACAAATGCTCTGCTTGACCGCTTGTTGCAGGGAGATACAGAGCCAATCTCATACGTCTGATTCCGTGATCTTCCAGGTGCTCTTCAAACACTTGCACTGTCACTCACGACTTTTTCAGGGTTCCTGAACCTGGCAAATATTTCATCCAGTCAGCCTATTGTTGCTTCAACTGAGGCCAACTTCTTGACCGCCGCTTGGAGTGGGTCATCCACAACAACTACTAACTCCTGTCCCACTACTGATCCTGCAAAATCAATATGAATTCACTGTCACTGTGATTGAAGCCATTCCCATGTGTGAAGGGGTGACGACAGCAGCACCTTCCTTACTAATGCACAGGATTCACATGATCCCACTTTCTCCTCAATTTGGGAGTTCACCTTTGGCCATGAAGTTCCTGGCTATTTCTTTCATTTGCGACACAGTGCCCTTGGTGCATTTGTTCCAGCACTCCCCCTCTTAAGGGGGGAGTGATAACAGCTGTCATTCCCCACATTGAACCCATCTAACACAGACAACTCCCATCTCCTGGACAAGTAAGAGCATAATTCAGTTTCCCTCTCGAGTGCAAGTCTACTGTATCATTCTGGATAGCATTCCACACTTGACTTGTTGACACTGGTATCTTGTCATCCTGGGAAAAGTGCATAATTTTCAGGTAGTGGTGGTGAACATTTTTAATCCTGGGTAGCGGCTGCCTTGACAAAGCATCTGCATTGCCATGCTTCTCCGACTGTTCATATCTGATTTCATATGATTAGGTGACAGAGTCAGTGCCCATCTCTGCAGGTGAGCTGCCACCATTGACAGTATTCCCGTATGCAGGCCAAGAATGAAGATTAGAGGCCTCCGGTCTGTCAGAAGCATGAAGTGTCTGCCATAAAGGAAATATGTGAACACCTTAATACCAAACACAATGCCTAACTCTTCCTTTCCATTTGGGCGTACTTCCCCTCGATGTTTGTTTGTGACCTCGATGCACAAACAATAAGCCATTTCTCTCCAATTGGCAAGATGTGTGATAGTACAGCACTGACCCAATAAGGAGAGGCATCACATGCAAACTACAATGGCCACTTTTGGTTGAAACGTGTTCACACCTCTGACCTTTTTAGATCTTGCTTCACTTCCTGGTGAGCCTTATCACATTCCTGGGTCCATTTCCGTGATTGCTCTTTTCCCAGCAACTGGTGCCAGATTAGACATGAGCTTGTCATAGTAATTTACAAGTCGTAAGAATGATCCCAGTAGAGAAACATTCTCAAGTCTAGGGACCTTCATGATAGCCTGCATCTTCTGGGGTGCCTTGTGTGGTCCCTTGCCATCGATTACATGGCCCAAGTACTCTATGGAGTCTTTTAAAAAAAAATCTCACATTTCTCCCTTTTTTACTTGAAGCCTGTGTTCCTGCATCCATTTTAGTTTTTTTCTCAGTTTTCAAATGCTCCTTTTGGGAGGATCCAGTAAGTTCAATATCATCTGGATGCCTGACAATCTACTCAAAATGTGATCCATGGCCCTCTGGGAAAGAGCTAGCGCTGGCGTGATGCCAAAAAGCAGTGCTTGTAACAGAGTAGTCCCCTGTCTCAGGCAGCTGAGATTCCATCGTGACTCCTGTCTGTAGGTTGATGCCTGTGACAAATCTATTTTTGAGAATTCCTTTTTCCCAGCCAATCCACTGAAAGGTCCTCAATAAGTGGAAGTCGGTTTTGATCCACACACAGGGCTGGGTTGACTGTGATGTTAAAGTCCCCACAAATCTTCACTGCACCATCTGTTTATAAGTCCAGAACAATGGGAGTGGCCCATTCACTGGTGGATACTGGTGTCAATGTTTCCAATTTGACCAGTCATCCAATTCCCCGCCTCCACTCTAGGCCGGGTGGCATACTGTACAATATGTGCCTTTAGACTCTTTAACAAGCCTCCTGCCTCAACCAATATTTAATTTCTACTCTTTTCATTTATCCCAGGGTTCCCTTGAAGTCATCCTTATACCTGTCCACAATCTCTTGAAAATGCATTTTTGAGTTCACTAACCCCTTAACCGCACCCGAATTTAATTTTTGTGAGCATCTGTGAATCAGGAGTGTCCGAATAATGTAGAGCAGTTGCTTTTCATTACGTATAGAGGTAATTCAGCACACTGTGATCCCTTAGCTGTACCTGTACCAGCACATAGCTCTTTAGTGACCTCTTTCCCACAGTGTAATATTGATTCAGGAATCAGAGACACCACTGCACATGTATCCAGTTTCATCATTCCCCTCTTACCCTCTAATTTGGGAAGAACCCAGCAACGATCAGCTTACCTTGTCCTGACAGGATGTTTAATTGAAATTCTGCTGACTCTGTGCCTTTGGCTTCTCCAGCTGACCCTGCTGACTCTCAGTCTACTCCCGGGTTGGCCGTATGTACCTTATGCCTTGCCTTTTGATAGTCACCCCTTCTCTTGGTTGGGCAATTTTGGCCAATATGGCTCATTAACTTACACCTGCACTGGGCCTCTTGAGTCCAACATGTTGACTCTTTGTGGTCACTCTTGCCACATTAGTTGCATTCTATAGTTGGTACTGCACTCTGCTGCATTTTTGCCACTTCACGTAC
This sequence comes from Chiloscyllium plagiosum, assembly GCF_004010195.1. Classification (NCBI taxonomy): domain Eukaryota; kingdom Metazoa; phylum Chordata; class Chondrichthyes; order Orectolobiformes; family Hemiscylliidae; genus Chiloscyllium; species Chiloscyllium plagiosum. The sequence continues at coordinate 75,723,810 of NC_057711.1, read as the reverse complement.
CTGAGCATCGTCACTCACCTGTTATGCTTCAGTGAAGCTAACTCCATCAAAATTATAATTTTGAAAGCTATCTTTTGTTGGATGGCTTTGTGTCAGAGGCCACAAATCAAATGGTTCTGCGAGTCTTGGAGAAACCCTCTTAATTTGCAATGTTTCACTAACCTCTTTAAGGCTGCTGGATGAAGGACCTTCCTCGGTGCTGTGCTCAATTATGAAAATACAAATGTTCTGCAATCATCAGTGACTTTGGTGAAAGTAGCTCCCCAACACTTTGCATTGTTCTCAGTGTGCTGTCTCTACGGGCTTCTCTGGTTGCACTAAACCCCCTCAAATTGTGAAAGTCTTGAAACTAGAGAAAGTCAGTACCACAATGTCTTCAGCCAGTTTATTTGCCTTTAAGTACGTGTCAAAATGTGTACAAAATCCAACTTAGTGTCTCTTCATCAAATTGGTCAGCCATTTTGTTTTCCTCCTGGAAGGAATTTTTCCCACCACTTGGGTCTGGTAACTTGTCACAGGCCGAGTCTCATTCGTGAACGATCTCTGTTTCAGCCTCTCTCTCACTGACCGTTGCAGCATCCTATTCTTCCTGGTGTTAACCATAACACATGTCTTCTCAGAACCGCGCTCTGTGACACATCAGTGAGCTCCCAGGTGAATACTCTCCTCTTCACCTGTTGGCTGCAGTCTAAGTCTCCTCACAATCGCCACTCTTGGCTCACCCTCCAGTGCATACCATTCTTCCCTGGCAATGGACTGCAACCCAATTCCCTTCATGTCTGATTCCCTCAACATTACCACCTCAATCCTGTGCCATTTTCAAAGTCTGGGCGACATCTTTCCTCCTGACACAAAATATACTGTTCCCACAGAATTTGTGGCTCGATTCCAATTTTTGTCACCAATTAAGATGTTAGTGGTTCACCGCAACCATAAATAGAACACTAAGTAGACGGAGGATAAACTTGAATAGGGAATACTTTATTGTAGGTCTCTCAGCTTGTCAGTTAGTTTTTACATTGTCGTCCATTACTCCTGCCCTGAGTCACCTGCACTGAGTCACCTGACTTGCTCTCTTAAAGAGGCAGCACATTCTGAACAATATACCTAACAGAAACCTGACACCAGAAATTTAAACGTGGGTAAAACAGGGGTGAGATATGATTGGTTATTTGTGCAACATTTAGCCTGTTGTGGCAATAATAGGATTTTGCTGATTTTACAGGGGCTGCTTGATGTGGCGCATCCTCTTGTTTTGACATTGAATCACAAGGAATACAAGCTTCTAGGAATGTCGGGTGTTTAGGGGAGACAACCTGTGTATGTGATACTTCCTGTCTATCCAGCACAGCCTGGTCTCCAAATGTCTCAATAATCCTTGCGATTGGACAAAGACCTTGGTCCATGAGTACTGTGTGGTAGTCAGCGTCCAAAGACCATGCATCTTTCAACCTCTCAAAATGAATGTGACCAATATCATTATGTGGGGCCGCTGCTGTGATTGGTGGGTGTTTAAACTAACTTGTCAAGGGGATGGATACGGAGAATGCGCCGACAAATGTAGAAAAAAATGTCAAGTCTGATTAGGAGGCAAAGTGCACATAGTCAGGTTAAGACACAGGGCTGTGGGGCAAGGCTGGATGGAGGAGGTGGTGTCATAATGTTTACCAAGTGATCACTCAGTACAATAAGGAGGAATGATTCCTTTTCTGTACCCAGACGTGTTATCCTGCAGAACTGAGTGATGTTCTCACCACCAAAATCACCATGACTGTTTTTTTATAAACTATTAACTGTCACCAGTTATCACCCTTGCAGCCAATTAAAAACTTACATGCAAAGCCCTTTAAGAGCAATGCAGACCATCAAATGTGAAGTGGGGAAGCAGGTGAGATTATGGTTTGGGGGAAGATATCTTAGATATTTCCTCAATTGAGGCCACATGGATTGAACAAAAAATAAGGGAGCAATGGATAGAGGATTTGAAAAGTGTGGTGCTGGAAAAGCACAGCAGGTCAGGCAGCATCTGATGAGCAGGAGAATTGATGTTTTGGGCATGATGAAGAGCTCTTGCCTGAAACATTGATTCTCCTGCACTACACTTTTCGACTCTGATTTCCAGCATCTGCAGTCCTCACTACTTCCCAGTGGACAGAGGATTGACAGACTGGAATAAGGCAGAAAATAGGGATAAAGGGGTCATTTTCAGGATGGCAGCTGGCAATTAGTAGAGTACTGCAGGGGTCAGTGTTGGGACCGCATCAATTCATGTTTAATATTAACAATCTGGGTGAAAGAAGGATGAGAATATCATTGCTAAGTTTGAAGCTGACACAATGATAGGTTGGAATGACACGTACTGTTGAGGAGGTTGCAGAAGGACTTAGGCTCGGAAAGTGGGCAAAGAAATGGCAAAAGAAATAGAATATGGAGAAGTGTGAGGAAGAATAAAACATAGATTTTTTTTAAATGGGGAAAGCTTTGGAAATCTGAAACACAAAAGGACTGAAGAATCCTAGTTCAGGATTCTCTTCAGGTTAGCATGCAGGTTCAGTTGGCAGTTAGGAAGGCAAATGCAATGTTAACATTCATACCAAAAGGCCTAGAATTGAAGAGCAGAGATATACTGCTGAGGTTGAGTGAGGCTTTGATCAGGCCACATTTGAAATCTTGTGAGCAGATTTGGGCCTGGTATCTAAGCAAGGGTATATTGGCATTGTAGGGAATCCAGAGGAGGTTTAGAAGAATGATCCCAGGGAGGAAGGGTTTGTCATTTGAGGAGCGTTGAGGACTCGTGTCGTACTTAATAGAACATAGAACATAGAAGAATACAGCGCAGTACAGGCCCTTTGGCCCTCGATGTTGCGCCGATCCAAGCCCACCTAACCTAACCTACACTAGCCTATCCAATGCCCGCTTAAATGCCCATAAAGAGGGAGAGTCCGCCACTGCTACTGGCAGGGCGTTCCATGAACACACGACTCGGTGAGTAAAGAACCATGAAAACACGACTCGCTGAGTAAAGAACCTACCCCTAACATCTGTCCTATACCTACCACCCCTTAATTTAGAGCTATGCCCCCTTGTAATAGCTAACTCCATATGTGGAAAAAGGTTCTCACGGTCAACCCTATCTAAACCCCTAATCATCTTGTACACCTCTATCAAGTCACCCCTAAACCTTCTTTTCTCCAATGAAAACAACCCCAAGTGCTTCAGACTTTCCTCATACGATCTTCCTACCATACCAGGCAACATCCTGGTAAACCTCCTCCAGTGCCTCCACATCCTTCCTATAGTATGGCAACCAAAACTGCACACAATACTCCAGATGAGGCTGCACCAGAGTCTTATAAAACTGCAACATGACCTCAGGGTTCCGGAACTCAATTCCTCTACCAATAAAAGCCAGTACGCCATATGCCTTCCTCACCGCACTATTTACCTGGGTGGCAACTTTCAGAGATCTGTGTACATGGACACCAAGATCCCTCTGCTCATCCACACTACCAAGTATCCGACCATTAGCCCAGTACCCCATCTTTCTGTGACTCATACCAAAGTGAATCACCTCACACTTAGCTACATTGAATTACATTTGCCACCTTTCTGCCCAGCTCTGCAGCTTCTCTATATCCTGCTGTAACCTGCCACATCATTCCTCACTGTCAACAACTCCTCCGACTTTCGTATCATCCGCAAACTTGCTCACCCAACCTTCTAACCCCTCTTCCAGGTCATTTATAAAAATGACAAACAGCAATGGTCCCAAAACAGATCCTTGCAGAACACCGCTAGTGACGGCACTCCAAGATGAACCTTTGCCATCAACTACTACCCTCTGTCTTCTTCCATCCAGCCAATTCCTAATCCAAACCTCCAACTCACCCTCAATGCCATATCTCCGTATTTTCTGCAGTAGCCTACCATGGGGAACCTTATCAAACGCCTTACTAAAATCCATATACACCACATCTACTGCTTTCCCCTCGTCCACCTCCTTAGTCACCTTCTCAAAGAATTCAATAAGGTTGGTGAGGCACGACTTGCCCTTCACAAAACCATGCTGACTATCCTTGATCACATTATTCCTATCCAGATGTGCATAAATCCTATCCCTTACAATTCTCTCTAAGACTTTGCCCACAACAGAAGTGAGACTCACCGGCCTATAGTTACTAGGGCTATCCCTACTCCCCTCTTTGAACAAGGGAACCACATTTGCTAGCCAC